>NC_141217.1:3097500-3672500 GCF_054856515.1 Filicampus tigris
TCGAGCGGACCTTCCTAAAGACAGCCTCATTGTCTACCAGGGTAAATGCACGTTCACCATACCAACACATCACTAAGCAATGCCAGAGTAGACTGGAGTCCCTTTTAAATTCCTGCAGGTCATCATGGTGATGTCGGCGCAACAATGGCGGATGTAATCCTCCCCGGTGCTGCGTACACAGAGAAAAATGCCACATATGTCAACACGGAGGGGAGGAGCCAACACACCCGGGTAGCCGTGACAGCGCCGGGAACAGCCCGAGAGGACTGGAAGATCATCAGAGCTGTGGCGGAGGTGAGCATGAGGTTGCGCCATACGCCATATGGAATTGAAACAAACGTTCACAGCCACTCAGAGACATGCTTGTGTGCTTGCAGCTGGCAGGTGTGACGCTGCCCTATGACACGCTGGACGAGGTCCGATCCAGACTTGCTGAGGTGGCTCCAAATCTAGTGCGGTATGATGACGTGGAAGAGGCAAATTATTTTCAGCAAGCAAACGAACTTGCTAAGGTAAACACGCTTTTATTGCACTTTATTGTGTCTTAGGCCTCCGCTAGCTTTTTTTATTTTTTTCTGAGCTTTTTTCACAGTAGTCAGTAGTAGTCAGTATGACACGAACTAATTGGTCACAGTTACTGTAGGTTTACACAAATGTGGATACAAAACCTGGAGAGGAGAGATGCATGAAGGGAAAACCAATGACATTTTATTGCATCCATTTTGGTAATCTGGATAAGGGTAGGCTCAATTTGTCTTTGTACCATATGAGTCAAGTATAACACCATTGGAATTGTGTGACTCTCACAGTTATACTGGCAACTCCTGTCTATTCCCCATTCTCTATTAACCAGGAAGTATCCTGCTGAGTAACAAACGGTGGACAGACAAAACCAAATGCAAAGCTCTATGAACTGTTTTCACATTTATTAATAAAGTTTGTTGTTGTTGGAGTTCGTCCACTTTGACATCCACACATCCACTTTGACTCATTCCTTTCTTTCTCCATCAGGGACTGAAGCAGGACCTAATCGCGGCTCCTCTGATACCGCCTCAGCTTTCAGTAAAGGACTTCTACATGACAGGTATGAGCAATACTCACATTTGTAAAGGCCCATGCAGAGTCCAGCTGCCTGTCAAGTCAATTCCTTTTCTTTTCTGCTCCCCTGTTTGTTCAGATGCCATCAGCAGAGCCTCTCAGACAATGGCCAAGTGTGTGAAAGCCAGCACAGAGGGCGCCGCCTCTGTTGATGAGCCCTCCATTTGTTAAACACCAATACGCGTCCATACACTCTTAGGTCTATTGAAACAATCCACACTTCTCTAAACTCAGTTTTGCAGCATTTAATTTAAATATGTCCTTGTTGTTGTAGCCACATTAAAGTGAATTTAACGCCAACATTTTCTTGACAAAGTTCTATGTCACTAGTCTAAACACGACATTCTGTGTTTGTGGAATATAGGTTCAGCAGCAAAATCCCCCAGTGTTTATCCATCTCAGGAGTGGCCATTTTGTCATTTTTTGTCAACTGAAAGTGATATCACAGTTGTTCAAAGCTCAGGTAACGACCAATCATAGCTCATCCGTTTTATGAAGCTGAGCCATGATTGGTCGTTACCTGAACCCTGGGCAACTATGATGTCATTTTTGGTCAACAGAATGGAGCAAAATGGCCGCCCCCTGAGATGGACAAAAAATGGTAAATTTAGCTGCTTAACTCATATTCCACAAATGCAATATTAATCAGAATGTCGCATTTAGACTAGTGGGGCTACATGGAACATATTGTGTAAAGCAAATTTTGGGGTTAACTTCCACTTTAATTGTTTTCACTCCTGAGAACAAGCTTTGTTGTGGTGGGGCTTTGAAAAATGTACAAAATGAATAAAATATTATCCAGACTGTTTAATGTGTGGTTCATTTAATTTAAATATATTCAATTAACTGACCATTTATTTTCCACATTGTTTTTAATTTTAAAAAAGAATTCAATTTTTAATACACCTGGTAATAATATATCCGAGTGGGAACTCATGTAATTACATTTTATGATATGATATAGAATTAAGTGGTTGAGCGTGAAGCGAGCAGACCTATATTGCAGCGTCTGTAAATGATGGTTTGTGTTAAAGGCCCTGTGAAAAGTTTATGTGAATGTCTGCGGCCAGATTGGGAAGCTGCTTTTTGTGTGCCTGTCCTCCGCCCAGCTGGCTCGTGTCCCTGAGAGTCAGTCTCCTTTGAGCAAGCAACAGCACAGGAAGCGGAGAGGATCTTTTGTTTTCCTCCTAGTAGTAGCCACGTTGAGTATTTGATTCTCAAGGTCAGTGTAAAGTCAAATTGCTTCTATAGTCTTTTATCTTGACTTGTGTTGATGACTTTCTCCGGTATTTCCGTAGGGACAGTGTCCCAGCAGTGGGAAATGGTTAAGCTCCTCATCCTGGGAACCCCGAACACAGGAAAGACAGGTAGACTGCTCGTGTAAAAATAACTCTCTCCTCCAAGCTTTACATGGTGGGAAAATACGCTTCGTATGAATATTTGCTGGCCACACCCATAGTCGAGCCAACAAATGATGAGCCCTTGTTTAAACTTCTATGTTAATTCTGTGATTTTTTGTACAGCAGTGTGATCTGCATATTTTATTTCTACAGCCTTGTGCGTCCGCTTCATGACGAAGCGGTTCATTGGTGAATATGACCACAAGAAGGGTAAGCTGTTGTAAGTTAACGTCTTAAGAAAATGAAGAGATTTTTTTTTTTTACTGTCTTCATGTGCTCCACTACAGAGGTGACCTACAGATGCTGCCGGCTCGTCGACCAGGAAGCTGTTAACCTTGAAATCTTGGATACAGCTTCTAAGGTACATACTGCTGTTATTGTCATATCACCCAGAAACCAGTTCTAAAACCTTCACAATTTGTGGCTAAGTCTGCTTTAAGTATTCCAATATCAGTCAACACAAGAGCAGGTTTAAGAATATTGATTCTCTCTTGTGTAGTTGAGATTTGATCAAAAGTATTTTGATTTGCTAGACTTTCATTGGTGTGTACCATCAGTGCAACATTTAATGAAAAATAACACTTTTTGTGTGTGTACAATACAAAAATGTCTAAAGCTAATGGCCCACATGTGCAGAAATGTTTTAGTTATAATATGCAACAGAAAATGTTTATGCTGAAAGGAAAATCATTTCTGTCAAGAACTTTGAAGTATTCTCGTGGCGTTTTGTGTGACAGGAGAGCTGTGCGCTTTCTCTGGAGGCATCCATCCGCTGGGCTGATGGCTTCCTGTTGCTCTATTCCATCACACACCGCCAAAGTTTCCTGGAGGTCTCGCGGCTCAAAAGACTCATTGACCAAACCAAACAGAGTCTGGGTAAGAAAGGAGTTGACTCACAGCGATGAGAGACCTCACACGGATTTGACAGCAACGTGGTTGCATCTCCAGTAACAGTAATACATCAAGACTACTGACTAACCCAGCAGAACCTGCACTATGTGATCTGCACAGGGACAGTGTAGTGTGTTCAACTACGTTTGCTCTCTGTGTATGCTCGGCATCAAGCCTGCCTATTGTCACCTTGACACACACGCACGCACACACTCACTCGCACCAGATACTCACCATGTTGTGGAGATGTGTTTAGACAGCCACATTACTCATTAAATTCTCAAACAAAGTTTTATAAGTCTGTGGTCGCAACGTAACTCAACATATGTGACTTAGCTGTCCCAGCAGTGCTGATAGCAAATAAAGCAGACTTGGAAACTGGCAGAGAGGTGACAACAGAGGAAGGACAGAGGCTGGCGCTTGATTTAAGGTTTGTATGTTTGTACAGGAGATGCACACGGTATACGTACTTGGGTGACCAATGTGATGTGTGTGCATGTGTTGAAGGTGTGGTTTCAGGGAGCTGTCAGTGGCTGATGCTGTTTTAGCTGTGGAAGCAGCAGTTTTTCAGCTCATCAGGTTGGTTCCAGTCACATGAACAACAGGTTTTGTCATACACTTGTCAACCATTTTCCGATGCCATCAAAATGGTTGGTTCCTTTCCATTAAAGAAAGAATACCTTCAGTGTTCACTGAAATAACTTGAAGCAGATAAAAGAACAGTAATCCCTAGTCCATTGTGGGGGTTTAGGGTCCTGACCACCCCGTAATAAGTATCATCCGCAATTATATAAAAATATAAACACCCTATTTAAATTGTCTGTTGTATACCATTTATGGCACATCAACTTTTTAAAATCTTTGGAGACCGTTTTAAAATAATATAAACATATTAAAGAAACACTGTCATGTCTGTTTTTGTTGATTATGGCGGCGCCATCTGGCCAAAAGCGGTAGTGTTTTGGCAAAAGTCAAACACATTTCCTATGCGCACCAGCGCGTAGTGTCGTGAAATCCTGCGCTCTCGCTGGCCTGCAAGTTGGACTGAATTGCATTTCTATTTTCAGTGACTGTGTGAAAGATGAATAGCGATAAGGCAATGAATCTAATTTTGTTCAAACAATACTTTGTTTTTTTTTGTTTGTTTTGGGGCTTCTGCCATGACACCAGTAATAGCGCGTAGACGTTTGAATCGACTTCCGTCCTTATAGCGAAAGGAGGAAGTGAGTATGCCGTAAAGAAATTCAGGACATTTGTATTTTTTGTGTGTGCCAGGGTTGCTTCCATCCTCCTCAAAGTTGCTTAGTGCCAGTAAAAACGATACAGACCCAATAAACAAACAAACAAAAGTCCCATTATACTACTTGTAAGTCAATATTTCATCATAAGAGTTGTGAAAAAAAATTATTAAGGTCGATTTCCTCCCCATGCAGTGCTTCTTTAATATCTTGGGAGCGCAAGAGCAGTGAATAACAAAAATATTGTACTGTTCATGTAACAGTGTATTCCTCAATGTGTTTACAGTCAACAAATTCTGTTTTGTCCAATCGAACAAACTTAATTTATCATCTCATGATACAGTTATAGGCTACATTATTAATCATGCCCAGAGATGTATACAGTATTATTAAATTAGCCTATAGTCGTCCCCTTCTGTAGACATAAAGAGCCGGATTACAACAGCAATCATTCAATAATGTTCAATAAAAACTAGGCTGTGCTGGAACCAAGTACTTCCTGTTTCGTCCCTCTTCTTTCAAATCTGCACTGTCCTCAAACTAAGTAAGTGGGCCACAATGTAGTGGTTGACCCACAAAAATAGCGGGACTGTGAACCTGGAACCCACGGTGGAGGGGGGATTACTGTAGTAGTAAAAGGAAAAACAAATCAAAATGAATAAATGAAGACCATCCACTGTTTAATTTTTGTGGTTCAACAGAATCATTTTAACAAACAAACTCATGAAAATGGGCAAGACAAAAAACAGCTCTTCAGAATAACCAAACATTTTGTGACAGGCGAGTCCTGGATCAGCAGCGGCTTCTGCCTGACCGCCGCTCCTACATGCTGACTGTGCGCCATGCTCTGACCAGGAAACTGACCCGATCAAAAACCATGCAGTGGTGACCTTTACACACTCAACGCAATTCAAGAGGCACTTGGCAAAAGGGGACAAGCATATTATGAGAAATGGTCATTGTTTGTGTACACTGGAGTTGGGTTTCTGCCCATCCTTCAAGTGTGAAATTAAACAACCACATAAATATTTAGTTATCTGCCCATTTCTGAAATATGTGTGAGCGAGCTGTGCTGCACGTCTGCCCCACTTTTACAAAACGGTGAGGCTAATTAACATAACCGACTTTCCCAGCAGATAGGCTGGCCAAAGTTCCACAGTGAAAGACTCATTTTGAAGCACTATCGTGTCAAAGCCAAAGGGTAAGCAGATCTGCAGCATTAGCACAGATTAGAGAACAGTTACCTCCATTAGTGTCTGACAACACCAGCCCGTACAGAATGACTGACTACGTGGTCGTGCGTTTTGTCACACAACCGCAGTGGAGTTTTGACACTGAGATTCAAGATATATACCGATATATATATATATATATATATATCTCACCCCCTAATTCAGCATGTAATGAAGAAGATAATGTTATTTAAATGTGGGGGTGGTCCTGAGTGTGGCTTTGGTTGAACTAGTCGCCTATTGGGTAGATGATGGTGCTTGCTGCACTGACATATTGATCAACCAATAGGTGAATAGCTCAACCTAAGACACAGTTTGGACCGCCCCTCCGTTGAATAGTATTTCTTCATGTCAAGATAAAATGCAGAAGGAAATGTTATTCAAATGAGGGGGAGGCCTTGAGTATGGTTTGGGTTGAACTCTTCCTCTATTCGGTAGGTTGATGGTGCTCGCTGCACGATCAACTAATAAGCTTAATGAGGCGCAGCTGAACGTAGGGTGGACCTAAACGTTTAACTCTGTCCACACGGATTCTCTGCGTCTTTTTTCTTTTGTTAAACTATTTTCTTGGTGGTTTTAAATTTTAATGATGCGATGCCGCGTCCTATGACGTCACATTTACTTTTTAACACTTAATTGAACATTTATTACAAACTCAACCCTCAGTCGGTCGGGCAGAGCTATGAACTGTGATGAAGTGGTTGAACCGGCCAAAGACGTCCATTCTGGGTTAACAGAGGGTTGTAACGCCATGATAGCTAGTAAAGCGCGTTCAGGGGCCCTGAAAATGGGGGAGCGGATGTTGGGTTTAACTTCTGAGTGTCTAGGGCCAGGCCAGTGGGTTCAAAAGTGGTGGTCAAACGACGTCCTCCACTAGAAATAAGTAGGACTTGTAGTACCACATGTTGCCAGCAGAGAACGCAATCCCTGTATGGTTGAGGTTAGTATATTTGGGTTTCAGTCACTTGATAGTTTGTATTTTTCAAAATGAAATTAAACGTTTAAAGCATGTTACGTCATAAGACGGAGCATCACTAAAGCCGCAAAGTAGTTTATCCATAATACAAAATAGAAAAGAGAGGGCACTTTGATGTCGAGAATTCATGTAGGCGTAGTCAAACGCTTAGGTCCACCCTACGTTCAGCCACGCCTCAAACCGCGCATACTCGAAAATTCAGAATCGGAGACGGCCTAACATCAGCAGGAGCGCGGTGAAGACATCCACAGCCCACTGTTTGTCATTCATAACAAAAGCTGAGCTCACGATTGGCCCAGCGTATGTGGGCCGGGATACAAAAAAAATTCCCTTTAAATGATGGAAATTTCCAATTTCAGCAACACTCCTCTCAAACTATAACCTGTACTAGCATGCAATGTTCTTCACCTGCAGTAGATGGCGATGTCTACTGTTATTTAAAGCCTGTACAGCCTCACACTGGTTTAACCTATGAGACAGACAATTGTTATTCACATGTACTGACATTCGAGCAATTTGACACTGCTAAGTGTCTGATGATATTGCTATCATTTAGGCTATAGCGAAGAGAGGAACACGAATGAATTAGGGCTTTTGATTGCAGTCTCAGCTTCCCCTGGCATGTAGCCTTCTTTTGTACCTCCCATGAGTTCTCTATAAGTGTAAAGAAAACGAAAAGAGACAGAAAATGAAAAATTATCACTGAAAGAGAAGACACTGCAACATGCCAACAGATTCCTTCTTTTTGGCGAAGAACAGGGACCACTTGCAAATAGTCATGGCAAAGCTAAAATGTTCTCACCAATGGAAATCCAGACACAGGTTTTAGTTTTTAATGTTTGCTTTGCCAGCCTTGTTTGAAGGTTAAGTATAAATCAGTATTCACCATCCTGAGTGTCTACCCCATGTCATGTGGATGTTGGATGTTGACGAGGAGGGCTGATGACATCACAGTGGTCACCTAGGAGACAAAAGGCCAAAATGGCAAGTAAACTCTTTTGGCTCAGAATAGATGATGAGTCATAGTGCATTATTACGTACACAGCCAATTGCCGACTTACAGCTCATGACTGGCAACAACCGGTTAGAATCACAGGAACCGAACCTCAATGCAGCCATCTATCAACTTATCTATCCATCCATTTCACTGTACTGCTAACCCTGTTGTTATGATTAACGGAAATGAAAATGAGCTAAAGTGATGATGAAAACGTGACTATGACAGTGTTTTTGAGTGGTTATGGGTTTTCATAAATTGTAACGTTTATTTGACAAAATACAAGTAAATTCCAACCTATGTGACACGGTCTTGGGCAATAAAAACTATTACTTCATGGAGGTTTTCGGAACATCATTTTGCGTTCAACCCCTTATATTTAAAAAAAGGCCTCAGAAGTCTAACAAATCTTAAATTCAAACTACTTATCATTAACACACGAGATGTCTTGTGAGACTTTAGCATAGTGGACACAACAGCTAATGGATTCCTGCCACAAGTGTTGTTTCCTTTTTCACTGTCATCTTTTGTGATTATGTCACATGATGATAGTAAAGGGGAAGAGTGATGATGCTGAGAATTTACTATTGTCTGGCTGCTTGGTACAATAGGAACAAAACAGTTCGTTAAATATCATTACATACCCAAATGAGTTTACCAAGCAGATGCCATGTTGATAATGCAGTGACTTAGACGGTACATAACTGTTTAATACATAGGCTAGCCTTAAGATTAATAAAGGTTTTTTGCACACACATATTCACTATATTATTTTCGATGCGGGGAAAATGTTTGTTTTGAATTCATAAAAGATGCTTCATCAAGTGTCCAGAGCTGGGCATTTTACAAAAAATTTGTGGTCCGTTTTTTGCCTGCCGCCTACATCCGCGGTACCCTATCGCCGTCCATTTATCTACCATTTTTTCCGGCCGGACCAAATAGCCTATAATAATTGCCTATAGGCCAGCCCGTCTATCATTTTAAAAGGGCTTCCGCCAGGGGCGGAGCCAGAACGTGGCTAATGGGTGGGCCTGGAAAAATTAGGGTAGGCCTGCATATTTCTCTCACTTCACACAATCCCCCTGCCCCGACATATCGTATATTCAAGTAAAATGACAAACCGAATAATATGAAGTTCAGATCTTCCTTTAACAACCACAATTATCCCATTCTTAACATTCTATAAAAACACAAATAATTTCATAATCTACTAAAAATGTAAAAGTATATGGCTCCGCCCCTGGCTTCCGCCAGCGTTTCCTACTATCAACTCCAATGGTTCTGTTTCAAAGAAGTATTCTTTACTCTGATACGTTTGGAAATGCCCCAGATTTTACAAATAAGGAACAAATCCCCTGGCAAGCCCAGACAGATTCCAAAATGGGTTTGCAAAGTTGAACTTTGGTGCTTGGAGCTAAATACCAAGGCTGGGAGGACCTGCTCACATGCGTAACTTTTACTGTTTGTGAAAATTCATCCCAGGGGCACACCAATACCATTTCAATTCTGTAGCTAAGGTCTCTTTTTCTACGACAGCAGAGACAGGTTTAAATTTACCTGACATATTTCAGCAAACTACTAAATGTAGTGAATGTAAATTGCGAAAATCTACAGATGCAAACATAAATGATCCTCTCAATGCAACACAGATTGTGCAACAGGTCAGGGATACAAACAGGAGTACACTTCCAATAGGTCTGGCTTCCCTCACTGTTCTAAATTACAGTCTTGTTCATCAATGTGGGGTCCAGAGTTGCAGAATAACTCAAGTTTTTTCAAAGAGGATTTAGTAGCTTAGTCCACACAGATTTAAGTCTGGGGCACTGCAGGGTTACAATATGAGAAGAAGGATTAACAGACAGTTTTAAAAAGAAACTGAAATAGACATACACAGATCAGAAGTTGGGCATCAGGTAAGGTGGCAACAGTCGGCAACAGACAATCACACATAAGTGTTGGTCTGTTGGGGGACTCTGTAATCAGAATCTTACAGCTTTGTTCGACATAGTAATTATCAGAGCTGGGCAGTCCGTCCCTGGGCCCTGATGCCCAATTTGGGGGGGGCGTTGACCGCCAAAATTTAAAAAAATGGCTGGACTGAGCATTGCTGGATGATTTTAGTCCGGCCCACTAATCGGCCCTCATGCGTGTGACGTGGTTGCGAGGCGGCCAAATTTCATCTCCGCCTACTCGGTGAAAGGCTTCTTTTTAGGTTTCTTTCTACTCGGCGCGAGCAACAACTGCTGTTATAGGGATTGTGGTACCACTGTTCTTTTCTGCGATACAATGGAGCAGCCATGACTGGACCTCCACGACACTGACTGTAGAGTCCTTTTTTTTCTTTTTAATGCACGTTCCCTGCAGTGACATTGTACTCTCTGCCCTCTCGTGGTAAAACACATATAGTACCATGGATTACGCCACAGGATGCCCATTTCACTGACGAGGAAAAAGATGGATAGCAATTTTGCTTTGTAAAAGAGGAAATATGTATTGTGATGTGATGTCATTTTCAGTCGACAGAAGACAAAATGGCCACCCCCAGAGATGGCTAAAAGCAAGTGCATTTTGCTACTTAACTTTATTCCACAAATGCAAAATTAATCAGAATGCTGTGTTTCAACTAGTGGGCCTGCTAGGAACATATTCTTGAAAAAATTATGCTTGGGTTGACTTCATCTATAAAGCGGAAGTCAACCCAAACATATTTTTTTCAAGAATATGTTTTATGCAAGCCCACTAGTTGAAACAGGGTAATCTGATGAATATTGCGTTTGTGGAATAAGTGTTTTAACTAACTGTTAACATTTAGTACATACCTTAACCCTTTGCATGCGAAGTATGAGTAGTAATTGTATTTACTTAGCTATTGAGAGCTGGATTTGCTTGTATGTTGTTGGGTCGATGTCCTGCGACATATCATAAGAGCACGTGAGCATCATGATCATCGTGTCACACACCTTCCAAAATGTTTAACGTTTGTCTAGGCATGCCACATTTCTCCAAAAGTCTTGGGGGTGATCAAGCTGTTTCTTTGCAAATGTGACATGGTATTTTGTGTTTTCTTGTCAGCAGTGATTTTCGCCTTGGAACTCTCCCACAGATGTAATTTTTGCCCACTGTCTTTCTCATGGTAGAGTCGTGAACACTAACCTTGACTTGGTTCTTCTCTGCACTGGCGGAGCTAGAAGGGGGGCATGAAGTGAATGTTTATCAGCGTTTTCTGAAGAATTTTGGGGGTTGAAAAAAAAACACCAGTTTAGTGAGATAGTAATATTAGGTACATGACAACTATATTAAAATATTTTTTCCAGCAAGACCAATAAAGTGGTGTGCGATTGTTTAGGTAAGAGCAAAGAGAAGCAGTCCAGATAAGCACAGAGAATGACTGCCAGAAAAGCCATCTTTGCATGCAACCCCATCTGCCTTTTGTATGTTCGGCTACCGGAGAGTCCCACACCATCGCTAGCAACGAAAGGCTTGCTTATTCCGGTCGACCGCTCCACCAAGCCCCCGCCCCCATTCAAGAATAGGCGACACAAATTTAACCGCACTTTATAATTTTCTTCCGCAATGTACAAATTCAATGAAACTTTGTGTGCATGTCTCGAAATACCTCAAATGTGCCAGCTAGCTTCTTTAACACTCTTTGGGTAGTCAAAGATGAATTATCCTACCCTGCGTGTGATAAACATCGAAATACTGCATGAGAATCATCAAATTGAATACGAGGTGACAGAGGAGGTTCCACTATACATCATATATAAAAATAGACCCGAAAAACGCATTTTTAACAAACCAGAGCTAATTTTTCTGATAGGAGTGCAAAACAGACTGCGTGACTTGATCACACGAAAATGGCGACATGAAAAATGGCGGAAACAAGTCACTTATCACATATACAAACATACAATTGGTCTGAATGCACATTTTAAAAGAATCCATCTTGTGTGAAGAACATTTGATTGTTATAGTCAATATCATTCAAAATCATTAATTTCACACCATAGATAACATGGCTGGGACGTAATTGTTTATCATACAATTCACAATCATGCTTTTATTAAATAAAATGCACACATATACCAACCTTACACACACACACACATACACACACACACACACACACACACACACCCACACACCCCCACACACTCATAATACAAACAGGAACAAACCTAAGTAAAAATAACATTTGTTTTCTTTTTGGACATTCAGACACCTATAGGGAATAGGTAATAGTGTGCACATTTGGACACAGCCTGAGACTGCTGAGCGAGCATGAAAACATGCACTCGCGCTGTGAGACCGGATTAAATTTTTACCCGCACAAACTGAAAAATTGCCCACATTTGCTAGTCCTTTGCCCGCAGTCTTGAGGCCTGCTTGGAAGTGGCTTTCTATCCTTTTTCAGACTAATAGAGTTCAGTCATCATTTATATTCTTGACTTTGTTCAGATCGTGGGATGTTACTGTTTGAGCTCTTGTGGCCTAATCGAGTTTGTCTTACAGGTACAATTCAAATGATTTCTTGATTAAACAAATCTGGTGGTAATTTGGTCCTGGGTGTGGCTAGTGACATGAACACAGCTTGACTGTGGTTAGTAACTCGTGATTCACCAACCTGTTCACAAAGGCAGGGGCAAGGCAACTGTATTTATAAAGTACATTTCGCACACAAGGCAACCCAGTGTGCTTCACACAACCAAAAGCACATCTTAAAGTGGAAGTCAACTCAAACGTTCTCTTTTACGACTAAGACTAAGACGATGACCTTTGCAGCCCCACTAGTCTAAACACGGCATTCTGATGGATATTGTGTTTGTGGAATATTAGTAGAACATCCACCCGTTTTTAGCCATCTCAGGGGTCGGCCATTTTGTCACTTGCTGTCAACTGAAAATGACATCACAATTGCTGAGGGGCTCACCGGTTTTCTGAAGCTGAGCCATGATTGGTCGTTATCTAAGCCCTGAGCATCTGTGATCAGTCGACAGAATGGCTGCCCCTTGTGATGGTTGAAATGGATGGATTTTGCTTAACTCATATTCCATAAACACAATATTAATCAGAATGCCGCGTTCAGATTATCGGAGGCGCATAGAACGTATTATTGTACACAAAACGTTGGGGTTGACTTTCTCTTTAAAGCATTTAAGACAACAGCATGTAACGAAGGTCCAGATAGGTTTCTCCCTTGATAAATAAACCACTTACATATTGCATTTAGTATTTCAGTTGTCTTGGCTTGATGGTCTGAAATATTTTAGTGCATTAATTATGCAAAATCAGCAAACGCCTTGTTACGCCCAATTCTACTTGTGCAAAGTCTAGCGAAATACCAAAAGAACGAAAACTCAACCCTTGCGGCTTGCGCACAGTTAGACTGCTTTGCGCTAGACTTGCGCTCGGCATGCAAATACGAGTCACCTCGTAACTCCGCCCCCAGTCGTCATGGTAACGAAATCCATACTCACCATTGACCAAACAGTATACTGTATGCTGAAGGGTGAGCGCTTCCTGGCGCGACATTGCCACCCACTCAAAACTGGCTAATTTTAGGAAGACAAGAAATAGGGTGTATAAAGTATGCTATAATTCTTGATCCTAGGGAACAAGATTAGGTGATGGACGCGTGACGTCACCGACTTGAATATGCTAAAATGCACAACAATTCTTGAATTTATCGTATGGCTCTGTTTTGGTGTGTGCGCCACATGACGCCGCGTGGGCGGGGCTTGCTGCATCTTCATCAGAGAGTGGGAGAGAGACAGCGCTGCGGTTGGAGGACGACTACGGAGCTCGGCTCTCTCGCAGCTGGATGGAGGCTGACGGTCGTGCCCGCACAGATGTGAATTGTCGCCACCGTCGAGCGGGTCACTCGCAGCCCAAGTCCAGTGACTGACTCGCGTCCTCCGCGGACGCTAATATCGCCGCTGCACACATGACAGACCTTCGGAACGTGTTTTAAATGAATTAGTTCTTCTCAGCACGTGCGCGGCCATACGCTACAGCGATGGAGTCTATTTTAGACACTTTAACGGCCGATAAACTCTACCCACCCGCAGGCAACAACCTGTTGGACCTGGAGGAACTCAACGACGGAGATTTCCTCTCCAATGTGGTGAGTCACACACGCCGCTTGATCACTTCTTGTGCGACACCGACACAACCAAGTGCCTGCCGTCTGCTGTTCGCCGCCTTTTAATTGCCTTCAAAGCAAACGCACTTCAGATGGATGTTCCACCCGGACCCGGACCTCGGGTCCCAGATCCTGATTGGCATCCGGTGCTGTCACCTTTTCACCTTATGTGTGTGCCTGCGTGCGTACGGGTGCATGTGCGTCGATACTAGTTCACTAAAAATCGGTTTCTTCGCCCTCTAATTAACACCTTGAAAGTGTTAAACTCCAGAAAAAAATTGTATTCAAAATGGGAAAATAGATAGATAGATAGATCACAATGAGTGATGAGGGGTGTCAAAATCTGATTATCATTATCTGTATTTGTGTACCTCACATCAGGCATGATCTTTCTGCAATACCATGACACAATTGCTTTTCTATCCACAACACAATTTCCCTTGTTTGACTCAAAGTTTTGTTTTGTTTTTTTTTCTTCCCACAGTCACAGTTTTTTTCCCCATGGCACTGTACCTACTCAACTCAACAGATATTACTTGCTAGAGACACATGTCCATAGTCTAAATCAGATACTACCCGGTAATATTTCTAGTACCCGGGCTGGGTTGCTAATTAGCCGAGCACATTTGTCATCATGGTGTCATTCTCACTTTTGGGGATACACACAGATAAATGACAAAATTAAACACTAAAGCTATCTTATTCTGTTAGTTGACCTTAGCTCGGGACACTTTAGTATTACTACTCCTTAGTCTACACTTTTATGCAGTGGCGGTTTTTATTCACATTTCACAAATATTCTCCTCGACAACCATATACTGTACTGAAGCATAAATAATGGAGACCCAAATCTCCCGCATTGTTGTTGTTGTTTGTCACCGTCCCTTGTTCTGACCTGAGGTGGGATGGTGTCAATCAATCACCAGTCAATCAGAGGACAGGTAACGAGTCATACTCATATTCACAGAAACAGACAATGTACAGCATAGTCTTCAATGCGTTCAATATTCATGTATGAAGACATGTGACCGCAGAAACCTCTCACTACGAGGCAACAGTGCTAAACCTGCACTCAGTGCGCAGCCGCCATCCACCGTTCTTCATTCAAAAACAGCAGCAGCGCCTGGTATCTGCTTCCTCAGTGGCATTATACATCTAATCACAGCTGATGCGACACAACGTGACAAATTGAGCATATCATACTTATTATGTTCTAGTAGTAAAGAAGCAATAGAAGTATGTGACAAGAAGCACATTGCAGCCAATGGGTGGCATTTTGTGTGATTCAGCAAAAATGCAAGGTACATGTGAGCCACAGCATGCCTGACATTGTATCCTACAATTAGAATTATTTGGGGCGCACCGATCGATCAGCTGGGATCAGTATCGGCGCCGATTTCCTTAACTTAAGTATGAAGAAAAGCTGTTCTTCTCCACCGATCTCTTCTCCCACCGCAGAGGTCTGAAAAAAATCAGATACTGATAATCTCCACTTCTGCTGTGAGATGACTAACAGGCTTTTCATTTTTATTTAAGAGAACTCATTCATGTGCGGTTAAAACGACACTTTTGTATTGTTTCACAGGTATTGTTCAATGTTTCACAGTAAGAAAAGATTGGAACATTGAATGTGTATGATGTTGTTTGACAAAAATCAGGACTGGCAAAAATTGGGATGGGCAGGTCAGGCATTTTAAAGATCGGGGATCAGACAGAAAATAGCGATTGGTGCACTCCCTAATAATTATTAAGCATCTTTTATGTTTCTGTAATGGTAATTTACTTTTAACCAAAATACACTATTTTCTAACAACAACAAAAACCCTGAAAGTCAAACAACTATTGTTTAATGAATAAATGATACCCACTTTCTTCCATCCCTGGACACAAATGTTGGTTTTCATGGTTGAATGTTATGTTTGAGTCACTGATGACGTAACGGTTCACTTGCCTGACTTCGGTTCAGGCAACATGGGTTCAGTTTCCACTCAGTGACAATGTGAGTGTGAAAGTTTATCTCTCGCTGTGATTGAGGGTTGCCGTCTGCCTTTTGCCTGAAAACAGCTGAGGTAGGCTTCAGATTACGAGGCCCTGATCACAAGAAGTGGTGTAGAAAATGCATGGATGGAAGGATGGATGTTATGTATGATGAATTTCTCACTGCTGAAAGAAGCCCAGTGAGCAGTGTGTAAAAATGCGAGTTCAGTCTCTAGTTCAAAATTGTCAAACGTTGAGAGCTCATCAGATTGAGCGAGTCTGCATTAAAACACTTCATAATGCTGGATGCTCTCTTTTGTTACAGGTAGGCTAATAAATTTGCTCAGCACTTGACATAGATGCTTATAAGTCAGTAAAAAATGGTCCAGACCTGACATCTAAAATTGCAATGTTTTGTTACCAAATTATCTTCCTTGACTTCTGATTCCAAAACTAGTTACCCATCATTTTGTTGTGTATGTCATAATATGGTGAGGCAAAAAGACATTATATGCTTTCAGTCAATAATGACCCTCTGAGGAGAATCAGAACTGCAATGTGGCCTCTGACAAAATGAGTTTGTCGCTGTGTTCTATTGTGATGTCTCTTTTTTCTTTTTTTTGCGCTACTCCCCATTCAAACCCTGCACTCCAGCTGTAGAAAGACACACCCACCTTATTTGCATGCTCACTTCGGATTGGCCGTGCAGCTGGAAGAAGGAATGCGAACAGGCATGCTGCGTGTGTGTGTGGGGGGGGGGGGTGCGTGTGTGTGTGTGTGTGTGTGTGTGTGTGTGTCCTGTTTTCCTGAGAACTATAGTTGACTTTAGTCTCCACATTAACTCGAGTGAAGCTAAATGCAGCCAAACCACTGCAGCCACATGAAATCAAATACAGTAGGGAGCACTGGCTTCGTCTTTTAACTCTATGGCACAATTGCATTTTCATTTTAAACTGTCAGAAAATCATCGTTATGAGCAGAGGTGAGCATTTTACTAAAAGGGCATTTTACTAAAATGCCCACCGGTCCGTCACCCGTCAGCGGCCTGGGTACCCATCCATCACTCGTCAGTCCGTCATTTTTTCAAGACGAACCAACCTGTAATCGTCAGTTGGTCAGTCCGTCGGTCAAGTAGTTTGTCGGAAGTCGGTTGGTCCGCCTGTTGAACCGGTTCACATACATTTATTTACCAGTTTATAGAACTAGTAGCTGCCTGCAGCTGTATTAACTCCTAAAACACCAAAACGTTTTAATTTAAAGTTTATAATGGCTTACCTTAACTAGAATCCAGCTCCGTACTGTGCCAAGGGTAAATAAAATCCAATCCAAGTAGCGCACTCCAACTTCTGTTTATAAATGTTGTTCTTTTTCTTCTCCTTCTTCTTCTTGGTTCATGGGCGGATTACAGCTCTTTGGTGCATACTGCCACCTACTGTACAGGGAGTGCAATGTGTTTCCATATGCCCCGTGATCAAACACACTAGACAGTCTTGAATATAAATAATTTTAGCAAGATTTAACAGAAAACCACAACCATAAAGGTGTATATGCAAATAAATATGCGTATATAAAATATTAGACTCAAACAAACATTGTAGTTTTGTGTTGTCCTAGCAAAGGGAAGTGAGTCTTCTGGTTCTGCCTCCTTAGCCAATCACAGACAGCCATCACAGTCCCCGCAGGGATCCTATTGAAAAAAAAGAGCACTCACTCTCACACGTATATAGTCAATGCACTCCTCTCTTAAGTATCTCCCTGAGAACAAACACACAAGCCAAGCGGGGAGTGTTTCTGTCAGTCGTAAGCAAAACGGGTGTCCATCTGTGACAGACTGAGAAATCCGGCGGGACTTGACCCGGTTAGTGACGGACTACACTTAGGGACGAAAACCCACTTCCGTCAGTGCTTAGTCCGTCATTTTAAAAAAGTGTCCATTCATTCGTCAATGGTCAGCAAGCGAGGTGTCCTTTACTGACGGCCCATTCCGTCAGTCTGACGGAATACCCACCTCTAGTTATGAGCAACCAAGTCCATCAAATGGTGAGACTCAGAATTCATGAGGCCAAATGTGATGTCACACACAGCATGATTCCCTCTTCAAGTCAATAGAAGCCCAAGTATCAGATGTCTCTAAAAGATGATGTGGTGAGGGATGTGTTTAAGCAGTGGTTCTTGAACTTCTTACACCAAGTGCCACCTCCAAAGATACTAAAGCGGAATTCAACCCAAACATATTTGTTTCAAGAATATGTTCCCAGCAGGGACACTAGTTGAAACACGGCATTCTGATTAATTTTGCGTTTGTGGAATATAAATTAAGCAGCAAAATCCACTTGCTTTTTGCCATCTCTGGGGGCGGCCATTTTGTCTTCTGTCGACTGAAAATGACATCACAACTGCTCACAACGACCAATCACGGCTGACCTGTATTCTGAATCTGAGCCGTGATTGGTCGTTGTGAGCAGTTGTGATGTCATTTTCAGTCGACAGAAGACAAAATGGCCGCTCCCGGAGATGGCGAAAAACGAGTGGATTAACACTTAACACAATATTTATCAGGATGCCCTGTTTCAACTAGTGGGCTTTCTGGGAACAAATTCTTGAAAAAAAAAAACGTTTGAATTGACTCCCCCTTTTACTTTACTTTAAGTAATGACTAACATTAAAATGCACTCACGTAGCAGGCTGTCAGGTTCTAGATGACCTAAAACATTTAATAAAAACACTACACAAGGAAGGACGACAAGAGGGTTTAACTTTTACTCATGAGGAGAACCAACAGATATATGCACAGTGACAAATCTCCGACCGCTCCGCACACACTCAGTCCGTTGCCTCTTTTATTTACAAAAGGGTGTTTTTTCTTGTTACATTGGCATTTGCTCCAACAATTGGGAATTGTAAATCACAGATTGGAATGCTTTGAAAATGACAAACACAAAAATGTTAAAGACGTTTACTGCAATAAAATAATTTAGCGACAGGAAAGTCTTCTTGAGCTAAAGGCACACTTTCTTATCAGCAGCTGTTTCTCGAGGCCTGCTCTATTTCCCTCACAGACACAACCTTAACAAACAAGTTTATCCTGATGAATAAATGCTTTCCAACACCATTAAGAGTAAATATGGGATAACTTATGTACAATTATTCCATCACAGGCCTAAGTGTTCATCAGCAACTTTAAGTTGTATTCAAAAAGAGTGTGTTTGTTATTTAAACCATTATTGAACATTTTTCACATTGCGTTTAGTAGGGTGCAACATGCCGTCGATGAGGCCATTCATTGTGTATGTGGTGAGGGGCACGCATCACGGAATGGAGCGTTTCTGGGCTGCGCAACACCACGGCAAGAGGACGTCTGATGAAACGGCAAGATGCCTCAAATTGAAAAATGTTGCATTCAAGAGAGGCATCGCCGTCACGTCAGACAAGCGCCTCCAATAGGAAAGGAGCTGATTGAGTGATTTTGTGCTATTTTGGAGGACTTATTTACACCTAACGACATGAGAACAATGGAGGAAGCATTAAGTAGTACAGTGATTGTACAGTGACGTGCTTAAGAAGATACTGCTCCCTGCTCAGCAGGAAATATACCTCAAAGCCGTCTTGATGGAACTATAGCTGCAGCTGTAGACATTAAAGAGACACTTGACTAATTTTTTCCATTTTCAGCAGTCAAAAGTTCATATTTTGTCTATCATGAATTTGATTATGTCATTATATTTCATGTGCATTTAACTGCTTTAAAAACGCTTTTTGGCACTTGGTCTCGACTGAGAATAACATCACATGTGCTTAGGGCTCAGATTACAACCAACCACTCTTTATCTTACTCTAGGTGGTGCCCTTTGTGTTATTAAGATGCAGAGGGCTACTCTTGTCACTTGCGAGGTGCAAGTTTTTTTAAATTGGCGTTCATAAACAGGTTCATGCAAGCTAGTGTTGGCGTGACAGTTGGCGCAATGGAGGTGCGATAGTTGGTTTGAGACAAAGCATTGTTAATTACAGGCCTAAACACACTCCTTGCATTTATAATTACAGCTAAGCATAAGCAAAATCAGGTGCTCTGTTTCTTCCTTGCTAATGACACACAAGCATGAGAGAACGCTGTAAGACTCAAAACGTTTCCCAGCATAGAGCTCTGTGCGAAGAAAATGAAAGGTCCGCTCTGACGACAGTTGTTCTCGCAACAAGTGTCTGCCCTAATGATAGAACTAACCTCTCTGCTTGTATTTGTGTGGTTCTTGTGGTTGACAAAACCAACAGAGTAATCACACTGGATGAAGGAGGCATCTGGGAACTTCCAAAGATTATAATGAGCATGTTGGACTGTTGTGCAAAACAGACAGAGGTCTACAATATGACAGGGCAAAGACAGATAGGAGACGTGACTTGAGCATTTACAGAGTTTAAACGTCCGTCGAGATGTAAAGGGAAGTCAACCCGAAAATGTTATTTTCAAGAATATGTTCTATGCAGTCCCAATAGTGGAAACACGGCATTCCGATTAATATTGCGTTTATGGAATATGAGTTAATCCACCCGTCTTTAGCCAACTCTGGGGGCGGCCATTTTCTCACTTCTGTCAGCTGAATTGTTTTCTGAAGCTGAGCCGTGATTGGTCGTTACCTGAGCCCTGAGCAGTTGTGATGTCATTTTCAGTCGACAGAAGTGTCAAAATGGCCGCCCCCTGAGATACATTACAATACAATACAATACAATTTTATTTATATAGATGGGGTGGATTTAGCTGCTTAACTCATATTCCACAAACGCAATATTAATCAGAATGCCGTGTTCCAATTAATGGACCTGCTGGGAACATATTCTTGAAAAAAAATGTGTATAGGTTGATTTCCTTTTTAAAGGGAGGTCAACCTGAAAATGTTGTTTTCAAGAATATGTTCTATGCAGCCCCAGTAGTCGAAACACAGCATTTCGATTAATATTGCGTTTGTGCAATATGATTTAATCCACCTGTTTTTGTCCATCTCAGGGATGCGGCCGTTTTGCGACTTGCTGTTGGATGAAAATGAAAATGATGATCACAGTTGCTCAGCATGTTTGGTCATTTTCTGAGCCTTGAGCAATTTCAATGTCATCTTGAGTCAACAGAAGTGACAAAATGGGCACCCCCTGAGATGGCTAAAATTGGGTGGATTTTGCTGTTTAACTCCATCCATCCATCCATTATCTATACCACTTATCCTCACAAGGGTGGCGGGGCGTGCTGGAGCCTATCCCAGCTGTCTTTGGGCAGTAGGCGGGGGACACCCTGAATTGGTTGCCAGCCAATCGCAGGGCACACAAAGACAAACATCCGCACTCACAATCACACCTAGGGGCAATTTTAGAGAGTCCAATCAACTTACCATGCATGTTTTTGGAATGTGGGAGGAAACCGGAGTACCCGGAGAAAACCCACGCAGGCACGGGGAGAACATGCAAACTCCACACAGGGAGGCCGGGGCCGGGATCGAACCCACGACCTCTGAACTGTGAGGCGGACGTGCTAACCAGTCGACCACCGTGCCGCCCGCTGTTTAACTCATACTCCACAAACACAATATTAATCAGAATGGCATGTTTCAACCAGTGAAGGCGCATAGAACATATTATTGCAAAGAATTTTGGGGGTTGGCTTCCGCTTTGAACATAAGTTTCAGATCAATGAGGCAGTGACAATGATCAGTAAAGTTAGAAAAATTTAATCAGATGCTCTTTATAGAGATTAAACACATGCCTTATTCAGTCTTTCTTTGATATCCTCAACCTCGTTGTATTGTATTGCGCCGCTATGACCGATGTGTTTACTGCTTTCAATCGATACTCATAAGTTATGTAAACTTAATGAGGAAATCAACCCAAACATATTTTTTCAAGAATATGTTCCCAGCAGGCCCACTAGTTGAAACAAAGCCTTCTGATTAATATTGCGTTTGTGGAATATGAGTTAACAAAATCCACCCCTTTTTAGCCATCACAGCGGGCGGCCATTTTGTCACTTCTCGACTGAAAATGACATCACAACTGCTCAGGTAACGACCAATCACGGTTCAGCTTCAGAAAACAGGTCAGCCGTGATTGGTCGTTACCTGAGCTCTGAGCAACTGGGATGCCATTTTCAGTTGACAGAAGTGACAAAATGGCCACCCCCATAGATGGCTAAAAACGAGTGGATTAACTCTTATTCCACAAATGCGATATTTATCAGAATGCCTTGTTTCAACTAGTGGGCTTGCATAGCACATATTCTTGAAAAAAATATGTTTGGGTTGACTTCCATTTTAGGTTATGTTAACTTATGAGCACAACTGGATGTCTACAAACCAGTGGTGAATTGTGATGTGTATATATATATATATATATATATATATATATATATATATATATATATATATATATATATATATATATATATATATATATATATATATATATATATATGTATATATATATATATATATATATATATATATATATATATATAGTCCTTGACAGCCCCTGTCCAGCCTGTTTTAGATGTCTCCCTCCTCCAACACACTTCATTCGCTCAGCTCATTAGCACGCTTTGCAGAAACCTGATAATGACCCTGATCATTTGAATCAGGTGTTGTACTTTTACTGTTGCACCATCTCAATGTCCTCCACAGTGATTATAATGGACTGACTGGTAGCCCTAATTTTCCCAAATAATCGGTGGTCAAGGTAGAGCTATAGTTTTACTAATGTTGGGAACTAGATGATTGCTGCTCTGCTGGTCCAAAATGTTGTCCACCAGCTTTCGGTACTTCATCCACTGTCCATTCTTAATACACTCCATCACTGCAAAGTCGTTAGAGTACTTCTGCTGGTGGCATGATCCAGAGTTGAAATGGAAGTCTACAAAGTGAACAAAAAAGCAGACACACTCATACATTGCAGACATTGCAAATAGTTCATTTTCTGGTTCTTTGTCATCATCAAGTGTTTCTTCTTTCCCATCACTAGTAGTTGAAGTTAAGAGATGTTAATGTGTCAGAACATGGCAACACACTGCGTGCATTAGCTTAACAGATGTATCGATAGGTACAGTAGATCAATCTAAACAAGAAAACATTAGAAACTTAAGATATTGCATCTTATTGTTGTTTATGGTAATACATATAGTAGGGGTGTAACGGTACGCTAAATCACATTTCGGTTCGGTTCGGTTTTTAGGAAACTTCGGTTTTTAAAAATATATATATTTTTTAAATATGTTTCTTTTGGAAAGATGACAAGTAAATGCTACATTTTTTAGAAAAAATAAAAGCGAACCATTCGGGTGATATTCTAAGAAATTACACCAGAATAAAAAAGACACTAACAATAAAGATCTCTTAATTTAGTAAATTATTAAGACACTGAAAATCTTTAAACACTCAGCAGCAACAGCCTATGACACATCTAAGTATTCAAGTTAAAGACAAGTTGTCATTACAGTACATGTATACACTTTTTGTGATTTACAATTATCGCTAACTATATTAAAACTCTTTTTATAATGATTTTTTTTTTTTAAAGTCTTTATGAAATTGTATACACTTTTTAGGCATTGAAACCTTTGAATGTTCAACAGCATATTGTAACGAATTGGGTTATCTGTGTTGTGGTCGGATTTGTGTGTTGCTGAGTTGTGATGTTTCCGAGGTTAATGAATGCATCGTACAGCAATTGGGTGGAGCGGCGGGGAAAGAAGAGCGCGAGCAATTGTACTTGGATGAATAAAAACGTGATAATTAAACTACGTCTGACGGCGTGTTCCTGGAAGACGCTACAATATGAAAATCTCGCTATTTAAGTTTGACGTTTTTGATTCCTCGTCTGAGAAACATTCACAGTCGGATGATGCCGTGCATGTTAGACGTGCTAGCCGCAACATAGCCGCCCATCTCATGTAGCAATGTCGGCACACAACTTCGGACTTATCCACGCACCTTTCCCCATCAGCGATTTTAACAGGACAGCCAGAATGTTCCCAAACAGGAGACTGCAGTGTACGCGGGGACCTTCGATCTCTGGCTCTTTTCTGGCTCTCTCTTTTGTGCCGCCACTCTCGTCTCCCGTCAACAGTCAGCGTCCGTGCGTAAGCTCGCGCTAATAAGTGGACGGAACCGAACATGCCATACCGAAACATATTAATACACCCGAGTGTACCATTACACCCCTAACATATAGTGTAGTTATGCAACAGTAATATTGGTATTATACATGGTATTTCTAAGTACTGCTAAAGTGGGAAGCACAATATTGACAGTGGTAGATAAGGACTGATTCAGTCATTAAAATGCACCCAATATGTATGATTTGCTGTGATCTCTGGTCCCTCACTGACTCAAATGTCTCCATCCTGAGTCCCATGGTGTCACCAGCCTTCTTTGTTTGTTAAATTTGTGAATCCATTCACTTCAGTGCCCCTGGCACTGATGATGATGCCCTCAACAGACAACTGGAAAGGTGATTGTACTTGCAACAAAGATTCCCAACATCTTACTCCATGCATTGAAGGATATGACCTTCCTCTAGAAATTCCTTTTATGTACCAGCAGCCATGTTAGTATTCTATTCCAGGCTGTGGTTCAACGTAGCAGGAAAGGATGATGCACTCTGAAACAGTTGGGTTAAAAATAACACAATTTGGGGTAAAAAAAAAATGGAGCGATCCACTACTCGGGTCAAGTCAACTTTCGGGTAGTTTTGTACAAGACAACCCCCAAAAACTGGGCTGTTTTATACAAAACAACACAAGAAGGTGGCTCAAACTGACCCAATTAGATGATCGGTCCATTTTTGACCCCAAATTGTATTATTTTTAAGCCAACTGTTTTTAGAGTGCGAGATCTATTTAATCCATGTTTCCCCGTGTGGCTCTTGAGGTCCGTAACCTTCTAATGGAACAAATGCAATATTTCTTAGTTGAGTTTTATTGTATGAGCCATATGTGTGCTTTGCTTACTCCATGTGATTTCATAATACCATTGCACGAGTCCTAGACCTTCAACACAGGCATGTTCAACCGCAAAGAAAAGCTAACATAATGCATGATGGCATTTTGAGGTTAAAACTACATTTTTTGGATGCTATACAGTTCTGTACACAGTTACGGATGAAAATTACTTTTAATGTAGAGTAAGTGCTATTTACGTTTTATATATTTATATATATAGAGCATGGAATGGACCTGCAGAGCTGCTTTGTGGTTACTAGCTAGCCATTTGAGCACACTGAGACCAGAGCTCATATTAAAATAACATTAATCCATATTATATTTTTTAATTCATGCTTGTGAAGTTAATTTAACATGCAGCGGCAGTTCATGCTATTTTTGCACATGAGCTCACGCTTGTTTCCTGGAATCAAACATTGACATCAGTCTTCCTGACTCATTCAAATCCAAATCTCTCTGGATGCCCGTGAAGTCCGAGCACCGCACTGTCGCAGGCTTCCAGAACATCTCAGCTCGGTGACTCATCTGAGTTTAGAATGAACATGTGTTTAATGTAATGACATCAGCGCAGTGGAGGTGACAATCAGGTCATTATACTGTAGACCATGGGTCTTCAATCCTGTTCCTCGAGGGCCGGTGTTCTACCTGTTTTCAGTTTTTCACTGCTGCCACACACCTGAATCAAATGACCATATAATCAGCAAGGTCTGCAGAAGCTGGATAATGACCCTACTCATTTGAATCAGGTGTGGACTACAGCAGGGCGAGATGGAAAACAGGCAGGACACGGGCCCTCGAGGAACAGGATTGGAGACCCATGCTGTAGACTATTTCACTCATCTAAGTCCATTCATCTTCATGCACTACAAACAATATGGGTAGTTATTTTGCTGACTTTCATAAAGATGTTGTATTTAATATGAAATCCATGAATAATGAATTGTCTTTCACATAGGATATTCACAGGTAAACTTTTCATTCAAATCCTTTGAACTGTGTTCAAGCGAAAAAAAAAAAATCTCGGGAGAAAAATGTAAGTTCCTACATAGGGTCAACGAATGAAAAGCGGATGTGACCCAACAGAGATCAAGCATCTGAATGTGTGGTAAAAGGGATTTTGCTTGCGGCCAAATGCAGTCTAGATTAGGGGTGGGCAATTCGAGGGCCACTATCCTATGTTTTCCCATCGCTCCCTGTTGCAACACACCTGATTCAAATGATCAGGATTGTTATCCAGTTTCTGTAGACCTGGCTAATTATATGGCCATTTGAATCAGGTGTGTTGCAGCAGCGAGAGATGTATAACAGGCAGGACACCGGCCCACAAGGACTGGAATTGCCCACTCCTCGTCTAGATCAAACATGAATGAAAATTTGTTGCTATTACAGCTTCTGATTTGCACCAAGTCTGCTATAAAATATCTCCAACTGCAAGATAGAAGACAAAAACTGTCAAATTCATGATAATGAAAAAAAGGATGCTAAAATGGAGGCTACCACTCAATCTGTGTATGTAGAAAGTGTACCGCTGGTGTCGGGCGGAATCCTCACAGCTCCAAAACCAGCACACGTCAGGAAAACCCAAAAAACTGCATATTTGTTGCCACGTTGACAAAGAGAGCAAGCCATTTTCAACTGATCAGTAATTAAAATAAATAAATAAATAACACGTAAAAATAACAGACCGACCTGGGGACTGACCAATGGCATTCATTTGTGAAAAAATATCAAATGGACAAAATTTGGATGTTGGTTTCCCCTCGTCAGTGACGGTATGCACAAATGACTTTAAGTCTACATCAGGGGTATCCACCTCCGGTCGTCAAGGGCCGCTTTCCTGCTCTCCTTGCTGCAACACACCTGATTTAAATGATCAGCTCATCAACAAGCTCTGAAGAAGCTTGATCTTTTGAAACAGGTGCGTTGCAGCTGGGATAGATGGAAAACAGGCAGGACACCGGCCCTTGAGGACCGAGTTTGGACACCCCTGGTCTACATCATAAATCTTCCAGGTGGCAGTAGATCCTCTGTTAGGGATTTGACTTTAGAACTAGAGGGCCACAGATCAAATTCCACTGTGAACAATAAATTGAAAATATTCTGCTTCCTGACTAGTGTTTACGTTTACTTGAGCAAGGCACCAAACCCTCAGACCTAGCTCAAGTGGTGCAGCACTGTTTGCAGCACACCCCAGTCACTCTGACCTGATCTCTCTTTGCAAGGCCATCATGTGTGTGATCTTGTTCTCTGAATGATGTGCAAAAAAATATATAGAGACACAGCGACTCGAAGTTGAATACATTGAGGAATCAAAATTAGTGTGATAGATTCATTTTTTTGATACTGAAAACAAACTGAGCCCCTGTTGGTGAAGAAAGACCAACTCACCCCCATAAAATTATCTTTTCTTACAGTTTCCCTTCACTCGGCATCTGAGTGTCTGCACAGCAGCTGTCCCACCTTCTTGAATCCATTTGTCACTTTTTGTGTTGCAGCCTTTCTCAGGTGACCAGATGGACGACTTCAGCAGCGAATTATTCAGCAGTTTCTTTGAAGACCACCTGCTCGACCGCCCCCTGCTGGCAGACAGACATTCTTTCCTCCACATGGACATAGACAGCAGCCCAGGTCACAATCATCATCCGTAACTTCGATTCTCATTTGCTACTGCTGTACTGTAAAAAGGGCAAACATATACCTCCACAGTATGAGTGATGCTTTCAATGACCTCTCGCTTACTGCCAATTGTGGCTTGAGACGTGCTTTCAAGTGGTTGAAATCCAAGAAACACTCTGCAGCCCCAATAACATTTTTAAATGGCCTTTTCATTTCCTTGGATTCCTGTACATTAGCCAGCCTGTCAGCCAACATCTGCACTGAAATGAACTCCAAACCCGCAATTGGACTACATTTCAAAGCTAACTCAGCATTGAGATATCTCCAGCTTCCCCCTAAAAAAAACTTTCAGGTTATCTCCTTCCTGACTCAGAGAGGTCGAATTCCAAAATTCACAAGTGAATATTAGCTTTGGCTTCCCAAAATCTGGACTTTTAACAGGTGAAAGTGTCAACCAAGTGCCCACTGCAAAGTAACCCCGTCCTTCAAATGGCCTTTATCGGGATACACTACTATTTAAGCAAAAACACAATGCCACTTTTACACTTTAATAGCAAAAAAAATGCCACTATGTCTATGTAAAGTGTGTATACAGTAGTATTTATTTTGCCAGCAACCCAAATGTGCTAATGACCTGCTTCGATATGTGGCTTCACAGACATCCAAGTAGAACACAGCTACTCTTTGAGTGAAGACTCCGCCCCACAGAGCCCCGCCCTGTCAGTCAAGATGGACCAAGAGTCTGGTGGGTGACTCATCTTTCTCATGACTTGCTTTTGTCAACCTCTTCGTCTCATGAGGAATCAATCATAGAGGTACTGGCTGCCTTGCTTGATGCAGCACCTCCCGTTATTTTGTGCATACACACACACACACACATTATCAGAGGTGGGCATTCCATCAATACTGACAGAAGGTCCGTCAATCCGTGACTGATGTATTATCTGAGTTAATTTTTTCTAACGTGTTGTAAAATTTAAATTAAAGGGACGTTTGGGGCCGTGATGATGATGATGAACATGATGGCCATGTTTTCAGTAACAAGTTCATTTTATATATTTTTTGATTAGGAAAAGTTGTAATTTTCTATTTTGTCAATACATTTGGGAGAAATTAGGAAATAAGTGACTCCATGAATAACGCCCCTTGTTAATCAGGACAATGGCCACGCCCCCTACCGTTCTATCCCTGTTCGGCCGGAGTCACGGGAGTAACCGATTCCAAACTCTTCATTGGAAATCATTATACTTTCATTGCTTATAACGTACAAAAACGGTGATCAATTGGCACCAAATTTTATGTGGACATCCTTACTAATGACCACTTCAACATATCAAAAGGATTAACCTCTTCGTGGCTGATTTATGAGAATGAGGAAATGTGAAAGTGAGCGTGAGCTACATAAATTTATGTACACTGCTTCTTTGCTTAAAGAAAATAAATAAATAAATTTAAAAAACACTGCTTCTTTGCTGATCACGGTTAGGACGAGCGAGGCATTTAACACCAGTCAGGATATCTACAGAGACTGAAGTGGAAATGAGTGGACGTGCACATTTGTTTGGATGAGGAATGGCCACAGTTTTTCGACCGATAACACGCCGTGGAACGTAACAGCCGAAGCGGTACGTTCCAATGCGGCCACACTCGGCTGTGCAGTCAGCCTCCTTGCTGGAACTTTTTGTTTGCGGCTGCAAGCGGTGTCGGACAACGCACGCGACTGCTTGGGAGGCAACCCCGCGACATGAAGACGCAGGCTCATGATCACCTCCACACGCTGCGCGGACAGCAAGGAGCTAATGTTGTGCTAACGCCTTTTGTTTTAACGGCCTGAAGCTAGTTGTTGCTATTAGCCGTCCCGTTATCCTACCTTTAGCCGGGGAGGGAAGGGGATGGGGGTATAAAGCTCCAATCTGCCTGCCCTGCTGCATGCTGCAAGCCGCCGTCTCCCTCCGGGAGCTGACACTAGTTTAGCGTTGCTAAATGTCTGAAATATAACCATTCGGGGTTCGTGTGCGCATTCATGCTCTTCTTGTCCGCTTCAGCTTGTGAAAGTGGA
This sequence comes from Filicampus tigris, assembly GCF_054856515.1. Classification (NCBI taxonomy): domain Eukaryota; kingdom Metazoa; phylum Chordata; class Actinopteri; order Syngnathiformes; family Syngnathidae; genus Filicampus; species Filicampus tigris. The sequence continues at coordinate 3,127,095 of NC_141217.1, forward strand.
GGAGCAATCGCCACAGTAATTTTGATTTTGTGGAGGTGATCATGATGAGATCACGTTTTATGTCAATAAATCCAAACTATTGTGCAGAACACTTTTATACTTTCACAGGTTGAAGTGGACAAGAGTAGTAATGTGCATTTGCATTTTGGTGGCGATCGGTCGCCGTTTTACCACGCTTGCTTTCCTCCCCCCAAAAAAAAAAAAATATATATATATATATATATATATATATATATATATATATATATATATATATATATATATATATATATATATATATGAAAATACATTAAAATAAAAAGCATATGACTCTGTACTTAGCATTACTGCTGAGAAGTGGATGGAGAAAGAGGAGAGGAGGGCGAAAAGATATTGCCGGCACGCAAACAGACACAATCGAGACACTGTGTATGCTCAACCGCAAGGCATACTGGTCTTTGTAGTACAGGAAGTGCTTGTATGCAGAAGTGCATTGTTTGGCGCGAAACCCATCGCAAATACACAAGCAGAGGTAAACAAGCTCAGAGACGCAGCACAAAAGCACACTTTTGGAGCAAGGGGGAAACCGGCTGCTTCATTCATGTGGTGAGTGACATGAATAATATCAAGTGTTTTATTGACAGTTGAAAGTAACAAGCGGAAATGATGTCCATTTGAGTCATGACGACATGTGTCGCCGTACACAGTGGGTTATTCAAATGCCGGAGCAACTCTGTCCGCTCAATCATGTAAACGGAATATTCAGAATGTTTCAGAAATCGGAATCTTGACTTTAACCCAAATATTGACTGCATGTAAACGTGGTCACTATGGTGCTGGGGAAAAAATGGAGGAGGACGCACAGGCGTCGTAAAACGTATGTCTCGCACACCGTAATTTGAGGACTGCCCAAATATTTGACGCATTTAACGCATGCGCAGAATGACTGCCCATGCATAATCCCACTCAGTGCAGTGCAGTGAGCAGCAGAGCGGACGCGTGCATGTGTAATTGTAAAGCAGGTAGGCCCTCTGGGTGCGGAATTCATCCATCCATTATCTATACCGCTTATCCTCACAAGGGTCGCGGGGAGTGCTGGAGCCTATCCCAGCAGTCTTCGGGCAGTAGGCGGGGGACACCCTGGATTGGTTGCCAGCCGATTGCAGGGCACACAGAGACAAACAAACATCCGCACTCACAATCACACGTAGGCGCAATTTAGAGAGTCCAATCAACTTACCATGCATTTTTGGGAATGTGGGACCGGAGTGCCTGGAGAAAACCCACGCAGGCACGGGGAGAACATGCAACCTCCACACAGGGAGGCCGGAGCCGGTATCCAACCCACGACCTCTGAACTGTGAGGCGGACGTGCGAACCAGTCGTCCACCGTCCGCCCCTGCGGAATTCACGTTTTTAAAAAATACAGATGGAACAATAAATAAGCAGGTAGTCATTTGCAGTCATTGCAAACGGTGACGTACAGTTTCCCCCGGCTCGTGGATGTCGCCCGCGGGAGTATAAAGAAGCATTTCGAAAGAAGAGGGCAGCTTTAAATCTCAGAAATGTGAATGAATTGGCCTCAGTGACTGAGGATGAGTCGAGAAGAGGGCTGTCTTGTTTTGTGATAAAGTCAGTTAATCTAACAAGCGACGTGCTGAACAGAACAGAACGCTCACTCTTAACACTCTTATTATCACATTCGTGTGCACTTCAGGGACACTCGGAAAACATAAACTCTGATGAATATTACAAGGGCCACATATAAACGTGTACATTACACACACACACACACTTTGTTTGCACACATTTGAAATATTTCTGTCACTGTTCTGAGGCCATTTTGCGTTTTTGTTTTTGTAGTGAATAAAAATACTGTCAACTACAGATAGAATGTTAATCATTTTAATTTAAAAAATGTAATTGTCATCTCATGAGGATTTATTGTTATAATAAAAAGATACATTACATATGAACAGTATATTGAATATATATATCTGTCTTGTGTCTTTTATCTTTCCATTCCAACAACAATTTACAGAAAAAAATTGCATATTTTGGAATTGCAATTAATTACGATTAAATATTTTTTAAACTGTGATTAACTTGATTATATTTTTTAATCGTTTGACAGCCCTAATATTTGAAAGTTTATTATTATCTAATCAATCTATTTCTAAATCTTACTTTAAAGTTGCTGAGAAAAGCCCCAAAGCCCCACATTGTCTGTATGCATGTATCTGTATTCATGGTTTTTCAATTACCCAGTCATTTACCCCCTTAAGGAACTGTTTTTCGCATTTATCAACCAGTCCCTGGTTTATGTTTCACAATGAGCGTTGCAAAATGATTTGAAGTTCCACTCACCATCAAAAAAGTGTCCAGTCACCACCAAATAACCGTGGTTACGAGTTTAGGTCCAGTGATCTTCGGCTATAGCAAATTTGACCGAAGTCACCGCCTCAAAAAATCGAGCTGGTTTTTTTTTTTTTTTCACCGTCATATATCTTGCTGATTTTAGTCATCACTGCAGTTTGAAACACCTCAATTAATCCTTCGTCTTCAACTATCTTGAGCATTTCATAGCTATTTTGCATGCACATTCGTCAGCTTGTCAGTCGCAGACTTGCTCATACGTGGGCTGTTCTCGAGTTTAGTTTGGCAAAGATCTTTGCAATGCCTCGCTACATTAGCGTCTTCATTGCTATCATTAGCTGTGGCTTTATTCGCGGATGGTTACTTTGTTTTCATGTGGTAGGCTTGACCTGCTTCTTTGGTAAGAAAAGTCCTTCTGACAAAGAAGGCATATCACTCTGCCTTTATCAAGAGTGCCGTAAGGGCGTTTTTTAAATTTACCATTCATCGGACCAACAACTCTCACATGGTCCTCCATTTTCACGTCTTCTCTCTGCTCCTGAACTTGCCCTCCCACCTATAATAGGAGCCTACCAAACACAATGACAGTGTCCACGGGTGTGACATTCACCATCGTGTTTTACACCCCCAACAACTCAAGCACAAGCCCCATGCCTCAAAATGGATCTCATCATTCATCATACGGAAACAGTAAAGTTACAGATCCAAAATTTGATTAATATGATTAAAATTAAAAATAGTGCTTTAACTCAGACTGTAATTAATTGATCTCAATTAATGCACTAATTTGACACCACTAATATATATATATATATATATATATATATATATATATATATATATATATATATATATACACATACATGTGTCACAAAAATGTGTCTACCAGTGAATTAGGTAAATACAAGTTTTTTTAAAAATCCATTCGTGTGACCTCTTTTTTTCAGCTATTAATATGAAGCGGTCAATTTGTGTACAAATTTAGTAGGGCTGTCAAACGATTAAAAACTTTAATCGAGTTAATAGCAGCTTAAAAAACAATTCATCGTAATTAATTGCTATTCAAACCATCTCCAAAATATGCCATATTTTTCTGTAAATTGTTGTTGGAATGGAAAGATAAAGGACACAAGACACATATGTACATTCAAAATACTGTTCATATGTCATGTATTTTTCTATAATAACAATAAATACTCATGAGATGAAAATTAAAATGTTTAAATTAAAATTATGAACATTCTTTCTGTAGTAGAAAGTATTTTTATTCACTACAAAAACGCAAAAGGGCCTCAGAACAGTGACAGAAATATTTTAAATGTGTGCAAATAAAGTGTGTGGGTGTGTGTGTGGGTGTGTGTGTGTCTGTGTGTGTAATGTACACATTTATATGGGGCCCTTGTAATATTCTTAGAGTTTATGTTTTCCGAGTGGTCCCTGAAGTGCACACGATTGGCTCATATGACGGGTGAGTGTTATGCTCTGTTCTACTATGAGACTGAGTGAGAAGCAGTACAGTTAGATTAGCTGACTTTTTTCACACAAAACAAGACAGCCCTTTTCTCTACTCTTCCTCAGTCGCTGAGGAAAACCAATTTATTCACATTTCTGAGATTTAAAGCTGCCCTCTTCTTTCGAAATGCTTCTTTATGCCCCGTGGGCGACATCCGCGAGCCGGGGAAAACTGTACGTCACCGTTTGCAATGAGTGCAAATGACTACCTGCTTATTTATTGTTCCATCTGTATTTTTGAAGAATATGAATTCCCCACCCAGCGGACCTACCTGCTTTTCAATTACACACACACGCATCCGCTCTGCTGCTCACTGCACTGCACTGAGTGGGATTATGCATGGGCGGTCATTCTGCGTGCGCAATACATGTTTGTTTTACTTTCAGAAGGGCCCATCGAGAATGCTCCGCCCCCTCTGTGCTGATACCTACTGGTTGTAACCCCTGGTTAAATGCGTCAAAAGTTTTTAATCAGGTGGATTTTGGAGTCCGGGAATAACAGTACGTAATTGCCAAATTAATTCACAAAATTACATATTACCAAAATCCATAAATAAATAAATTAAAAGTCCGTCCCTGGACTGGACCGGTCGGACCCTCCGGCCCGGCAGGATGCCCATTTTAGGGGCGGGGGGCCGGAGGGTGACAAATTTTCAAAAATGGCTGGACGTGGATTTTTGTCCGGCCCACTAATCGGCCCTCATGCGTTTGAGGTGGTCACGAGGCAGCCAAATTTAATCTCAGCGTACTCAGTGAAAGGCTTCTTTTTAGGCTTCTTCCTACTCCCGCATCGACGCGAGCGACAACTGCCGCATTGATTTCACATGTGACCGACGCATTGAGCTGTTGGCGACAGGTCTGCGACACATACGACGCACACGTCAGGAATTGTTGCTGCTCTGATCGGTCCATTATGTCACATGTTGCGATGACATACAGTTTCCCACACGGAGAGGAGAGAGAGGATGCAGCACGCAGCTCATTGCTGCTGCAAAGCAAACCAGTTTGGCAGAAAAATCAAATGCATAGTCTAATCATCTCGGTCCCTTTATGGTTGTAGCCGGCACGATATCCATTATGGTCGCTGTCTTTTTGAAGCGACGCTTGTTTCGAAACAACTTGTGTCCACGAGTATATTCAAGCTGCGCGCAGCACTGACTCAGGGATGACGCTGGCACATCAAGGTGGAGTTCATGCACTTCATCTGGCGTCTTCACTACTTTCGGAAAAATGCTGAAGCAAACCTGCTGTGTATAGTGGTTTGCTGTTATGCTTTTATTTTGAAGGCCGTGAAGGAGGGGAAGTGCGTAAAATAAATAAGTAACTTGTTGACTGCGACTTCTGGCCGTCTGTTGGACCCAATACAATACGACAAAACCAACCCAGCTCGCAATGGAAGTAATCACACGCAGTTGGGTAAGTAGTAAAGTACTAATGCCGCATTTTGAAGCGTGTCCACAGTGGGTTTGAATAGTAAATTAGCCATCTTATGATCCTTAAAAAGGCTCTGCCGCTACCATCCCTCCCCCGGCGGCGTCAATCAATTTTGGGGGCCGGGGGGCAGAATGGGGCGGGGGGTGATTTTTATGAATAAGGGCGGGGGATCACGGCCGAAAGGGTACCCAGGTCAAGGGTGAAGGGCTGAAGGCTGGACCGGCAAAAAAGGGTCAAGTGCCCAGCCCTGGAAAATACTAATTGGCAAACAAATCATATGTTACATTCTACTAATTGGCTATTAAATCATACGTTACCAGAGTAACAAAACAAATAAAATAAGATTGTCATATGCTCACTGGGAGCGGCATTGTCACTGACTGGTTAACACATCCGCCTCACAGTACAGAGGCCCTGGGTTCGAATCCGGATTCCGACCTTCCTGTGTGGAGTTGGCATGTTCTCCTGCGTGCGTTTTCTGCGGGTGCTGTTGTTTTATGCCACATTCCAAAAAACATCCATGGTAGGTTAATTGAACACTAGATTTTCCCAAGGTGTAATTGTGAGTGGTTATTTGTCTATGTGTGCCCTACGATTTTCTGGCAACCAGATTGGGGCGTACACCGCACTGCCCAAAAACAGCTGGGATAGGCTTCAGCATGCCCTCGTGGGGTTAAGCGGTTCGGATAATGGATGGATGGATATGCTCACTGGATCATAACTGATAGGAATGTTAAAGCGCCCTAGGATTAGAATAGTAACGAAATAAAGTAAAATAATATTACCATATGTTGTTCACTGGATCATAAATGAACAATTGGTGCCTGTCACAACTCCACCACGTAATGACTGGGTGACGCTTTCAATTCAAATATTCCATGTGAAATGAAGGAGGGTGAAAAACACTGATGTGCGGGTGTTTCTCTAGTTGTTATTAAGAGCAGAATAAGCGGACAGATGGATTTCGACGGCCTCTCTCGACATACGGGCGGGCGAGGAGATCCCGACGAGGCGACGTGCTCGTTGGCAGGGCGGCCTGGTGGATCGCGAGGCATTTCGGCCTCGCTGTTGAGCGAGGCCACCGTATGGGGAAGTGGGCAGCACTGACACACACCCTCGCAGCCTCCCTGGCTCTGGAGAAGGCCGGAGGAGCCGTCTGCCCAAATGCCAGAGCTACGCCTTGGCTCATCTTTTGGTAGGCTGTAACATGCTCACCCCTGGTGCACAACAGCTGGCTCCCATTGAAGAGAAAGCTCCTGTTCGGTCTGACCAAACCATTATAGATCATGGATAGATTTGGCGAAGACAGGAGCAGGAGAGAAAGTAGTGAGGTTAAAATGACAATGACGGAGTGACGGACTGACGATGCCGGACTCACGGACTGTGCTAAGATAGTGGTGACGAACTGTAGTTTAGCGATGACGGAAGTGTGGTTAAAAATAACGATGACTGAGTGACAAAACTGAAGCAGTTTTGGTTTGGCTTGAAATAATGACGGCCTGATGATGATGGACGGGTGGCCCGGCCACTGGTGAATGACAAATGACAGACCGTCAAAATTTACTGAGGCACCCATCTCTGTCTCTGTCTCTGACACAGTATGTGTGCAGGTTCCGCTTTCTCCTCCTTTCCTCCTGGTCTGGTTTTGCTCTGTCCGTTTGTCTGCATGCTCTTCTCTTCTCCATTTATCCTGGGTATCCTTCTGTCTGTGCAGTTTTCCCACTAAGTAAGCCCTGCCCACCTATCGCACGTGCACACGCACACGCACACACACACACAACACACACCCTCACTGCACTATGACAAGCATATGGTTTTGAGTGCGGCGTAGCCGAAGCCAGAAGAACCTCTCTCTCTCTCTCTCTCTCTCTCTCTCTCTCTCTCTCTCTGTCTCTGTCTGTCTGTCTCTCTCTCTCTCTCTCTCTCTCTCTCTCTCCCTCCCTTAATCCAATTAAATCATCATAATATTATGTGCTTTGACATAAAATGGAGTCAAATTCACACAAAAAAACAAAAAAGAGAAATTCTGCTTAGTTTTGCATGCCGCATGCGCGGTTGTTTGGACTGATGCATGCCAAAGATGACTCCGCTATCACGCAGCATGCGACATGATGAAAAAAAACCTTTCCAAAGTCACGAAGAGTACACAAGAAAAACGCAGACGGTCACCTGTCATTGGGCCAAAGAGGTTTACAAATGAAGAAATAGAGAACATAAAGAAGTCTCTCAACTCAACAAATATACTTGCTGTCATCATCAGGTTTGCAAACAGGAAACACAAGAACGCATTGCTAAAACAAGGGGAAAATCAAAGGGATCACTAATAAATAAATAAAGCAGAAATAAATTCAATATAAAGTTGATCCTTGGTTTTCATAGATCCTACTTTTCCTATGATTCATTTTTAGGTGATTTTTTTCATCTAAATTTTGTCTCTGTTTTCGTACATCCACTCAGTTTCCATGCAGTAAGAAAAAAATCGTGTGACTGGGACGTTAATGTCCCGGAATAAATGCGCATTCATCCAAAGTATTTTGTAAGTTGTATGTAAAGGTCTCAGCAGTTGGCAAGGTGTAGTCCAAAATGCAAGCTTTTATTAAAAACTCAAAGCAATAAGCCTTTCAGTCAGGCCAGGCAACTCAGGCAACAGCAACATCAAAAGTCAGACCTTCAAAATAAAAGCACCCAGTACAATAACACAGTTTCATTACATATTAATTTCCCACAAGGTGGTCCATTTAAGGTGCTGCCTTTTTAAAAGTCTATTTTTTTCCCTTCATCTCAAAACCATCTCCTTTTGGTTCTATGTCTGGCAAGTGAGACTTTGCCTTTTTAAGCTTAGTTTAGGGTATCCATCCATCCATTATCTGTACCGCTTCTCCTCACAAGGGTCGCGGGGCGTGCTGGAGCCTATCCCAGCTGTCTTTGGGCAGTAGGCGGGGGACACCCTGAACTGGTTGCCAGCCAATCGCAGGGCACACAGAGACAAACATCCGCACTCACAATCACACCTAGGGGCAATTTAGAGTGATCTATTAACCTGCCATGCATGTTTTTGGAATGTGGGAGGAAACCGGAGTACCCGGAGAAAACCCACGCAGGCACGGGGAGAACATGCAAACTCCACACAGGGAGGCCGGAGCCGGGATCGAACCCACGACCTCTGAACTGTGAGGCGGACGTGCTAACCAGTCGACCACCGTGCCGCCCTAGTTTAGGGTAACTTAAACTTAAACTTCTTTTAATCATCTGGCAGCTCACTGCTTATCCTATTAAGCTATTCATTGGACTTGAACTTTCCTTTCAATAAAAAAATTGAAATAAAAAAAAAAAGGAAAAATTGGGGCATTCCAAAAACCTTTGACTAGTGAGTTTAACTTGTACAGTGCGATCTGGACATAATAATATATACCAATGTAGGTAATTTTCTATCCGAATAATAATAGACTGTACATCCCAATGTAGTATTTTTCCTCAAAATTACATGAAATAATGGCAGTTTTCTCCTATCTTTTCTTTATGTATTTATAAAACTCCAGAATCAATAAAATGAAGATAGATGAAAATCTAACACCAATACTCAGTGGAAAAGTATCATTTGAAATATCTTGTTGTACAACCAATTTTCAAGGAATGTACACTGTTGTTGTCTACTGTAAATTGTAATGTAGTGTAATGCGCAATGATGTTTATATCTATGCTCCAATGGCCAAGCCGAAGCTAAATTTTTGTGTGCGTCAAAATGTAAGGACGGAAGTGCAAGGACGGACGGGAGGCAGAGGACGATTATGTTTATGAATAAGGACGGAGGACGGACCGGCAAAAAAAGGGTCAAGTGCCCAGTTCTGCTGACCGACATGATCTTTGAATTGATTTCTACAATGATATAGAGGAATTCTCCCACGCTGGTGTCTTGTTTGTGAACAAAATCTGATGACTTTCACCACCAGATTTTTCTGCCTGATCAAATACACCAAAATCACGTTACACCACCCACGCCTCGAGCTAGAACTGCTTTGTCTAAAATCTAGTCTACTTTTTGTAACCAAATTTATAGATGGGCCGGTAGGCACGCAGGAATGCCCAGTGAGGCATAGCGCGTCGACCAAATTCACGAACAAGCGGAACTAGGCCATTGCCCCAGCACAAAAATGACAATGCGGCCGTTTTTACGGCAAGCGCAGACTACTTTCTGTTACCAAATCGTCAGATTAGTCAGTGGTGAGGCTCCCAGAGAGGTGCAATATGGCCCCAAACATAGTAGACGAGACCTGCGCAGGAAAAATAAAGTTAAACCCGTTTTTACGTCGAGCGCACTGATGCCAGTCTACCAAAATAGGACTAATGAGTTTACGGCAACCCGTTTTTTAAAAATGTTTTCTTGGTAACACTTGTATTAATGGTTCCGAACAGGGTTGATTTGCAGAGCTGGGCACATCCGTCCCTGGGCCGGACCGGTCGAACCCTCCGGCCTGGCCGGATGCCCATTTTTGGGGCGGAGGGGTGACAAACTTAAAAAAAATGTCTGGACTAAGCGTGGCCGGAAGTTGATTTTAGTCTGCCCCACTAATCGGCCCTCATGCGTGCTCGCGAGGCGTACAAAAATCATCTCAATCTACTCGGTGAAAGGCTTCTTTTTAGGCTTCTTTCTACTCCCGCGTCTGCGCGAGCGAAAACTGCTGTTATAGGGATTGTGGTATTGCCCCCCTGCCCCCTCTTCTAATGGTATGCCCCAGTTGCAGGTGGAAGGCACGGGTTACGTGATGTGAAAATAAGGAAAAACAAACACCCTTGAGCGCACGTCGCTGTCTTTCATGTTGCGATGACGTACAGTTTACCACACGGAGACGGATGAGCCACGCAGCTCGTTGCTGCTGCTGCAAAGTCCCATCACTCAAAGCAAACAAGCTACTCACCCACATTCCCCCTTAGCCGCCACTTTCCAGATTGTTTTCGCAATAAAATTAAATGCATCGTCATCCCTTTATGGTTGTAGCAGGCACGATATGTATTGTTGTTGCTGTCTTTTTGAAGCAACGCCCCCCGACTTCTGTTTCAAAACAATTTGTGTCCACGAGTATATTCAGACGCTAGCACATCAAGGTGGAGTTCATGCACTTTTTCTGGCGTTCACTACTTCCGGAAATACAGCATAGCAAACCTGCAGTGTATAGTGGTTTGCTGGTATGCTTTTATTTTGAAGGCCGGGAAGGAGGGGAAGTGTACAAAATAAATAAGTAACTTGACTACGACTGCTGCGACTTCTTCTACAACTCTTCTCTATAATTATTGGACCCAAATAATTATAGAATACGACAAATCCAACCCCGGGGCTCGCAATGCAATGAAGCACGCAGTTGGGTAAATACTACTGGCGCATTTGAAGCGTGTCCACAGCGGGTTCGAATAGTAAATTAGCCAGCTAATGATTCTTAAAAAGCCTCTGCCGTTAGCATCCCTCTCGCAGCGACGTCAATCACGGACGTTTTTTAAACAATTTTTGGGGGCTCGGGGGGCGGAATGGGGCGGTGGCCGACAATGTTTATGAATATGGCCGGAGGGTCCCGGCTGGAAGGGTACTAACCAAGTCAAGGGTGGAGGGTCGCAAATAATGGTCAAGTACCCAGCTCTGTTGATTTGTTTCCACTTCTCAGCCAAGCCCCTCATTCTTGGAGATTCTCTCCACCCTCTTTGCCATGCTTTTGGATTTGTGTCTGGGGGCCAAGTGCACATGTGAACATCCTTATGTTTGAACAAGGTGTTCGTTATGGACAAACCATGACAAGCAGACAAGTCCTGTATTAGAACGCCACACGGGTTGTGAACAAAGGGAACCATTCTTCCCCATCACGCCCTTACAGGTCTCATTGTCATTGCCCATGTGAGCGTTTGAGGAGGAAGTCAACCGAAACATTCTTTTTTTCAAGAATATGTTCTATGCAAGCCCACTAGTTGAAACAAGGCATTCTGATAAATATTGCCTTTCTGGAATAAGAGTTAATCCACCCGTTTTTTAGCCATCTCTGGCTAATTTTGTCACTTATGTCAACTGAAATGGCATCATGGTTGCTCAGAGCTCAATTAACGACCAATCATAGTTCACCTTCGAAAAACAGGTGAGCTGAGCCCTGAGTAACTGTGATGTCATTTTCAGTCAACAGAAGTGACAAAATGGCTAAAAACAGGTGGATTTTCCTATATTCCATAAACGCAATATTAATCAATTTAGACTAGTGGGCCTGCATAGAACATATTATTGAAAAAAAACATGTTTGGGTTGACTTCCTCTTTAGCTCCCACAGCAGAACGACGGAGTCCCCAACAGGAGCGCTCTCCAAGGCCTCCAAGAAAAGTGGGTACTCTGAACTGCTGTTTGGTGCATAAGCACAAACAACAGTCAGGATTGTGTCCCCCCCATCCGAAGGCTGAGGGAGGCTACCCTCTCGTCCACCAGAGCAAACCCCAACGTAGAGGTGCCAAGCTGTAAGTAAGTATGCTGGTCCACTGTAGTGCTTGGCGCCCCTCACCTTGGGCAACTCCAGAGTGCAAGAGAATCCAACCTCTCTCCAGAGGATTGGAAACACAGCCCAAGCTGTGTGTGGAAGTGAGCACAACTATATCTTGTCTGCATTTCTAACGGGTACGCCCCCACATATTGTAAAATGAACAATCCAAAAATCATTCCTGGTAATTCTTCTCAAGAACGTATTCACCAAGTACAGACCTTTCTCAGTACTGCCACAATTCTCTGAGATAACAGATAACAGACAAAAAAAATCATGGATAAATTCCTTCCACTCACTGACAGCCAAAATGGTTTCAGAGAAAAAAGATCAACATCACTTGCAATATTAGATTCAATTGAACACATCACAAACACCATAGATCAAAATAAGTAAGGTACTGGAATTTTCAATGACCAAGAAAAAGCATTTGGCATAATAGATCATGATCAGCTGACCTGTTTTCCGAAGCTGAGCCATGACTGGTCTTTTCCTGAGTCCTCAGCAACTGTGATGTCATTTCCAGTCGACAGAAGTGACAAAATGTCCGACCCCCCTGAGAAAGCTTGGATTTTGCTTAACTCATATAACGCAATATTAATCAGAATGCTTTGTTTCAAATGGTGGCCCTGCATGGAACATATAAATTTATTATTCAATTGTTTTCATTTTATTTTTTACTTAAAAAAAATTGCAAAAGTGACAACTGCCAGAGGTTTTTGGGTAATTATACAGTGTATGTGGGCTGACCCTATGGAAAAAACTTGACTAATTGAAGCAATGTCCAAACATGAAGCAGCTCATAATAACATGACTCTCGAGAGAAAGAGAGAGGAGGAGGATTAACTATTGAGTACTTGCTTTTCTTTTCTTTCTTCTTCTTTCTCAAAGAAGAATCATCTTTATTTGTCCGTCCACAGACAAAGATGAAATTTGACCTCTGCATTTGACACATCGTAGTAGTGGACCCAACAAACATAGGTTGTTAAGTGCGTTAGGGGTACTGGCGTCTTGCTGATGGACACCACAGCTGTGTCCAGGTTGTGTTGAGGGTGGATGGTCTTGAAATGGGTTCTGCACGGTGGCGGGCGACAATCTTAAAGTTCTTGTTATGTATTTTTTTTTGGTGTGTATTTTTTCAGGCAGTTTAATGAAGGGCACAATGAAGTGCAACAAGTGATTTTATTGAAATTTTGGCATCTTTGTCTATTAAGTGATTTTAGCTGCTGCGGGATCAGCACTATTACTAATATCAGAGCTGGACATTGCCTATTTTCCGTCTGCATATAATCGACCCACGAGTCAACCAGCGTCGAGAACGGACTTAACCGATACCACGTCACACACAGGCATTCCTGACACACGGTCAAGTAAGGAAAAAATAAAACAGTGTTGTGTACCTTGCGGTCCGACAGACGCAATGTGCCCCATATTGTTTTTATATCACCCATCACCACGCAATGCGTGTGTGTCTGTTGTTTTTGTTTGATATTTTTTCTTTGTTTGGCACCGTGTCTGCCCGTGCGGCGTCTGCTTGTGGCGTGAAGATTACGTTTTCGACGACGATTGGCTGTCGCTGCAGACGGATGGACGGGGACCACGTGGTCGCTTAAATATGCAGGTCGGAACGCTGTGGCGGTTAGGCGATGCCCAGCTCTGATTATTATAAGTTCACATGTTGAGGTTTACATCCCAAATGTTTTGTGTTCCATTTCACTAACTCTGATTTATTAAGGTCCACGTTGAGGAGAAGCTGTGCGTTTTAATGCTGCTGCCACCCGCCGTGCCGCACCAACTATTGTTTTATTACAGCTTCTGTCCTGCTGAGTGTTTTCTGTTCACCCGCTGGGATGACAGTTTACAGCCTTTTATTTTCAAGCATAACTTTTAAATGTGTGCAAAAACCTGAAAGTGTATGATTTGATGTAAATATAAAATTCGACTAAAGCGGCATTAATGCCTCATAAACTCTGGTGCTATCAAAATGTAATAATAGTATTATGTTGCTTCTACCAGTAGCTCAAGATGGTTGCTTTTGCTGTGTCATTGAAGAATGGGGGTGGAGGTTTCCAGTCAAGCTCATAGCTTAATGAGGCTCAGCACGCAGCAGGTCCTTCCTCATTAGGAGAGTAAGCCCCAAACTTTCAACAGTATGAGTGGTAGTCTCTGATTTAGCACACTAACCAGTTACATCAGTCAAAGCCAAACCGCATTTACTATCTTAAATGTTGTCTCTACTATATATGGAGTTGCCCATGGAGAGGGGCGCCAAGCAGGCGTGCGCATATTTACAATTGAGGTTCACCCCGGTGTAGGAGAGGGTAGCCTCCCTCTGCCTTCGGGTGGGGGGATGGGTCCTGACTGTTGTTTTTGCTTATGCACCAAATAGCAGTTCAGAGTACCCACCCTTTTTGGAGTCCTTGAAGTGGGTGCTGAAGAACGCTCCTACCGGGGACTCCATCGCACCTAACATCGAACTTCAATGCACACCCGGGCAATGACAGTGATGATTGGGAGAACGGACCCTGTGATCAGAACCCACCGAAAACCCTGTTCTGCGCCTCCGTTGTTGAGGCAGCCGACCAGAGCTGAGGCCGTAAGGTGGTCAGTGCTTGTCGTGGCGGTAATGTGAAAACCTTTTGGTGGACATCAATGTTGAAGGATGCCGTCAAGCTGAAGAAGGAGTCCTATCGGGCCTTTTAGACCTGTGGGACTCTGAAGGCAGCTGATGGGTACTGGCTCACCAAGCGGCATGCAGGTTTGGTAGTCGCCAAGGCAAACACTCTGGCGTGGGAGGAGTCCGGTGAGGCCATTGAGAACGACTTATGGATGGCTTTGAGGAAATTCTGGTCTACTATCTGGCGTCTCAGGATGAAGAAGCAATGCACCATTACATTACCATTAACACTGTGTATAGTGGAGATGGGGTGCTGCTGACCTCAACTTGGGACGTTGTGAGTCGGTGGGGGAAGTATTTTGAAGACCTCCTCAATTCCACTGACACGCCTTCCCTTGAGGAAGCAGATTCTGATGACTTAAAGGTCAGGGTGCAAACATTTTTCAAAGTCCATTAAAATTCATATTCTCATTGGTAATAGGTTTTATAATACATACAAGTCACTTCCTGCAAGTTGTCAACCACAGATCGATGAGAAAATAGGTTTTACTTACTCATTCCGAGTGTTTTCAAACCTCATGGAAGCTTGAGGAATCGTGGCTCTAACCACCGGAAGTGACGTAGATATAGCTAAACCGCTCGCTACACCATAAACTGTACACTTTCCATGCGCTACAAACACAGCACATTCAATGGCGAGCGATGTTTTGGAATGAGAGGATTTTGAAACACACAAGCCGACAGAAGGGGGCATTACTAGACCGTTCATGATTAGTAGTCACTGAATCCTCCGGCTACTGTGACGCCACAAAACCCGAAGATGAGGGGGCGCGGGATTCAAACGGCAGACGACACATTCTGAATTGTATTTAGTGATTAAACAGCCGTCTACCAACGTCCTAATCACATTTAATGACAGTTATACATTGTAAAGGGGGTTCTACAGGGCTACAGAAAGGTTTTTAATGTTTGCACCCTGACCTTTAAAGTCACCATGGCGCTTAAAATGCTTCTCTTTGGCAAAGCCCTGGGGGGCGAGATTTGCCCAGAATTCCCAAAGGATCTCGATGTTGTTAGCCTGTCCTGGTTGCCTCTACAACATCACGTGGACATCGGCGACAGTGGATTGGCTGAAAGAGGTTGTTGCCCCGATTTTTAAGTTGGACCAGACGATGTGTTCCAATTGGGTGTCACACTCCTTAGCTTCCCTGGTAAAATCTATGCAGGGGTGCTGGAGAGGAGGGTCTGTCGCGAAGTTGAATCGCTGATTCAAGAGGAGCAATGTAGTTTTCGTCCTGGTCGTGCAACAGTGGTCCAGCTCTACACCCTCAGTAGAGTCCTCGAGGGTGCATGGGAGTTCACCCAACCAGTTTTCGTGTTTTGTGGACTTGGAGAAGGCCTTTGACTGTGTCCCTCTGGGAGTTCTGTGGGGGGTGCTTTTGGTGTATGGGGTACTGAACCCACTGATACAGGCTGTTCGGTCCTTGTACCACCAATGTCAGAGTTTGGTCCGCATTGCCAGCATTAAGCCAGATTTTATTTCGGTGAAGGGTAGACTCGACCAAGGCTGTAGTTTTTTACTGATTCAATTCCTAAACTTTATGGAATCCACAACACACGTACGCGCAATCATGTGTGCAAGGTGGTCTCTAATTGCCTATGTTACTTCCGCGGCTGACTATATCATCCACAAGGGAACGCTCCAATATTATGCACGGACCCCAGCGAGTCTATTTCTGCTTCCGCAATGTCATGCCCTGCGTGCACTTAGAGCGCCCTGATTTTAATGCTTATGAGGAGATCCTCTACGATTGGCCGAAATTCGGCTATGTCCCGTCCCAAAACAGCGCACAACGTTGCAAACACCCCATTATGCCCATTTCTACCTGTACAAAGTCTAGGAAAATAAAAAAGAGAAAATTCCAGCCATGTGCACAGTTAGACTGCGCGTTGCGCTACTTGCACTGTGCACGAAAATTGGGCCCTATGTCTCATGGCTGGCTTGCATGGGAACGATTGAGATCCCCCCCGGTAGAGTTGGAAGAAGTGGCTGCGGAGGGGGATTTCTGGGCTTCCCTGCTAAAGCTGCTGCCTCTGGGATCCGACCCTGGATAAGCATTAAAAAATGTATGAATGTGGTTTATGGCAAAACTGGTAATATATAAAAAAAAATATATATATATATTTTTTTAATTAATGTCCTTCCAAAGAAAACACAATTAAAACACACTTTAACACGCTAGCTGTTGACAAGTGTGGTCCCTGTGTGTTCCTGCCAAACTTCATGGTCAACACTGTAATTAGTCTTATGTATGATTCATATAACTTTACTTCAGAATCTTCAGTATCCCAAAGGGTGACTGATAATTAAATTACCGGTAGTTGGTTTGTGTGCCAAGTAGTGGTGTTGTGTGGCGTCGCTCGATTTTGTGTGTTCGTGTGTGCGCGCGTGTGTGTGTGTGTATATATGCATCCATATGCCTGTGTGTGTAGCATTTTACAGTGTGAAAGGCCCCCACTCGCAGCAGGACCCTGGAGACAAGCTTCTGCTCTTTGATATGTATTGTTGACACACACTCACCAGGGCCAAATTATGCACCACGGCTGCAAGAATGAGTGCTATCCCTCTGTGGTATATAATAACGAGGCTTGTCAGGAAGTGCTTTTGATTTATGACTTGTGTTCCTTCTCACTGGCAAAGGAACACATAATTGCTTTTGCCCTCTTCTGTAAGTGTAGACAGTAAATTTCATAGAGTACATTTTACTCTAAAAATACTATATTTGGTCCTAGTCTAAACAGAGTCAAATTTACACTTGGAAGAGAATAATATTCAGAGTAAATTTTACACAGAAAGACATTTGGAGAGTTATTTATTTGAAAAAAAACAATTGAATGGGAAGTCAACCCAAACATATTTTTTCCAGAATATGTTCTGTGCAGGCCCAATAGTTGAGTCACGGCATTCTGATTAATATTGCGTTTGTGGAATAAGAGTTAAGCAGCAAAATCCACCCGCTTTTAGCTATCTCAGGGGGCAGCCATTTTGTCACTTTTGTCGACTGAAAATGACATCACAACTGCTCAGGGCTCAGGTAATGACCAATCACAGCTCACCTATTTTCTGAAGCTGGGCCATGATTGGTCGTTACCTGAGCTCTGAGCAGTTGTGATGCCATTTTCATTCAACAGAAGTGACAAAAAGGCTGCCCCCAAAGATGGTGAAAAACGGGTGCATTAACTCTGATTCCACAAACGCAATATTTATCAGAATGCCGTGTCTCAACTAGTGGGCCTGCACAGAACATATTCTGGAAAAAAAATAGGTTTGGGTTGACTTCCCCTTTAAAGGTTTTTCACTCAGAAATGTGAAGTAAATTTTACAAGGAGAGTTTTTGAGTCAATTTTACTTGCATTGTTTTTATCTATATTAAAAAAAAGTCACACAAGGGTTGAGGAACGTACCAACAAACATCAGGTTATTAAATGGCCACACTACCACATGAGCCATGTCACACCTACTCTGGGTTAGTAAGTTACTAGTGTCTCCAAAAAGAATGTACTAACAACCTTCAGGTTAGCAAACGACCACTCTACCTCAGGAGCCATGTCACACCAGCTGTGAGCTAGCTACTGGTGTCTCCAATAAGAGACCACCTGCCCCCAAATGCTGTCTCCTCTTGGAGGCACAAGTATTCTGCCTGACATGAGTGCTTTACAAAAGTCACATTAGGAGCGCAATGGCTCATTAATCTGATGTCCATTCTGAGTAAAACAATAAAAACAGTGTGGGAGGAACGTGAGAAAAATAAGGGACACTCAAGAATCAATTAGTGAACATACGAAGATGACAGACGAGGCATAAGAGGAATGTGGGAGATATATGATTGGGGGGGGGGGGGTAGTGGGGAGGTAGTGTGGAGAAACTTGGGTGGAAATGGGACTAACTGCATTGGTGGAAAATGAGAATGTTGCTTCCTGACATGGAGAATAAATTGAGTGGCGGGCATAAGAATGTCAGACAGTCACATGACCTCATGGACCACAAGAAACAAAGAGCACAAAGTCTTTTAGTGTTTGGTCAATACAAGCCTCAATTTCGAGAGTATCAATTCCCATTCAAATACACCTTGAATGAATTGTATTGTGATCCTAAAATAATGGAGGTTGTTAAATCACATTTCAATGCACAATTACAGTATATGACACCATAGATCAGGGCTGCCCACACTTTTTCAGCCTGAGAGCTACTTATAACATGACCGAGTCAAAATGATCTACCACCTACTAAAAATGCAAAAGACATTATATGTAAATATATTGAGAATTATTTTTATATGTACTGTATATGCTGGTGTACCTTGCATGACTGCTTCAACCTATATAGCACAATACAACAAAAAAATGTTTTGTAATTACCGTACTCTAAAGACTTGCACTGAATGGAGTCAGCCAGGGACGCATAGTCCGGACAGTAGCTGCTGATAGCCAGCCTCAAGCAGATTTGCAGCAACAACAATCTGCCCATTCGCTCCATTCGGCGCGTATAAAACAAGTCAACTTCTTTGCACACTATGCTAATGCTATCAATATTGCTGTCTTGGTAAAGTTCAGAACTGTAAGCTGCGGAGTGAACAAGACGCTGTGTGGCTGTGTGTGACGTAGAATGCCCGATGTTGACTGGCTGCCGCGAGGCGGAATGGCAAAAAAGTGGTTTTATATGGACCAAATGGAGTGAATGGGCGGATTTTTGGTGCTTCGCTCCGCGTCCCACCGCTCCAAACGCATCTTTACGCCGCCCCGCACGCAACTGCGCCCGCCCGTGCGAACTACATTGACTCCAATTCAAACGCTGCGCCAGAAACGCTCCCAACGCAGTTGGTGTGATCATAGCATGAACATAGCAATACAGTAGTGAGGATGGATGATAGGCTGGCGATCTACCCACAATGCCTTTGCGATCGACCGGTCGTAATGGGCACTTCTGCCATAGATCATTATGTAATGTAATCAATAATTAATTGTCATTTTAAATAAATACATGAATAGATTCTCTCTCTCTCTCTTAGAATTTGAATGGAGCTTTAGTGAGGACCTGTCGACCATCTTAGTGAAACAGGAGGAGCCGGATGTGGCTCAAAGGTCAGATCCGCAGCCCATGGAAGGCCCGTCTTTTATCCTAAGCCCCGCCCCTGCACGTAGAGGGTCGCTATGGAGACACACGGTGAGCACTGCACAACTCAGAGACACTTCATGTATTCTGCTTGACGTGTGAATGAGTGCGTTTGGTCTGTTCAGGTGCACCCACCGGATGATGTTAAGCCTGTGGCTATTAAAGATGAGCCCAGAGAGATGGGACAGTACCTCTGCCTGCCCACTGGTACGCGCAGCTTCCGCAAATGACTCTCCATTTGTCAGGCCGCAATTTTCACCGCAGGTCCTCACCCCGCTTGTTCCCAGATGATGCCCTGCAGCTTCCACCCACTCCGCCCAGCAGCAACCACGGGGACAGTGACGGCTCGCTGCCGCCCTCTTCCCCGCACCTCGCTCTGCCTCCGTCATCGCCGCAGCCACAACAGAGGCCAGTGGGCCGCGGCTCCGCATCATCCTCCTCATCCACGGCCATTTCGACTTCCCCTCTACTAACGGCGCCACACGTCAGTAGCCGCCACCCATCCTTTCTCCTTTTCCGTCTTTCCTCCCCTGAGGATTCCTAATCACCGGTTAAAACATGCTTTTGTTGTTCTCACTATTGTTGTTTGTGTAGAAATTGCAGGGTTCCGGACCCCTCTTGCTGACAGACGAAGAGAAGCGGACCCTTGTTGCTGAGGGATACCCTGTACCCAACAAACTTCCTCTCACCAAGAGTGAAGAGAAGGCTCTGAAGAGAGTTAGACGAAAGATTAAAAATAAGGTACCGTGTGATTTTTTTTTCTATTTGTTGAGGACATACAGTACATTCATTGTTTTGCACACCCAAGTTATTGATGAACATTGCCTTTGATCCTTGGATAAAAGCAGAGCTTAAAGTGTTCGTGTAGTGGTCAGAAGGAAAAACACAGTATACATGGTTTATCAAGGAAACTGCATCCGTTTTTGGTTACACTGGTTGTAATAACTCGCGCAACCTATTTGTGGAGACGCCATGACAGCTAATGTGCGCAGCAACACTCGCCTGACGTAGTGCCGTTGAAAGTCGCCGTGGCCCCGGCACTCTCCCCAATTCAACACAGCATTTTCTTGGTCAGATTCTGACGAATCTGAGTCATTCTCGCAATTTTCCAGAGTCAATTCTGTCGGAAGATCTGTCAATCCGTTACTGACGATACCTGTTTTGCTGACTCTGCGTCAGACGAGGCCAGTGCTCCGGCACATAATAAATAAGCATAAGAATGATGGACCATCAAAATTTCGGACAATGCCTACCTCTGCGATTTGATTGTAAGAAATTGCATGCCGTCTCAGCTGCGAGGCAGGTATGCTATTCACAAGGGCTGCACAATATATTGAAAAATATCGATATAGTGATAAGGGCCTACGCAATATGCATATCGCAAAGACGCAATTATCGCAATAATTTTCTTATGCAATCGTTTACTTTGATCTGAATTTGACCAGACACATGCAAACTTAAATGCGCATCGCCAACCAATAGTTGGACATTATCTAGGGAAAATACAATTAATTAGCAAAAAACACATTGAGCTTGCTTATTTTGCCGCCTAAACTTTTTTTTTACTTCTTTCATTAGATAATAGAAATATATTTTCTTTAGGTACAAGTTAAATATTGCAATAATTTCGATATGGCTATAGTCAACGTCCATATCGCGTATTTTTATCGTGCATATCGTGCATGCATCGCGTATGTTTATGTAATATCGTGTAGCCCTACTTTCCACTAATGCGCCGTGCTGCGCTGTCAAAGACTGGTACAATGATTTTTTTCTTATTATTTTTGCTAAGATGCTCACCAAAATTGTGTTTGCCCTACGTTGACCATTACTGTGTCAAAATGCACTAGAGTCCACTGTTCTTTCTTAAAGAATACTTTAATATAAACCTGAATATAAATACCTTTGTTTTGTAACTGTCAATGACATGAAAATAATTTGATGTTTGCGTTTTAAAAAAAACAAACAGATCTCAGCTCAGGAGAGTCGGCGGAAGAAGAAAGAATATGTGGAATGTCTGGAGAAAAAGTAAGTTTCCATTTTTCTAGCCAATTTCCCCCCTTCCGTTATCTCTTAAACCATTGATTTCCTTCAAACAGTATGACGGTGTATCAGTGGCACACCCTGTTGTATCAGTCCAGTTAAATTTCCTAACAAAAGCCTGAATACAAACCAATAGTCTTTGCCCAGCTCCCACTTGTTGTACATCATGAGAGCGCACTCCATCCACGCGCTAGCGATGGGAAGGAGGGGGCGGGGGAGTTGAAATCCAGCTGTTTGTAATTTGAAAGTTTTCCCAGCTCAGTGTGCAGCCATCGCCGCAGGTCAGACGAGACTCATCATACAAGCAGAGCGTGGTCTCTTTATATTAGGTTTTTTTTGTCAGGTTCTAGTTTTCGCGTGAGTTGCGGGATTATTGGATGATCCCTTGGAAAGCAGTAGGCGGCTGTCTAGAGCGAGCACACTTAGAGAGATGAATTTGAAGATAACAGCAGGATTATCGAATCTTTCATTTTGGGATGAGATCAGTGAGATTATATCACCTTCCAGGCATCTCTGTGGGAATGGGATTTGACGGTAGTTCATTTTGAGAATCACTGTTTGGAGTGAATAAGTAGGGAAAATTATCCTCCTGGTTTATGTGTGCATCAGGAGAAATCTTGTTTGATGGCCTCATAAAACAAAAGGGACAGAGGGTCTAATACATCTGTGAAGCACTATATCTAGCCATATATATATATATATATATATATATATATATATTTACCATGATCGTAAAACCATCGTTTATCGCAGTTAATGGGGACCAGAGCCCCCTCGTGATAGGTGAAAAACTGTGAAATAGTAGGGTTTTTTTATTTATTTATTTTAGATTATATTTGTTTTAAAGTTTTATTTTGGGGGGATTTACACCTTTATTTTGCCGTTGCGAGCCCTACCCTTCTAAACGCTTGTTACACAACATATTTAACTTTAAAAGTGGGAAATGAAGAATAAATACCAAGCTGCAGGCTGTGAGAGGGACATGAGCTTCAACCGCGGCAGCGGATGATTACGTTGGAACGTTGGCTAATAACTACATTAAAGTTGGAATTTTTATTCTAGAATTGGCCTAAAGGTCAGGGTGCAAACATTTTTCAGAGTCTGTTAAAATTCATATTGTCATTGGTAATAGGTTTTATAATACAAGTCACTTCCTGCAAGTTGTCAACCACAGATCGATTAGAAAATAGGTTTTACTTACTCATTCCGAGTGTTTCCGACCTCATGGAAGCTTGAGGAATCGTGGCTCTAGCCACCGGACGTGACGTAGATATAGCTAAACCGCTCGCCGCACCATAGACTGTACAATTTCCATGCGCTACAAACACAGCACATTCAAAGGCGAGCGATGTTTTGGAATGAGAGGATTTTGAAACACACGAGCCGACAGAAGGGAGCGTTATTAGACCCTTCATTATTAGTAGTCACTGAATCCTCCGGCTACTATGACGTCACATCTCCGCAAAAATCCGAAGATGAGGGTGCGCGAATTCAAACGGCAGACGACACATTCTGAATTGTATTTAGTGATTAAACTGCTGTCTACCAATGTCCTAATCACATTTTAATGACAGTTATACATTGTAAAGGGGGTTCTAGGGGGCTACAGAAAGGTTTGCACCCTGACCTTTATCGAGAGTCCCACTGTGCATTTTAGCCAAAGATACAATCCTGGTGTAATGCACTTTTAAAAACTTGTCGTCATTGTTGTGCAAAGTGAAATTACTTATCATTACTTCTGCTGCTGTTGTTGCTGCCGTTTCTTCTTTGTTGACGTCTCTCTTTCCTCTTTTAAAACGAATGAGAAGCATGGTTGCTGAAAGTAATCATGCTTAACTTTTTCTTTGCACAATAACAACAAGGTCCTTTGGATAAAATGCAACGCGGGATTCTAGTTACGGTAAACTGTTTTAAGACAAACTTAAGACAAAACTAACAAACACTTTCACATTTTATTTGCTGATGTTTCGTAATCGTCGGACTAAGCACGTCATGCTTGCCGGGTGGCTGAGCGCGCTCCGCTCACAACTTGTGAACACAGCTGTTTACTATCCGCTTATCCGGCTTGACTCTGACTAACCAAACAGCACATTTGAATAAGGTTATGAGTTTCCGAACAGAACGTTGTTCAAAAGTGCTGTTTGTTTGTTAGCATGGACGAGACTAGCGAGAGGCCGCGATGATGCGCAGCCAATCAGCTAACAATGCGTCTTTCTGCAATATGGCTGCTGTATTTGTCATTTGTATTTTTTGATGAATACTTTTTAAAAACCCGCGATGCACTGAGGCCGCGAAACTCAAACCGCGAAGTGGCGAGGGATTACTGTATATATAATCCATCCAACCATCCATTATCCAATCCGCTTCCCCTCACAAGGGTCGCAAGCATGCTGGAGCCTATCCCAGCTGTCTTCGGGCAGTAGGCGGGGGACACCCTGAACTGGCAGTGCACACAGAGACAAACAAAAAGCCACACTCACAATCACACCTAGGGGCAATTTAGAGTGATCAATTAACCTACTGTGCATGTTTTGGGAATTTGGGAGGAAACCGAAGTGCCCGGTAAAAACCCACGCAGGCACGGGGAGAACATGCAAACTCCACACAGGAATGTCGGGGCTGGATTGGAACCCACGACCTCTGCACTGTGATGCGGACATGCTAACCAGTCGACCACCATGCCGCCCTACTGTATATATATTTTATACATATAGTACTGCAGTTGGCTGGATACCAGTCCAGGGTGTGGCCCGCCTACTGCCCGAGGACAGCTGGGATAGGCTCTAGCACGCCCATGACCCTCTTGAGGATAAGCGGTTCAAATAATGGATGGAGGGATGGATATATATATAGTACTGTTGTTTATTTTGCATCTGAATAAAAGCCGGATGTTTGTTTTTGTTGCCCCAGGGTGGAGAACTACACGTCAGAAAACGGTGATCTGTGGAGAAAAGTGGAAAACCTGGAGACAGCCAATAGGTGAGGCTCATTGCACATGCATGGTCAACTAAAAGAGACACAAAAATAAAAATAACAAAACAGACACGTGAATGCAAAAAACGTTTCTCTGTGTTGCAGTGTAACTCTAGTGTGTTTCCTATTCAGAGTGCACTGAATGTTCCTTTTTAAATAAAGTCTAGCACTCATTAATGTATGCCTTTTTTCTGTTGATTGTTTTTTGTTGTTGTCTTGTTTCAACTTTGTGTTTCACACAAGGTAATTCATACCTTCTTTGATAAGAGACCGCTCCGACCAAGACATTATGGGCTCTATTTTCGTCGACAGCGCAGCTGCGCTCGAGTATAAAAACATGTTTATCCTGATTTTTGACGGGATTGCCGCAGGGAGTGTAATATGATTTTGGTGCATTTGATTGAGTTGCAAGGAGACAGATTCTGAGTTTTGATGACATGGGTAGTGGATGTCATCATATTTACCTCATAAGTATGACAACAGCGCACATTGAACCCTTTGAATCATTGTAGGAATCAGTTGATTGAGCACATTATTATTAGTTTTCACGTCTTGATAATATTTATTTTTAAAATCATTCAGATATACAGAGGGGCTCACACACGGACACGTACGATCCGGGTGGGAGGCAATCTCCAAGTGCCCACTTCACAGATCTGTGTTCTCCCTCTAGGCAACTTAATATCATCCGCCCATGTTTGTCTGCTTGCAGTTCCTTATAAATGCACTTTGCGTACCTCGACCTGCCGTAGGAGTCAAGCAAATCAGTGTCTTCTTCCACCATGTCAAGGACTATTGGTGTGCGCATGGCAGTTAAAGAGAATGAGAGCATAGCGCTTTTATTGGCGGCGAAACAAGTCAGCTGTGGTCACACTCACAACAGCAAAAAAGGCTCTTTTTAAAATCCGCGGCACACTGCACGGGCTTGCGCAGGTCTGAGAAAATACCCAAACTTAGTCTAACTCTCCCCTGCGCAGATTTACACCTTGCCTCACACCAGACTTGCACTAGGCACGACAATATTGCCCTTTAGGTTAAGTGGGGTAAGCCCGTAACTCGTTTTTAAAATGCGAGAGACCCAACACAAAGAAAAAATCATCATGTGCGTGCTTACTGCTTTTACACTGTGTGTTGCACTGGAGATGACCAACACAGCAAACCACACACATAAAGATATCTCCACCCACAATTGTGAGTCTCCTCCCACAAACCAGATTTCTGGCAAATACAAATATCCTTGTTGCAACAGTGCAAGCTTCAGGTTGCTTCCTTCCTGGCTGTCTTTGCGTTTCATGTAACAATCAGAGTCCGTTTCTTGGCCCAGGATTTGTGATCATAAATGTTGAACAGGTTTAGTACTTATGCTTGTCCAACACATTGAGGAGGAAAAATTGTGCTGAACATCCTATCCCAAAGTATCAATCAGGATATCTTTCAACCCTTTGCTCAGAAGGGGAGAATCCTGCTCCAATTTGGCCCAATTATCAATATGTGGCTTTAGTCTTTCAAAGAAGGCTGGGCCAGGTCATAAGCAGAAGCACAGAAGAAACCTTAATTACACATGCAGACCACAAATGTAATACGGGGGGAAAAAAACACTCAACGTGTTTGGTTTGAACCGTTTTATCAGTTTAAAGAATGTAGTGCCATGTTGGACAGCAGAAAACAAACCAAAACACTGGGTCTCACTGTCTGCATACCATATTTTTACCGAATGCTGAATGTAGTATCTCTCCTCCATACACTGCTGTATATTTACAACACAGTAAAAAAGTTACGGCACGATCTGCTATTACTGTATGTTGGTGAGTGATAGGGTTGTAGCGAAGGCGGGCTGGAAGAAGTGCGAACCGGGGGTTCTGTCTGCTGCAGTTTGTAATTAAAGTTTTCATCGTGGAACGCCCACCCTCCCTATCCAGCCCACCCACACACACACTCATAAACAATCACTCAGTAGAATGGTTGCCTTGGCGCAAACTGGCCAACGTGAGTCAACGCAGCAAGTCTCAAAACACGTTTGTTCATATTAAATGTGTCGTGTTCAAGTCAAGACCAAGATCCAGTACACGATGGGCCTGACTTGCCCTTCATATTTCATCCAACCGCATTTACTCAGAGACAGCCAGTGGGGCCTTTTTATACGTGCTGTATATTTTAAGCAGCCATTAATCATTGCGGGTTGACATCAAAGTGTGTGTGTTCTCTGTCACAAGGGAGTGACAAAGGCCGAAACGGCTGACTGACGGCCCGCTACACTTGTTCACGTGCCAGTTGAGTATCTGACTGACTAGAATTCCTTGGGTTCACTTGGTTGCTTTTGATGTATGAGCAAGAGCGCTGCTCAAATGTGCAGATGAGTTCTTGTGAGCGTGTCTCCCCTCAGTGTTCACATTGTGCCACTGCAGCACATACCATCAGAACCCTGCTCTCCAGTTCACACAAAACCACCTCATGGTGTACTTCTCGTATTGGGCCAGTCTAACAGTCAAAGGGGGTCACTATTGTTGATTTTGGATTCAATTCATGTAAAACACATGCATTCAATTCCTTGGGTGTAAATCTTGAGGAAGGTTGGTAATACTTCATGGACGCTGTGTAAACACGTTCCACATAGTAGTATTACATTTGTACAATCACTATTATGCATATTAATATACGTACTGTGCACTCAATTTTTATCTTTCAAACTGCACTGCAATTTGCAAATGTGACTGTACAATACTTGTGTTGGCATATTTACGTAATGTATTTAATAACTCTCAAGTATTGAACTATGATGCATGCATATGCACATAAACAGGAGTCTCCTATTCTGTGCACTCCGTTTGGAAGTACTGCTGAGGACAAACAATGTTCACTAAGACTAACAGACCTTTGATCAAACGGATAAGACAAGTGGTGGCCCTAATGACAACTTCCCTTGTTCATTATGCAAAAACTCACTGGAATTCATGAATGGGTAAAAATCAGCAGTGATTTTAAAATGGATCAACAGATCAAGTCGGATATAAAATCTGTTCTTTTCAGCTGAAGTTTTTATCCAAGGTTAAGCCTTTCCTTTGCGATTTTGAGAGGTTTACAGATGCCTTTTTCTCTACCTGACTTGATCATTGTAATGCCCTCTACCCATACGCAACATCTTTATCTCCTCTTTTTTATCTAGATTAGACTTTCTTTTAATCTCCTCTCACTGCTGCTTTTTTTTCTGCTGTTTGTACGAGGTCTAATTGTATTTTATCATGCGTGTGTCTGCAGAACACTTCTCCAGCAGCTCCAGAAACTCCAATCGCTTATTTCAGGGAAAGTTGTCCCGCGCCCTTGTAAAATGGCCTCAACTCAAACAGGGACATACCTCATGGTAAGTGTAGCGGCTTGTATTCTCCTTCCGTGGATTTTGAATGCACATAAATATCGTGTTGTTCTCTCTGTGCAGATGATGGCATTGTGTTTTGTCCTGGTGTTGGGCTCCTTCTCCCCTTGCCTCTCCCCTCTGTCCTTCGTCACTCACGCCTCTTCTTCCTCCTTACATACTTCTTCTCCTCCATCTCCCCAGTCAGAGGACCTTTACACCACCAATCAGGGTATGTCGCCTCTCAAGCATCTTAGTTTTAGAACATTACAAAGAAAAGTGCTCATTTTTATGAATGTGGGTTGATAAGAATAGCAGACTTGTGCAGTCTATGAAGTACTACAGTATAAACGTTAAAAACAAAGCATCCGTCAAAGAATAAATCGGTCTGCATAGTTAGGGAAGATTTTTTTATTTTATTTTTTTTAATGAGTACAGTGGAATGTTTTAAGTTCATCCCTTGAGATCGTACATTTTAGAATGCAACCACACAGCGCAGGAAAATAGTGGATGCACAAAAACTCAAGTGTTCCAACCAACATCATGCATGATGTCAAAATATTGTTTGTAGCGTCACCCTAGCAGCCACACGACATAAGAAAAGTCTAAACATGTCAAGTTTGAAGCCGTAAGACACCAGCATTTACATTTAACCAGAGCTGAGCATTCCGTCTATGTGACAGACCGGGCCGTCTGTCCATCACTGACGGTCGGCCATTTTGCTGACGGTCGCCGAATGACGGGACAATTTTTAAAATAGACGGTATAAGCATCGACAGAAACCCCTTTATTTATTTCCTCATCCGTCATTAGGCTATTTTCCGCGGCAAGCGCGGGGAGGAAAATATTGCGTTGTTGGACAGATTTGACTGAGGGTCCAGGCTGGGAAGAGGCTTCCAAAACGCAGTGAGTCACTATTTCTCTTACTTGGTGGGAGTGAAAGTTTAGTCGGACTCACCAACGGACAGACGTTTAAAAATAGAGGCGGACTGGCCTATAGATGGGTACTAGCCTATAGATGGCTACTATTTTTTCCCCCCCGGGAAAAATGACAGATGAGGAAGGGTACCCTCGCTGTTGACGGACGCTCAATTTTTAGTAAAATGCCCAGCTCTGTATTTAAATGTCAACAAAAAGAAACCCTGAAAACTGAGCTATGTAAACACTTTGATCACTGTTGGTACTGTCCAAGACAACCGAATGACAGTAAGCTGTATGTTTGCGTTGCAGTCCGCTCCCGCAGCCTACTCTTCTTCGACGAAGAGTCTCCCCTGGAGGAAACCACTGCAACGTTACTCGTAGAGAGGCTGCGCTCACAAAACCACATCCAGACGAGCCGCCACACAGCTGATGTCCGCAGGAACCAGACAAGCGGGCCCAAGTCGGACCACAGGTGCGATCATCCCACTCCAAAGTACTGCATGCTAAACGCTGACCACCACTTACAATGATGTCTGCTTTGTCCCCTTCAGAGAAACGAAACCAAACGGAGATTTCTTCTGACAGCTTGGACCGCCACAGCTGACCCTCCCTCAAACTTCAACAACCCCCTCAACACCACCGGCACATATTATATATATATATCAATATGAAGAGCTCACATTGTTACATGGAATTAATGACCTCATCGATCCCACTCATACTATGTAAGCACACATTGACCTCAACTGTTGGTTTCTACTTCACTCTGTGCAATCCACTGGCATCTTTACAGTGTTGCCGCTAACATGTTTCAAAGTAGACATGCTCGTGTCCTCCTACACAGGAAGCCTTTCAAGTGCCTTCCACTCATATTCGAACCACTCGGCCTTATACGATAGACTCAAGAGTGCCAACTTAAGACCCCACATACTCAATGTCGTTATCAAACAGTTTGAAACAACACCAATTCATTTGTGGCTGTGAAAGCTTTGTGAGGTCAAACTCTGCATTCAAGAGGTTTCTACTTAACCTAAATTTATGCATTCATTTTGCAACCCAAAAATTCTACACCTGTATTTTCCTATTGAAGAGTTCTGACAGGAGGGCGGGAAACATGACAAAGTATTTTTATGGAATTAAAATCTGTGTATATATATAGTTGCAGCATCAAAAATTAGCATATTTAAATTATGCAACAAAAAATATTAAATGTACTGTTTTAAAGTTTAGTTTATACATTATTGCCTTGTTTTTTTTCTAAATAATGTTATAAAAAAGTATAAAAATGACAATATTGCTTCACAATATATTCTGAGCATCAAAAAAGAGCATATTTATTTTATGCAACAAAAAAAAAGCAAAGACGTGTTGACCATTGGAAATTGTGTAAAGATTTAGATGGTAGTGTGTAGTTCACGTACTGTTCCGTGGGCATCCACCTGGGGGTTTGTGTCTTTTTGCTGTAATTATGTTTTATGTTTCACTGCCGTCACTCAAAAATCACTTTTTTCCCCTTCAAATGAGAGCGACTGTAAAATCTGGGCAAAAATAACATCAAACTTTAATTAACTCCAATTTACCAAAAACTGGATTTGAAATATTTTGGCAGTAAAGAAGAATGCTTGTGTGTACGTATTTATTGCTGTTTGTACAAAGTGTGTATATATTGAATTACATTCCCAGACGGGTCATTCCATACCAAATCACCCAGTGGGTTTAACCAAGCAAATTTTGATTTGAATGAAACTTGCTGTACTTGTTGATAGGGATGGCACAACACTAAATCTCAAATTTTAGGTCAAGGAGAGTGTGGGACCTACGGCCCACCTCATTTTAATTAGGTAGGCAAAAAGGGGCGTGGCCGCCTTCCTTTGAGCCCTTTTATCTCAGGAACTACTGGGCCACTCTTCGCAAAACAGGTATTGTTGGCAAGGGGATTCAACGAATCCAAATCTGCAATCATTAAGAAGATTGGTGCATATTTGAGTAACTTTATATTTTGACCGATAGGCGATTAGACCTTGTGGAGCATGTGACATTAACAAATGTTTTCATGAGCAAGATTGACCAAGTAGCTCCTGAGATATAAGGGTTCAAAGAAAGGCGGATACGCCTCTTTTTGCCTACCTAATTAAAACTCAGTGGGCCGTAGCTCCCACATCCCCTCTCCAACTGACCTAAAATTTGAGATGTAGTCTCGTGCCAATCACTATCAATAAGTACAGCAAGTTTCATTAAAATGAAAATCCGCATGGTTAAATTTTTCAAATTTTTGGGGGGGTGATTTGGCATGGAATGACCCAGACGTGAAACACCACTACCACCTTCAAAAGAACTTTAGGTTAAAAAAAATATTTTCCCCTGTTCTGTTCATGTGAGAAATTCATTACAGCGTGTAGATTCTTGTGCCCTCAATTGACCATTGGGATGATCAGTCTCTACAGTATATCCATCCGTTGTATCTGGTTTGATCTACCGACAAAAAGCCATTTTGACATGCTTGCCTCAGTAATGTCAATGCTTTAGTGTACATAAATGGTGTACAGTTGTAAATGCAGGGTTAGCTAGTGTATTACAACATCATTGCCTGTGGAAACATGTTGCAAAGTCTTTTAATGGGGTAAGAGGATGGATGGATGGATGGATGGATGGATGAATGGATGGATGGATGGAGGGCTCGGTCACTTTTTCCAAACCTGGACAACAATGAAACTAAATTGAGAAAGCTGGGACACAAATACTTGAAGTAAATCAAGTACTGCTCACAGAGGACTGTTGTTGTTGTTGTACAGTGTCTTGCATGTTCCTGCATATAAGCCAGATATATTAGTGTAGTCTGTAGAGTAGAAACCAGCAAAATATTAAAAATCTGCATCAGCATCACTGTCTCTTGGCTTTCTTACATTAAATAGAACTCCATCCTGTGTGAGCTCCACTCATTCTTGAGCAAAGCCCTGCAGAGTTCAGGCATGCATTAGCTGAAGTGTTTCAGGATGAGCTGTTTGCGCAGCTCCTCAGCCTGAGCGTCACGGTCCTCTGGTCTCTGCTCCAGAGTTTCAGGTTGCTCCAAGGGGTCCGTCCTTTCCAGAGTCCAGGCATCTAATCCTGACTGCAGGGAGGCGTTGTGGAGAACACAACAAGCCAACATGATGGATGCACTCCTTTCCGGTGAGTACTGTGCAAAGCAGTGATGACAACAGTAGTTTAGTTTGGCAATTGTGCATGTCAGAGGCAAACTGTAAGTGTTCTATAATGTTCACTTTTTCAATGTAAATAGAAGTGAAATACCTGCAAATATCCTTTGGTGCCATCCAAACATCTGAATCTAGTCTGGATGGCTCGAAACGTTCTGTCTACAATCTCATGCGTAGCCGTGTGAGCAAGATTGTATCCAAACTCTGCAGGGGATTCAGGGCAATCTACCGGCGTCATCAACCACTTCCTTAGAGGATAGCGGCTGTCACCTGATAAGCAGAAAACCTTAACCATCTTTTCCACCATCAATGAACTAAATTTCTAGATGTTGCCTGGTGATACAAACAATTCTCACCCAGCAAATAGCCCTCCTCAGTTCCCTGCAGTTCTTTATAAAGGGCAGATCTTTCCAAAACATCTACACTTTTGAGTCCACCCGACCAGTGAGTTTCTGCGCTCAGTAACAAACCTCGGGCATCACAAACAAGCTGACAGCCAATGGAGTGAAATCCCTTATTGTTCACATATGACGAGTCTTCGTTGTTCGGAGCCTTGATGGCGACCTGAACACAGTCAAGCACTCCTAAAACACCCGTCAATCCTGCCACCCTCTGGAACTCCTGGAATGTCTGCTCTCGGATCATGGCCTCTCTGCGCAAGAAACACCATTCTTCATCTACAACATTGCAGCAAGAGAAACATCTTGATTATTTATTTACCTCTGCAATGTGATGAATTGAGGAGCTTTCTCAACCAGAGCTCTGGTCACATTGGAAACACATCTGGACATGGACGCTTGGCTGATTCCAATAGTATCTCCCATTGATGTCTGGAAAGAGCCTGATGTGTAAAAGCCCAATGCGGCCAGTACCTGGACCTCAGGACTGATGGCTCTGGATCTCTGTGTGCGCCTACAGAGGGACTGGTACACAAAGAAGACAAACACCAAATACTGTGGTAGCTCTCAGAAAGATCTGATGGTGTGCCATTGAACGCGTGAGAGAGGTTTACCTCACTGAGTAACTCCACCAAGTAGAGGATGAACTCTCTGGGGAAACCAAACCGTGTGAGGAGGAAGTCGTCTGATACAGAGCTCACGTCAAAGCGGTCCAGGGTCTTGTGACCACGGCCATGCAACAGTAGATCACAGTCCAAAATGGCTATTGAAATGGCCATGCTGTGTCTAACATGAACAACAAATACATAGTTATATTATATTACAACATCTACTAGTGAAGGTTTGGCCGTATAGCGTATCCAAACATCGCCCATTGTTTAATTTAACTGTTGATATAAATCTATATAATCGACATGAATAAAATTTACCCCGTTGTTTAAAGAACACATTTTTGTTGAATCAAACGTTAACATTAGCTTTTATGCGACTTAATTGAAACTAACGTGCTGTGCTACATCTCAAATTAAGTCGTATGTGTCAGAGGTAAACAAGCTCACTGTAGGTCCACAATACAAACGTACATACACTATCAGAAATCATGAAACACAATGCACATTAAAGATAAAACAATCCACTTAAAGTTTCCCATTTACCTTCTCAGCCAACTACGTATATCAAGAAAAAGCGCCTTACCACACTCGTTGTTAGATTCGGCAAAAAATATTTTTATGGTTATGCCTCGTACAAATCACTTCTAAAGGCAAAATTGGGCTTTAATCCTCTATAAAACGTCATAGATTAAATCATCCGAATTCTTATTTGTATTTTGAATTTTAAATGTATATACCTGTATTGTACATCAAAATTCGCGAAAGTGCGATTGGGAAATCTCTGCTAGTTATACACGTCGACATGGGGAAGATAAACAGAAAAGTAGCACAGTCGCTCTTGACGTTGTTTACATCAGAATTGGTCTTATTTGTGATTCTGGAAAACTAAATCGAGGGTATTATTGAGCTGATTTGCACCTCATCAAAGCCGCGTTGCTTAAGGAAAACTCATGTAGGTTTGCTTTTTGTGATAGGGTTAAAGTGCGCGGCGTCCAGATAGCTTGATGTCCAGCCTAGCATTAGCCTTGTACTAATGATTCATCAGTTCCTTTGATGGGGACCCTATTAACCTATTGCCGTCAAGTTAGGTTCTACATGTTATAGTGTAAATTACAAAGTTCTCTTTAATGAATTAAAGTTTGGAATCATCTTTACTCGGTAGATCAATGGACATTGCATTAGCAGCGTAGAGGCCGCAGTGGCTTCACCTGTAGGTTTCTACTCTAATAGTTTTGCGATGTAACAATGATTATTCACAACTTTATTATTGTAACTGCGATTTTTTGATGTGTCGGGCTATATATTTGGATGTATATAATTTTGGAAGCTGTATATCTTGTTTTTTACGATTCCAGGTAGAAATTTGGCTTCGTGTCCAATGGGGGAAATTGTGTTTTTGTATGGGGTTTTTTCGAGCTACAGTTCCACATGTTCGTTTAAGACAGTACTGTATTATTATCATGATGGTGTGTGTTAGTTGCTGTCATTTATGCTTTTTAAACAGCTTCAATATATGCTCATGCTTTATTACAGGGTCGTAACAACATGGACAGTGACCTGAGTCCCCAGGATAAAAAAGACTTGGATAAGTTCATTAAGTTCTTTGCCTTAAAGGTGAGAAGATGCTTCATGATAAATTAGAATGACATTATTCTTGGTAACTGTAAAAATAAATTGCACTTTTCTTGATTATGTTCAACAACAGTTTCAATGTATTGTTGATGTGTTTGTAGACTGTTCAGGTGATAGTCCAGGCCCGCCTTGGTGAAAAGATATGTACTCGCTCGTCTTCAACACCCACCGGCTCTGACTGGGTAAAACTAAATTGTTTTTTTTAAAGGGCAAATATGCAAAGTTTTTAAATTGCTTATACAGTCTCTGATCTGAGTCTTGTCGCTTGGGTACAAGTTGTCCTAAATTACCCTTCAAATATATTCCAACTATTTTTTATTCCAAACAAGAAATGGCTCATTTCAATCCCAACAGCTTTTGTAATAATGTTTTGGTTCCAAAGGTAACTGCTAAAAAACATTTTAACGTTCACAGCTTGCTAAAGCCCACTGAGTCAGTTTTTGCAAAGGCAAAAAGTCTTGTCGCCTTGTCATATGATGCGCCCCAATCCCAGATCACAGCCTCACATTTGATCAGTAGTTGGTCAATCAATTAGTGGTTATATATAAAAAGAACCCCAGCACAGCAGACCTTCATATCAACTAAAACTTGACCTCTGACAACATGCCTAAGATTCACCCAGAGACCAAAGCATTGATTATCAAGGGACATAGACCAGAGCCACTGTTGAGGTGGCTGACTCATCCTTCCGTGTGTCTCAGTATCATGTACAAAGAATAAGAAAATGATTGGAAGAGACTGGAGAGGTTTTTGACATGCCTAGGTATGGCAGACCCCACAGATAACTGCTCGGGAGGACCGTTTGTCAGCTCAAAAATCCAA
The DNA here is from genome assembly GCF_054856515.1 of Filicampus tigris. Classification (NCBI taxonomy): domain Eukaryota; kingdom Metazoa; phylum Chordata; class Actinopteri; order Syngnathiformes; family Syngnathidae; genus Filicampus; species Filicampus tigris. The sequence goes on from NC_141217.1 coordinate 3,162,632, forward strand.
GGCCAGCCCTTTTTCTGCTGCAGCAGAGCTCTACGAGGCTTGGTCACCTCAAGTCCCCGTGTAGATTTCTCTTTGTAAATTTCTGTCTCTAAAAGGTCTCCATGGTCATATCAGTACCAGAAACCAGCACTGAACAAAAGGAAGTTAAAAATGTGTGACATTTGCCAAGGACCACAACTTGCTAAAAGGATGGATGCTGGAATAGCGGCAGACGGTGGAGTTCTCAGACAAATCTTCGGTTGAATTATTTGAATTGCCGCAAACATTGCAGAAGACCGACAAGAGCCCGCATCGATCAGAGATTCACCCAAAAGAAGTCTTACATTCAGTATTGGGGTGTGCGAGATATTTATAGGCTGGAAGGCAATATCAAAAGCCCAAAATATCAAGAAGTATTAGCTACCTTTTACATTCCCAACAATAAAAGAGGTCAGATTTTGCAGCAGGCTGGTGCATCATTGCAGACATCCATCTCTATATCAAAGTTTCTCAAAGTGAAGAAGATCAAGGTCCTCCAGGACTGGCCAGCCCAATCACCAGACATGAACATCATTGAGCATGTCTCTGTTCGAATGAAAGGGGAAGAATGGAAGATGAACCCAAAGAATCTTGATGAACTCCGAGAGCCATATAAGACTCCTTTCTTTGCTATTCCTGATGTGTGTGGCTCATTGCCGAACCGAATGGATGCAGTCCTCCAAGCTCTTGGAAGTCATACATCATATTAAATGTGGATCTCACAGCACCACCATTTCATTCACTGATGTTATAAGCTGTTATTTGTACAAAATTGCTAAGCGACAAGACTTTTGTCAGGGACTGTAGCACGGCGTTGTGTACAAGAATATTACGCACAATGTGCAGACATCATTGTTCTTTTTAGTTTTTGTGACATCCATGCAATTGAAATGTGCTGAGACTTTTGCCCCTTAACGAGGGTCTCGCACGCAGCTCAAAAAGGCATGTTGTATCTACCTATACATATCTATTGAACTGGACAATCAAAGAGATTCGGCTGGATGCGCACACCAAACCGAGATCTGACTTCTCCGTCAGTGTAATGGGTGTATCGGCAAATTATGCACTGACAAAGATTCCACTTTGTTCGGAATGCAAATTACAATTAAAATGTGTTAATTGTTTTAATGCTTTAATTTGGGGGTAATTATTTGCAATTAACACAAAGTCCTACCACTGTATAAAAAAATTATGTTGTAGGGCTGCAACGAATCTTCGAGTATTTCATGTAACTTTGATTTACAAAAATAAAAATAAATACTCGAGGCATGTTTTCTGCCTCGGGTACCTGCTTATTATTTATGTGTACACTGCTAAGAAGTCAAGCTAACCACAACAACAATTGTTTATGGTATGCATTAGGGCTGAACGATTTTAGGAAAACATTTTATTGCAATTTTTCTGACAGATATTGCGATTTCGATTCGATTTACGATTTTCTTTAAATGAAGCTTCAGTGCATTTACAACATACATTTACAAATATGACAGAAAATGACATCATACAATGAAATACATTAAAACTATTACTTTCATAATGCAAGTACACTAAAGAGGTTTTGCGAGGTAGGCCTTCTTTTTTGAAGGTTTTTAAAAGAGTTCAAGGTAAGACGTACTGTACTACTTGCCATGTATAAATATTCAATTATGTGTCATAGTATATAAATATAGTAAATACACACATTTTTTTAACCAAACAATGTTTTCAAATTTGTACTAATATACATGTTCTTTGTACATAAATGTAAGATTATATATAAATATTTTTCCCATATTTTTGCTAGACACTTAACTGCTTCAAACAGAGACTGCGGGCTTAGTAATATGGCCTGAAATTCATATCATTTAATGATTGAATATTTTGGTCCTAACATTAATAGTGTTTGTGGTGTAAAAGTGTAAAAATCATAATGGGAATATTTTTGGTTGGGTTATTTAAATGTGAACAGATAAATATTTACATATCCAAATATATATATATCCAAATATATATATATATATATATATATATATATATATATATATATATATATATATATATATATATTTATATATATATATATATTTATATATTTATTTATTTTATATATATATATATTTATATATATATATATTTATATATTTATTTATTTTATATATATATATATATATATATTTATATATATTTATTTATTTTATATATATATATGTTTATTTATATATATATATATATTTATTTTTTTCAGTCAGGTGTAGTGAGCAGTGCTATCCTTTGTGTGTATTGAGTGATGAGACTTATTGAGATATCTAAAAACTGTTTAGAATGTAAAACCAAAAACATCTCTTTTCTCAGTCGATTGTAATTGTTTGGTTCAATTCAACTTAAAAGGTTGTTTGAATTGCTTGTCTTTCATTTTAAGTGTGAGTATAATGTATTTTGTAATGTTTTGATTTGCAGTTTAATTTAGCAATCAAAGACATCCCAGAAGTGACCCATGAAGCCAAGAAAGCTTTGGCTGGCCAACTTCCAGGTGTGGGACACTCAATGTGCGTGGAGATCTCGCTCAAGACTTCAGAGGTAAAATCCTCATTTCTAAAATGCCTTAATTAAAGTTAAAACGTCAGTGATATAGCTGCTCCCTTAAAGAGAAGTCAACCCAATTTTTTTTTTTTTCAAGAATACGTTCTATGCAGGCCGATTAGTTGAAAAAAAAGCATTCTGATTAATATTGCTTTTGTGTCATGTGAGTTAAACGGCAACATCCATCCCTTTTTAGCCATCATTGGGCATCCGTTTTGTCACTTCTGTTGACGCTAAATGACGTCACAGCTCTCCGGTAACAACCAATAACAGCTCACCTGTTTTCTGAAGCTGAGCCATGATTGGTCGTTATCTGAGCTCTGAGCAACTGTGATGTCATTTTCAGTCAACAGAAGTGACAAAATGGCCGCCCCCTGAGATGGCTAGATTTATATTAATCAGAATGCCTTGTTTCAACTAGCGGGCCTGCATAGAACATATTCTTGAAAATTATCTACTTTGGTTGATTTCCTTCTTAAAAAGCCAACATTTAATGGACCCGTGCTGCCTTGACTCACTCACTGAAAATACCCAACCAAATAGAACCAAAAAATGTATCATGTGCAAAAGTTCTATTGGGGCAATATACAAGAATAAAATACAAATATAACAAGAATTGCAACACAATTGCTAATTCTGCAATAAATATAGTATAGCTCGTGCTCCAATGTCACCATTCAGCCATGACATGTCGCCTGTCTTCTCCATGCCCCATTCCTGTATACAACCACTAGCAAGAATTATGGAATCACCAGTCTCAGAGGATGTTCATTCACTTGTTTAAATTTGGAGAGAGAAAAAGCAGAACACAGACATGATGCATAACTTGCCATTTCAAATCACAACATTCTTACTTTAACCCATTAAGGACGGGAGTGCATAACCACGTTTCTACCACTAGAGCCGGGAGCGCTGTTGCGTCTTTGTACCCTTAAAGCCGGGAGAGCGTATACGTCATTTTCTATTTTTTCTATTTATTATTTAATTATCGGTTGCTTAACCAATAAAATGCATCAGAATATACACGTAGGCCCGAGGAGGATGTTCCAGAATTCTTTCGAGTGATAATGGCGGACCCCGCGGAGCTCTTAAATGAGTAACGGTAGTGATATAGACGACGCGATTGTGGACTTTGAACCAGTAGAACCAATCGAACGTGATATATGGTTAAGATATATGTTTGTAGACAATGACAATGTTGATGTCTTTGTAACAAAATAGAGCATAGTAGTTACCACTCGATTTTTAGAACATTCAAAGTAGTGCTTTTTTGTACCGACAGTTTTTTACCTCTTTGATTGAAACAGTAAAGATTAATAAACTCGGGTCTGTGTGAAAGTCACATGTATAAGCTCAAAATTTTTTGGAATTATGTTTCTGTCTGCTACAGGGGCTGAAATACTGATTATTTTGTAGGTGTTGAATTTCTGGGAAAACATCAGGTTTTCAAGGGTAATTCCAAACACGACCTTAGGTTTTGGGGAGCTGTTGAGGCAGGCGCCTTAGGCCTTAATGTGTTAAGAAACACAAAAATAAATCAAGAACAAAAAAGTAGTAGTCAGTACATTTTTAGACCAAGAAGAGACGATAAAATGGAATCTCTCAATTCTGAGGAAAAAGTTATGGAATCACTCTGTAAATTTCCGTTCCCAAAACTAACACCTGCAGCAGACTAGATCAGGGGTGCCCACACCTTTTCAGCCTGAGAGCTACTTATAGCATGACCGAGTCAAAATGATCTACCACCTACTAAAAATGCAAAACACATTATTTATAAATATATTAAGAATTATTTTTATATGTACCGTATATGCTGGTGTACCTTGCATGACTGCATCAACCTATATAGCACAATACAACAAAAAAATGTTTTGTAATTACCTTACTCTGATGACTTGCACTGAATGTGATCAGCCAGAAGTCATTGATGATATGTGGCTGCATGTCGGGTAAACACACTGGGGGGATGGCTCGGGCTGTCATTACATCTTCAACAACTTCAACAAGTTTACCTTTGTGTTTTGGACACTTTTCTTATCCCATCAATTGAAAGGACGTTTGGGGCCGATGACATCCATTTTTCAAGATGATAACTGCATCTAGCCATAGAGCAAAATCGGAAAACAGGCTTTGAAGAAAGACACGTAAGGTCAATGGCATAGCCCGCAAATTGCACGGATTTCAGTCCAATTGAAAATCTTTGGTGGAAGTTGAAGAAAATGGTCCATGACAAAGCTCCAACCCGCCAACCCGATCTGGCAAACGCAATCAGCGATTGCCAGATCAAGTTGGAACCAGATTGACAAAGAGTACTCTTTATCACTCATCAAGTCCATGCCTCTGAGTCTGCAAGCTGTTAGAAAAGCCAGTAGTAGTAGTGCAACAAAGTGCTAGTGGTGTGTTGGAAGTGTTCTTTTGCTGTTTTTTTTCATGATTCCATAATTGTTTTTCCTCAGAATTGAGTGACTCCTTTTAATTTTTCCCTCTGCTTGGTCTAAACAAGTACCTGTTACTGACTAGTACTACCACATTTTCTTCTTGATTTCATTTAAGTATTTCTTAAAGCCAGAATGTTGTAAATTGACATGACGATACTTTTTTGTCATTCATTTTTTCTACAAAATTAAACAACCCAATGAACATCCTCAAAGAGTGGTAATTACACAATGTTTGCCAGGGGTTTGCAGTAGTTACATTATATGGAATTGTACGGTCATAAAACTAACCGATATCCAATTTAGTCTTTTATGGGCGGACGGATGTCACAATGGCAATAATATCACTTACCGTTATTTATATATTTATCTTATCCCTTTCATCCAGGGGGACTCAATGGAGTTAGAGACTTGGTGCCTGGAGATGAATGAAAAGTAAGCTGTTGTTTTTTTTCTTACAGATGTGGAAAAAAAAAGACATTTGAGCTCAAACCTCATAGGCAAAAGAGAGAGAAATATTTGGAACTTATTGATTTGCCACACCCCTCACTAACGTGCACAACTGCAATTCTCAAACAGGGCGATTCATAATGGCATGCTTTTATGGAAGTGCACAGTTGTGATAAATAGAGACAACGCATATCCAGCTTCATCAAATTAAGTAGTGGCAGAAATACTATAAACAAGTCAATGACATAACAGTTGTTCAGGGCTCAGGTAACGACCAATCACGGCTCAGCTTCAGAAACCAGGTTATCTGTGATTGGTTGTTACAAGTTTGAAGGCACCTTTCATGAACAGAGGGGTTTCAAGAATTTTGACCATGTGTATCTGCTAATGAGACTGCACTGTAAACACGTACAGTACATGTACGGATGGGTTACACATTGTACCTGTACACCATCAATGTTAGCTTGACATCATTGGAATATGTTGATTGGTGAACACACCTGCATCTGCTCGAACAACACCAATGAACAGAAAACAAAATCTATCAATCTAAACTATAGAAAAAGTGTGCACACTTGTACTGTATGTAGTCGAAGTATGATGCATTAGAGGTGTGCCCATCATCCATAGGCTAGTGGGTTAATACTGAGGTTACCCTCTTTTAAATCAATTCATAATTGTATTATCAATATGTACTGTATTATTTGTTTACTTCTGTTTTGTTACTGCTCGCTCTTGATGCCTGTGGAATGATTGTTTTGCAATTTGGCCATCTGCGCATGCAAGTACATAGTACTTTATATGTCAATTATATGTCAGTGTTTCTCAACTTTTATTGAGCCAAGGCACATATCTCACACAAAAAAAAATTCCCGGCACACCACTTGGTAAAACAATTCACAAAAAGTGGCTATACAGGGTCATTATGTACCTTCTGTCTTCTAGTGGAAGAACATTTGATTGTTTTGCCTGTTACTATATTGGTTGTCATAAATAATTGACATTGGATAATTTCCCGCGGCACACCTGATGATCTCTCGTGGCACATTACACTGGTTGAGAATCACTGATACAGTGGGTACGGAAAATATTCAGACCCCTTGAAATTTTTCACTTTCTGTGTCATTGCAGCCATTTGCCAAAATAAAAAAAGTTCATTTTATTTCTCATTAAGGTATACTCAGCATCCCATCTTGACAGAAAAAAACTGGAATGTAGAATTTTTTTCTAATTATCAAAAAAGAAAATTGAAATATATGGTTATAAGTATCCAGATACTGACTCATTTTATTGAGTGAATGCACCCTTTCGAGCTTGTACAGCCATGAGTCTTCTTGGGAATGATGGGAAGTTTTTCACACCTGGATTTGGGGATCCTCTGCCATTCTTCCTTGCAGATCCTCTCCAGTTCTGTCAGGTTGAATGGTGAACGTTGGTGGACAGCCATTTTCAGGTCTCACCAGAGATGCTCAATTGGGCCTCTGGCTGGGCCAGTCAAGAACGGTCACAGAGTTTTTCTGAAGCCACTCCTTTCTTATTTTAGCTGTGTGCTCTTTTTTGGCAAACTATGCGGGCTTTCATGTGTCTTGCACTGAGGAGAAGCGTCCGTTGGGCCACTCTGCCACAAAGCCCCAACGACATGCACTGTGAGCTGTAAGGTCTTATATAGACAGGTGTGTGCCTTTCCTAAGCAAGTCCAATCAGTTTGATTAAACACAGCTGGACCTCAATAAAGGAGCAGAACCATCTCAAGGAAATGGACAGCATTTGAGTTAGATATGAAGGTCGCTGCAAAGGGTGTGAATGCTTATGACCATATGATGTTTTAGTTTTTCCTTTTTCATAAATTTGCAAAGGTTTCTACATTTGGTTTTTGTCAAGATGGGCTGATTTTGGCAAATGGCTGCAATGACAGAAAGTGAAAAATTTCAAGCCGTCTGAATACTTTCCGTACGCACTGTATGTGTCCTTTGAGATGTACGTGGAAATATAGAATGGGAAAAATCGGACATAGGCATTCAATTGTTATCGCACGCTAATCCACCCCTAAAGCGCAGATGTCCAACATCAAAACAACGGCCAACATGTTTTTCTTCTATAGGTGTGATAAGGACATAAAAGTGTCATATACCGTCTACGACCGTTTGTCTGTCCTTCTGAAGTCTCTGCTGGCCGTCACTAGAGTAACGCCTGCCTACAAACTGTCCAGAAAGCAGGGACACGACTATGTGATATTATACAGGTGAGTGAGTTAACATCGGTTTCCCTTCACATTTCACCCAATGTTCCATCTGCTCATTGTTTTTGCCTGTTTTGTCTAGGATCTATTTTGGAGAAGTTCAGATGAGAGGATTAGGAGAAGGTAGTTGTTATTCCGTCCTGCCTTGTAGGTGGTAACGATCCCTACCATAATCCAAATGATATGTAGGGTTTTTTGTCTCTCTGTAAAACATTAATAGCTTGCTCAATCAAGTCGTTTCTCATTTTTGAAGGTTTCCAGACGGTGCGTATTGGCATTGTGGGAACCCCCGTTGGCACTGTGACACTTTCTTGCGCGTATCGCACCAATCTGGCTTTAATGTCCAATAGGTAGGTTGTGTATGATGTGCCACGTGGCACTTCATATTGTAGCTCTCTTCAAAGAATGTACAACACAATGGTTGCCCTTTTTGTAACCAATGCATCTTGGTCTTGCAGACAGATTGAGCGGTCTGCGCCCATCATGGGGATCATTGTGGACCACTTTGTGGACGCTCCCTGTGGCAGTCAACGACCTGCAAATATGGGTCAGCCCTGCAACTACAGGTACCCAATGCACAAGTCGAAAGGGCTTTGAATGTTTCGCTTCCTAGCCTTTTATCCATTCGAGGAACATACTTTACTTTGGAAAAACCACCAAGAAAAAAATTCTCAAAAAAAGTCTTTCCAGTATACTGAAATAATGATCATCTCTCAATTTACTCACTAAAATCTATGGAGAAAGGTAACTGTCAAAGACGTAAGTGTGATTAAAGATACATATCCAAAATAGTAATAATTTGGGTTTGAATTCTTTCCCTGTGAATGCGAATCAAAATTGTGTGGTTTTTATTTATTTATTTATTTTCCATGCTCACAGGGAATGAATTCAAATACACAAATTATTACTATTACGGATACTAATCATTAATGACGCCTTTTTGACATGTATCATACTCCATAAAAATCTGTTTAGTTGAACACAAAGCTGACACTTGCAGAAATTGAAGAAAGACACACACACACAGTATTCTTAAATAATAATTAACTGGGCAATTAACAAATTTTTCCCCCCCCCAGAGCGCCAGACGATAACCAAGGTGAAGCATTTGCAGGGGTTCAGGATTCACAGGAGGTTTGCACTACTTCCTTCTCCACTTCGCCGCCCTCTCAGGTAAGACGACATACCCTTTTTCTCTTATTGTAAAGTACACTACAAAGACTGTAAACTGCAACCCCCCCAGCGCTTTAATCCCTGCAGTTTATTTTTAGATTTTACTGATCCCAGAAGCATCACATGTTCATCTATTCTTAGCTTCTCTGTAACTCAACAAAATTAACTGTTGAGGATCGTTTTATAGGGTCCATGTTGTCCAAACATTTAAGCTTTTGGATCCATATTTAGTTCTCTTCTGCTCAAGCACACATCATGCTGCAAACATTATTTTTGTTGTGCACATTTTGCTGCAGCACTAGCAGTATTTTTCACTTCTGTCTTATTTTGTGGCGTTGTCACCGATTTCTTGCAGTTAAATTGGCAGTTTTAATTTTCACTTATAGGCCATCGACTAGCTCTGAGTGCCTAGAAAATGACTTTCGTTCCAATGTCTGGGAAATACTTTGCATTATGTTTTTTTTATAAAGTAAACGAGTTGAACTTCTTCCCCAAAAAGTTCCACAAGTAGATTCCCTGCAGTTAGTAAGTAATCATGTTCCAAAGTCTGGGAATTTAGGAAAATTGGACATTTTGCCTCTGGTAGCACCTTTGACTCCAATTATTTCAAAAAGTAAAAATGCCACAAGCTTAAACTTTCACACTTATGCAGACAAGGCAAAATATATGAAATATGTGGAATATTATGGTGGAAAGCAGCATTGGTTGTGAAGAAATTTTGGGATCAAATGTAATTTTTCCAAAATACTGTCCTTGTTTTTCAAGTACTCTTTCAGGTAAAATTTTGTAAACCAAAATGAATAAAGTGCTCCAATTAAGTTGCAAACATGAATTAATTCAAGTTAAACTGAACAATCAACATCACTGTTGGCAGACATGTCCTTGACTAGCAGTACTGGAAACATTTTGACACTTCTGGCACCCACATACTGTAACTCGATCGAACGATTCTGGTTTGAGGATTTACAGGAGCACCGTTGAGAAGCACGTTCTCCTGTTTTATATTTACAGCTAATGAGCTTCAGCACCTCCCTTGGAGCAGGATCATCGCTCATCTAATGGATAGAAAACTAACGTGGTATTAAGATAGCAGCTCTAAAATGTCCTTTTTTTAAAAATTTGGTTAAATAAAAACAGCATTTTTTTCCCCATTGAACACTGTCTGTTTTATTTCTCAACAGAATGTTAAATATTTGGTACATAAATAAAACATACCATGTTAAGTTTATAATGAATAAATACATAATTAAAGAGACGTTGACATTCTTCTTCTGTTTTAATTATTCATAGTAAGTTACAATGTGTAGCCCTGGGGTTTGTTGGTGCCCGCTGGAATCAAGGTTTTTTTTTTCATTTCTATTTTATTTTAAGGACAATGCTCGTGAATCAAAATAAAAAAAACGCATTCATGCTGGCGTCAGCACAGTGGCGAAGTCTCGCTCGTCTCACTCCCTTCCTTCTCTGTGTGGGGTGTGTTCCAACTGCTCACACCTCCGCCCTGGCAAAAAGTGGCGGACCTCTTGTCATTAACATGAAAGAGGCGCTCATTTAGTTTGTCTTCATCTGTGCAAGCAGCCAATTACATTGCAGCGGAAGTCTGCTCAAAAAACAAAAAGGAAAAAGCAGGAACAATGAAGCCAGTAACGTGTTACTAAGGATCAAGTTACTCAATATTGGCTGCAATTTTGAGTAACTAGTAAACGTTATTATATCTAATATTGGAGAGTCTGATTAAAGTGACTATTTAAAGACCCACAACATTACTTTATAACTAAACAAAGTTGGCAAAATGTTGTAGACCACGCATGAGCAATTTCCACTTTAAGTGCCCACTTGATTAATCCCCACCCCCCAATCTTCACACCATCAATATCATAGTCAATATTCAATACATGATACATTTGCCATGAAAAATGGGGTGAAATTAAGGGGAAGAAAATCCCAAATATGAAAAAAATATATATTTAAATACATAAATTTAAAAAACAGCAAAATGCTAAAGCGCTGGTGCCGAACTACGAATATGCACTGTAGTTTGAAGTTACAGTATATCACCAATCACCACTAGAAGGCAGACATGTCCTAAAACTGGGTCTCATACTCCCCTGTATTACAATGTGAGTAGGCCTAATCATTTTGAGGAGGTACAGAATGATATGCAGGACAAACCTAGTACCTCAATAATGTAAAAAATTTGAGTGAGTTGATTTGTGACAAAATGAGTTCTTGCGCTTAACGTTGGTTCCTTGTTCGGCGGTTTTGTGCCGTCTTTGAATGATCATTTTCATGCAAGAGAGCCCTTTGCACTGGGCAAAAAATGACAGTATGTGGTTCTTTTGTATGGTTGTAGTTGGGTTAGGATAGTGGATCTTCTATACATGCATTAAAAATGTATTATCAAAAATTCAATGTATTAAGAGCACATATTTTGCACGTACTGTATGCACACCTTTTGACTACATTTAAAATAGCATATTTTGTCACGTTGGTGGTCCGATGTGCCAAGTGTAGCACCTCCAGCATTTAAGTTGCCTATCCCTGCAGTATGCGACTTATAAACCATTGCGCTGACGAGATGTGCTTTTAGGGACTCTTTCTTTACTTCCTTGCTTGATTTCATGTCATTCTTTCCGCTTTCCTTCCTGCCACTGGACCGCTTTTCAGTGCATCTGTACGCTGAGTCCTTCTCCTTCTAAACTGTCTAAGGCCCTTCCGCTGGACAATCCACAGTTTCCGCTGGTTCCTGGTCTTGTCACTCACACTGTGAGTCTACACTGGCACAGTTTTTTGTTTTGTTGCATTTCAGTCTGCTGACACTTTTGGTTTAAAATCCGTTGACTCGTTTCCATCGCCGCTACCTCACTAAGGACATTAACAACAAGCACAATCGATCCGCATTGAATTGGCTAAAGATTATTCATACATCTCTTCTGCCTTTTATGTGCACATGCAGCTGTACACTTCTAGGCTAGCCTACCTGCCTCCTGTGCTAGCAGGAACTACTGAGCTTTGCCACACTGCTGCCAATCCAAACCAGGTAATAGTCGGGCTCGTACATTTTTGAAATCTGACTGATACTGCATATCGGGCGCTGACAAGTTCCAGACAAACATTGAAGTTTCTGCTCTTCAGACACTACATGCTGGCAAGGAGGATGGGGTTGTGTTGCATCCAGCGCAGGCCTGTCATGGCACTGATGCACATCTGACAGTGGAGCACATGCCCAACACGCCTGGCAGCAGGTAATTGGATCTCGACGTCATTTCACAAATGAAATGATTAGACGATGTGACTTGGTGGGATTCTGGCAGCTGTTTTGTGTTGACTTCACCTGGTGCGTCTTTTCCCAGTGGAGACGATGACATTTTGTCCCACAGCGGAGACGGAAGGAGGAGTACTTCTCCCTCTGACCCAGTCGAATCACTTAATGCACTGACGAGGAAAGTTGGAGCTTTTGTCAATAAGCCCAATACACGGGTAAGGAAAAATACATCAAGAAAAAAATATGTAGTGGATATACATTTGAAATGTCTTCGTCCCCTTTTTGTTACACCACATAATAGGGCTGCTCGATTATGAAAAAAATATTACTCACGATTATTTTGGTAGTAATTGAAATCACGATCATTCAAATGATTATTTTTTTGCTACGAAACAAGAACAGGTTTAAACATGTAACAAATATTAAGAGAAAATTCTTTGAAACGCTACAATAATTTAAGTTATTTTTGGACCCAACAACATTTATTAAAACTTTTTTTTTTATTATTTTTAAGTGCAAATGTATAAATTAAAGTATGGTTTATTTGTATAAACAAACGAGTTAACTTGCTATGCACTTATAAATTGCCAAAGTAGTAAACTGCTTGGAGTAAAATGCCAATTTTGACAGAATAACAGGCATGCTATTCATCTATACATTTAGACCTTTGTCTGGAGCCTTTTTTGTTTTGTTTTCAAAGTAATATTTGCACATAGTAAACAAAGTTAAAGTAATTTGCTTCTGATGAATTATAAATTTAATATGCTGATTGGGTCAAACCAATTTAAATGTTGACTGTTACATACTAGTACGTAATCTATACAATACTTCTAAATTACAGCAGGCCATATATAAACCGTATTACAATATAATGACCAATAATATGTTTGCAAATTGCATTTGAAGCAATTTGAAACAAAAATGAACACAAAAAAATTGACTTCACACTAAAGACTACACAAGAAATTTAACTTAAGTCACAGTAATAATGTTTAGCATGGTTTCTATTTTTTGCTAGTAAAAGTAGTGTATATTTGCATAAGATGTTATTTAAAATGAATCTCTCGTGCCGATTGCGAAGTGGAGTCTGTGCCCTAAACATTTGGATTCCTTGTCCGGGCAATAGATTCGTGATGGGAATTCCGGCTCTTTTTAGAGAACCGACTCTTGCGGCTCGGCTCACTAAAAAGAGCTGATTCTGTTATCTTTTTGTGTCTCTCCGATGTTGATGGGCGGGGGTTGCTGCGTACAGTGGTTCAACGACTGAGATTTGCGTTGCGGACGACGCCAAATCTAACTCTGTGCTTTCTTGCTTTGGTGTATCATAACATCATCGCAAACCAAACGATGGTTGAATAGATTGGTGGATGCAGAAACAACTTGCCTTTATACGTCTTTGCTCGCCGTCTTCCACGGCAAACCAAAAATGTAACCAAATAAGCGATTTCGACTTTCCTTGCTTGTTTCCAAGTCATTCCTGTGGCAGGTCTTGTGCCATTTTTAGGTCTGTTACTCTGTTAAAACGTTGAGTAGGCGTGTGTGCAGTATGGCAGGGTGCGGGCTTGCTGGCTGGCTAGCTGGCTAGCTAGCTAGCTAGCTTGGAGAGGGCGACACTGCGGAGTAACTTGTAACACAACCACTAAATACTGCACAAATGTAGGTCATTGAATCAAATTAGATTAATCAATGTGCACACAGACATTTTTATAACAGGTGGTACTAATCCTCACTCAGAAATGGATAAAAAAAAAAAAGGTTACTCTTTACAAAAGGGCTGTACTCATTTTGAGCGCTGTATAGGTACTAAGGTTGAACGATCTAAAAAAAAAATGTATAATTGTAGATTCCCCCTTGTCGGAGTTGGTCGTCGGAAACGCAAACGGAAGCCAATTTAAAAATCATAGGCGGACCGGCCTATAGGCGATTAGTGTTTTTTCTGGCCAGACAAAAAGACGGATGGCGGAAGGATACCCAGCTATAGGCGATAAACGGACCGCACATCTTTAGTCAAATGCCCACCTCTGCTACTGCATTGCGATGTCAATTTGAATTTGATCAATTATTCCGCTCTAACAGGTACCATAAAATTAAACCATGACTGTCAGCATGATAAAGCAGGATTCCCATGGGGTCTTAAAAAGTCTTAAAAGCATTGAATTTATGAATTAGGAATGAATACTTAAAAAAGTGTTGAATTTTGATATCTGGGTCTTACATTTTATGCGTCTGGTAGTGCTCTAGGCTGTGCCCAAATTTCCCAATGTGGTGACTGAAAAGAATTATAGGTTATTCACGTACAACCATCCGAAGCCTCCTCAACTCTGAAAAACATATTTATTATTAATATTGATACTTGGGGTAAAAATTTCGGCGAGCTGGCTGGGTCCCAATCACATGAATGAAAATCACAGACGAGGCTCGCTTAAGGTTCACCCGGCCCAACGGTCGTAGCCCCTCCTCGGGGGCGTCGGCTTGAGGTGGTATTTTGGTCCTTGAAAATCTCTGGCCATTAGCGCTGAAATGTTTGAGGTCCTGCCCCTGCTCCAGAAAGGCATTGCGGCATTTATTCCATGTCCTTGATATGAAGATTAGTGTGAAACTAGTCTGGTCTAGCGCCTACAGGTGTGTGCAATGTGCGTTGTTGAAAATAAGTGATTCATTCTTTGAAATATTAATATTATTAATTAACATTAAATATACTGTATACAAACAACTCACAAGCAGTACAGTCATGTTCTTGGAGGCGAGCTTTGCTCGTGAAGGTCGGCCGGAGTTTGCAGTCGGAATCGTTAACGGACGCTGCGGATTAGAGCCGAAATGGGCAAGACGAGCTCGGTCTAACAAAAAACTAGTTTTTAATGTATTTATTTTTTCCCCGTACAAAAATTGTTATACGGCGTACACAATTTGAAATGATCAAAGAACGTATAAAATACGGGGAAAACGTATAAGTTGACAGGTATGCTGCAAGCTTTATATGCTAAGTCACAGGCAAAAGCAGTACAATACGGTGGGTTGTTTTCACCGACTAACACTGGGCGTGGCTGCGCAGGGTGAAGTCCGGGCTGCTGCCTCCGCAACCCGACCGCGGATGAGTGGCAGATAATGGATGGATGGATAGCGAGGTTTTTTTTTTTTTTTCCAATGATGATACTTCTGCTGGTGTGTTTTTAGCTATCAGCCACAATGGACCTGCCGTTTGCTGCGTTCGCTCCCAGGGGCCTCAACACGGAGGACAATGATCCAATGGTAAGCGTGGATGCCGCGGGTTCAGTTGGATAGCATTGCTTCCTGCGAGTCACATTGCGTGCGTGCGTGTGTGTGCGTGTCAGGTCCATCCTCCAGACTCTCCTTCCTGCATGTCCCCTCTGCAGGCCAGCCTCCACTCTCAGGGCTCAGAGGGCTCGGGGCAGCAGGAGGACTTTGTCATGGTCGACTTTGTAGGTTCATCCGCTCAACTCTCTGAGAAGCGCTGCATTTTCCTCTGACCCAATGTTTCATGTTTTCAGCGGCCAGCTTTCTCTAAAGACGACTTGTTGCCGATGGATTTAGGCACGTTCTACAGGGAGTTTCAGAACCCTCCGCAACTGGCCAGCCTCTCGCTTCACATCAGTTCTCAGTCGATGGCTGATGATCTCGTAGTATGTTTTTTTTTGTTTTTTGTTCTGTTTGACATTCATCTGACAAAAGTCAGCAGTGCAGTTTGTCACTAACGGCAAGGTATGTGTGCAGGACTCGCTGCCGGAGAAACTGGCCATCTACGAGAGAAACATTGACGAGTTTGACGCCTTTGTGGATATGCTCCAGTAGAGAACGCCAGCGAGCAAAGAAGTTATCGGCTGTCCTGCAAGACCCAACTTATTTATCAAAGTTCCTCTCCTGGCACGTTTCATCCCAAAGCCACTTGTGTCGCAGCTTGTACAGAACATTCACTGTAAATACAACTTGTGACACACACGTGGGTCTTGCTTAAAATATTCACCTGGTCACTTTAAGAAAGCATCCATGTAGATAAAAGCATGTCCACTTTAATGTGCTCAAAGTGAAAATCGGGAATGCAAACCTGGTAGGATTACCTTGAGAATGCTTTTAGCTTCACACAGTAACTGCAACTCCTGTCAAAAACACCAGTCTAGGAAGATGTTCATTCAGCTGTTTACATTTGTAGAAAAGAAGCACAAAATAATGACATTTCAAATGGCAACTTTCTGGATGTAACAAACACAAAGAAATCAATGGAAACGTGCAGCAGAGATTTCCACCAAAGATTTTCAATTGCATTGCAATCTGGACTACATATTTGCAGGCTTTGACATTAACCTTGTGTCTTTCTTCAAGTGCGTTTTTTGCTCTATGGCTAGATGCATTATCTTGAAAAATTATTAGATCATCCCCAAATGCCCTTTCAATTGATGGGATGAGAAGTGTCCAAAACGCAAAACTTGTGCATTTATTGATGTAATAAGACCTCCCTCTAACCCAGAGGCAGTCGTGGGCTAGATTTGCACCCAGGGCGAACCATCCATTGACTCCAAACACCACTACCAACACAATGTTATATTATTTGTATTATTTTACTACTTATAAATACAAAATCTGTCGCAAAAACAGTCCCTGATTTAGTGTTTACCAAAGTAAGGAAAAAAAAAAAATCATGCGTGCACGCACACGCACACACCAGAGCAGTCCTGCAATGGACATTTGGCCGAGGAGGTAGATGACTTCTCCAACAGGCTCCAGGACCGTGTCTTTGGCTGCTGTGCAAGTGTCTGACTCCTTATTTTGGCCACATCACAAATGCTCAGGTAACAACCAATCATGTCTCAGCTTCAGAAAACAGGTGAGCCGTGATTGGTCATTACCTGAGCAGTGCAACTTCAATGTCATTTTCAGTCGACAGAAGTGACAAAATGGCCACCCCCGGGGATGGCTAAAAATGGGTGGATTAACTCTTTATTCCACAAACGCAATATTTATCAGAATGTTGTGTTTCAACTAGTGGGCCTGCATAGAACATATTTTTGAAAAAAAAAAATGTTAGTGTTGACTTCCACTTTAAGTACTGACTAATGAGCAGATCTTACATGATGCAGGTGTTTGATTTAGGAACGGAAATGTGCGTGGCCATTCCATAATTAATTCCTCACATTTGAGTGATTCCATAATTCTTCTGTGCGTGGCCCAAATCAGTAGCTGTTACTGACTACATTTTCTCTTCTTGATTTCTTTTAACATTTCTTAAAGTCAAGAATTTGCCATTTAAAATTACTTAAACTTAGTGTCATGTCTGATCCGCTTTTTTTTTTTTTTTTCTTCTACAAAATTAAACTGAATGAACATCCCTCTGAGACTGCTGATTTCATAATGTTTGCCATGGGTTGTAGCTACTTAAAGCATTCAGTCTTAAAGGAGACTTCACTTCACAATTGCTCTAGCTCCAAGTTCGCAGCTGGTCTGTGGATTTCAATCAAGTGCATCGCTATATACTTTGCACAATAGTGTTGTACAGATGAATCTACACAAATTCAGTAACCTGCATCACCCTTAATGCTATGTAGTTGTAAGCCATCAATGTTTTGATTGTAATAATGGGGGGAGTTAGTGCTTAAAGGGGAAGTCAACCCAAACATATTTTTTCAAAAACGTTCTATGCAAGCCCACTAATTGAAAAACGGCATTCTGATAAATATTGCATTTGTGGAATAAGAGTTAATAATCCACCAGTTTTAGCTATCTCTGGGGGTGGCCATTTTGTCACTTCTGTCGACTGAAAATGACATCACAAGTTCTCAGGGCTCAGGTAACGACCAATCACAGCTCACCTGTATTCTGAAGCTGAACCCTGAGCATCTGTGATGTCATTTTCAGTCGAGAGAAGTGACAAAATGGCCGCCCCCTGAGATGGCTGAAACCGGGTGGATTTCGCTGCTTAACACATACTCCACAAACGCAATATTAATCAGAATGCTGTTTTTCAACTAGTGGGCCTACATACAACATATTCGTGAAAAAAAATATGTTTGCATTGGATTTCCTCCTTTACTACCATACTACAACAAACATCTTTAAGTGGAACTCAAGTCAACAATTTTCTTTACAATATGTTCTGACTCTGCGGGGGTGAGGAGAAAGAAGACGAGCTAGTTGAAGAGCACGTCACAAAGATTTACTACTGCTGTTGTAGGTCCTTTATAGTCAACAGCAAGTGGCATTGCAATGCAAAGTGGCAGCCGGAGATGGATTAAAAACAGGTGGGGTTTTCTGTTTAATTCATATTCCACGAACAATATTAATCAGATTAGTAGTGTTTGGCCTACTGGGGGCGCATAGAACATACTGTAAAGAAACATTTAGCCTCGACTTCCCCTTTAAAGTAGATTGTGAGGCTGCTGTACCAATTAAATTTTCTGTGGGCAGTTACACATTTGAGGAAATTGAAGTTTCCAGCAAGGTTCCTGTCACGTTCTGGTTGAAAGCTTTAATGTAAACTACTTTGCTTGAGTACCAATAAAAAAAGCATGTTGAAATAGTTAGTCACATTAACCATGTGCATTACCTATGAAGTACCCCGTAAATACATGTCAATACCCGAAACGGCATCATGATTAAAGTAACAAGTTCATATAAAAAAAAAAAAAAAACCTCTGAATTCTCAATGGAATTTTATTGTAGGAACTTGTGACATTTCATCACAAACCTGCAGGGCTGTAAAGGGTTATTAACACCATAATAGCAAAGAGTACGGTAGCACGCACAGATATTCTACAAGCAGTTAGACTTCAACTTGGTTGGCAGCGACCAACGACAGGTTGAGCTCCCCCTCCCTTCCCAATGCTACCTAAAAGTGGTGCTTTGACATTCAGGGAAAAAAAAACAAAACAAAAAAAAAAAACTACTTATTCATCTGAACAGCAATTCGGAAGGCTATGGATAGGAGGGGAAGCTGCTAAGTTGACACTGACTCCCCGAAGAAGTAAATTCACTATGTTCACTATAGTTAGCCACTTAAAACATGCCATTACTTTGGAAACATACCCTCTGACAGAGGTCATCTCCCCCCAGGTGACTAGGAACCACCCCAAAAGCAAAACAAAAAAAAAAAGTGTGTGGGGGCGGGGGCGAACATAGAAATTCACAGGAGACAGGCAGTGATTGCCCAGTGTGCATTTTCAGCTCACTGAGCTGTGCAGTCCAATAGAAAGTCCTGTCCCATGCGACTCTCCCACCAAAGTAAGCCCCCCCCCCCCCCCCCCGATCCTTATTAGTGAGTTTGAACATGTGTCTCTGGGCAGGGGCAAGTCACACTTGAGGGAATGGTTGGAAACAAACAAACACCTAGCTAGAGGAAATGAGACAGTCAGTCCTTGATGTCGGGGTCCTCAACTTTTGCTCCAGTCAATTGGGTGCTGTGTGTATAATAGGCCCGGGGGCTGGGGGGAGGAGGGGTGGTCGGGAGGGTGAAGCCAGCATCCTACATCCTGCAGATCAAGAGGAGGAGTGTGTGGAAGAGTCAACTTTTCTTCAGGGACTTTAAGGGCGGGAGTCTGACCAGGAGGCTCAGGCGGCATTCAGTAAATCTTGTATGGCTTTCTGTTGAGTCTCACTTAGCGTCGCTATACACTGGGACCACAATCCTCCTGAGACCTGGCACGGCAAAAACAATCGGTGTCCGTCACGCGGCCAGGGGTGAACGAGTGCACTCGGCAGATGCGGAGCTCACCTGTACTTGGCGGACCACGCTTGTCAGACGTTTACTGCAAGCGTCTTCGCTCTTCACCGACTCGTTCGCTACCCCGTCAGCAATGATGGCGAAGAGTTTGGGTAGGTTGGAGTTGTCTGGTCCGAGTACAATAGGGTTGTTACTGCGGAAACAAGACGGTAGTTTAGGGAAACGCATCGCGCAAGACTCGAGGGAAGTGCAGACTGAACGTCGTCATACCTTTCGATGAGATCACACAGAAAGTCAAAAGTGTGGACGGCCTCCTCTTTATCTTCATTGAGAGGCAGCCAGCTGATCCAGTGGGGAAGGATTTCATTGACATTTGCACACTCGGGCCGGAACCTCATGACCTTTCCAACAGCTGAGATGCAGTTTTCTGTGGCGTTGATGTTTTCCTTGGAGCGGGAATCGGCTGCCTGGATGACTCTGACCAGCAAGGGGATGGCCTCTGGATGGCGCGGGAAAACAGTCAACATGGTGACACCTCTCACACTACAAAATCATCCTGAGCAGAAATTTGATCCCCCCCCCTATCGGTATACCCAAATAGACTAAATTTGTGCACACAAAAATCACTTGCACAGGGCAATTTTTAAATCCAGGGGGGGGTCGGTCATGACACATACTTGTTATTTTGCCATTTATGGTCTAGATGTATTTCGGGATATAGATCTGCGGGACAAAAACTGTACCCCATGCCAGCTCAACAAAAGGACTAGAGGTTGCCAGGTCATCCGGTTGTACCTGTGCAGAACGGCCGGTAGTTCTCTCCCCCATATTGCGCCATGACACCAACACCGTATGCGGCCGCCTGGCGGACTTCGGGGCTGGAGTCGCACAGAGACTGCAACATGGGCCGCAGGAAGTACTCTGCGTACTTGAAGGATGATGGGCTGCAGTGCTCCACCACGTCATCAAAAATGCACAGCCCCCACTGCCTGTCAGCCCATGGCCTGTTGGGACACTGGAGGACAACATTTCAGTCAGTTACTAGTCCGGAGTAACCGGGCAAAATGCAGCGAGGCCAACGGATCAACACGTACGATGAGCTGGACGATGAGCTGGAGCAGCTGCTCAAACCAAGGGAGCACCTTCTCTTTGTAGCTGCTGAAAACAGAGTGCAGGACGTCCGACACCTTGGTCAGGATGTACACGTCGTTCTCATCCTGAGACACCAGAGGGGCTCCGCGTTAGGAGTGCATTCAACCCCCGCCCCCAAAGTTTCATGCAGCATTTACCTCATCTTGCAAGGTTTCCTCCACCTGCTCGTCGTAGTCTTCGTCCTGTCTCTTAGCTGCAAGGACAAGTGTGCGGCGTCAGTAAGAGGAAGTGGAGGACGATAGGACAATAGCGGCGAGGCGACATGCAGTCGGCACTTGTCAAGCCTCACCCTGCCTCAGCTCCTGGTTCTTAAAATGTTCCTCCAGTTTGCCTTTCAAAATGCCGCCCAGCTCCTCAAAATGCTCGTTGTTCAGACAGCCGTCACCCATCAGCTCGATGCACTGGGTGAGAAGAAGGAGACAGTTAGAACACTGGAAATCTATTGAACGCACCGGTCGGTATACATTCGAGTAGTGCTGAACGATTTTGAAAAAGAATGAAGGTGATTCCCCAAGATATTGCGATTTTTTTTTTTTTTAAGATCCTCTTCCCATGATTTTGGGGCTGTTTTTTTTTTTTTTTTTTTTCCCCAAGACGAACAAGCAATACATCCAGCAATATCATATTTATTATACACACTAATGGGTTAAGCTTTCACGAAAATTGGACAGTTGACCCACTTCAATAAGAGTTGATAACTTACTTTGACTTAAATGTTCATTATGAAAACTGCACAAAATTCTACCAGTGTGCTGCAAACACAAATCAGTCAAGTTACAACAATAATGCATGCAAATCCGTGACTTTTCCCACTTCAACTTTTCATGAAACAATGATATGTAAACTTGTGGACTGCACAGAACCTAGTACGACATTATATGAATACCGCAAGTAAAACACACAAAGTCTATTGACTGACCAAAATGAATCAGATTGTTTTTTTTAACTGCAACCTTTGTGGTTTGAAAATGATATTCTACTACATTGTCATGTTGAATTGAATACGATTAATCGCTCCACCCTACGTTTAGTAAAAATAGCCTCCTAAACTCCCGCAGTTCCAAACGTTTCCAGGAGAGAAGAATATGCCTGTGAGTCGTACACAACAGTTTGGTTTCAAAGGATCACAGTAGCCTGCCTATGGGATTTGCCATGTTACGTTAGCACCGAGCTAGCAGGCTTCCTGGGATAACGTTAAATGGCAGGCATGCTTTGCGGGGAGTTCATTGGGTGAACATTTACGACAAACAGCTTGAGGGGAAAAACGCTTTGGCGCTCATTTGGAGACCTGCCAGCCAACCACGCGGAGCAGCGCGCCAGCATTTCTTGCAGTGCAATGACTCGGGTGCGAGTTTGTTACCTTGGCAAACGAATGCATGATTTCTGACAGGACGTCCGAGTCCGGCTCCGTCCCGATAGCCTTGATGAGGGCATCGCACATAAAGAGCCACATCTGGGTGAGGTAGTCTGGCCCTCGAACCCGCGCGCACTCCAACAGCAGCGGCATGGACTCGGCCGCTGCCACTCGCACGCGTGATACGGTTAAGGAAATGAATGCTTTCCTCAGCAGTCCTCTTCCTGGCCGGTAGAAATGATTTGCTTACGGTGCTTTTGAGACAACAGAACAGAACTTTTTTTGTTGTTTTTTTTTTCATCTATGCAACATATCCAACTGGTCAACGGCAAGGATATCATCGTGGAAGTAGAACTTGAGTAAAGGAACCATCAGCTTCACCACTTGTTCAGTGTACTCTACGAAACCTTCCTTCAATTCTTTGGCATAACACACCTGAAACACAAATGGTCTCAATGACTTGATGCACAGTTGCTTGTGGTATTTACACCCCTTCAACTTGTACACGTTGTCACGTTACAAACGCAAAAGGTTTTTTTTTTTTCTTCATGGTTTCAAGTACAAAATCGGAAAAGTGTGACAATCTGGTAAGACTACAAAATGTTCCCATTTTTATTGCTCTTTTGTTCAACTTCATACAAGTACGAGCCACTCTGTGTTGTTCCTTCATATGAACTACCAATAATCCCTTTTTTGCTGGCGCGTGTCGTGTGAGCAAACGTGGACAAGTTCAGCGGGTGCGTTTTTTGCAAGGAATTGCCGCAAGGCAGCAGACGCGCGCTTACCAGCATCTGGCAAGCGGTGGACTTCTCCTCCAGGCCGGCGGTCTTGATGCCGAAACTCTGCTGGTCTCCAAGGTTGACGAACTCCCAGCCGTCGTCCTCCGATATGTTCTCCATATCCTGGGCTGCAAAGCAACAGCGTTTGGCGTAACCTCCCGCATAAGAAGAACGGCATGAGCATAAAGGCCAACTTACTGTCAAGGAGAGCCACCTCGGGCTTGATGGAAGCAGTCTTCAATAAGGGGCCCATCACCACGGGGAGGTACTGCTGAAAGTCCTTTCCCAGGATCTTGCACATCCTGGCCCAGGCTGAGATCATGTACGAGATCTGGATAAAGATGAGCATTGTAAAAATGACTCAAGTTGCCAGCTTGAAAGCGTGCGGCCGCCCGAGCCTCCTCACCTGCGGATCGTCGTCATCCAAGTTATTAAAGTCAGTCTGGGTTTTGAGGAGCAGCTGCATGACGGCGTAGGCATCCGGCATGAACTACGAAGAGAGAAAGGCAAGGCGCAAAGGATCGGTGGCGGGCGGGCGGGCGGGCGGGACCACGCGCCATCGGCAACGCATTCCTCCTCAGGCGCACTGGCGCCGTACCTTCTCCTTGCCGACGGCGAGGCCGATGAGGCTGATGCACTCGATGGTCTTGCCCCGAAGCAGGCGCAGCTCCTTCTGCACGGCAATTTCCACGATATGCTTGAGCGAGGGCATGAACAAGTCGTAGTAGGGCACAAACTTCTCCTCCGCCGTGTCGGCCACCGACGCAATGGAGGTGACCACCTGCTCCAGGACCAGCTTGGTGCCCTTTTGGAACAACTCGGGGAGGGGCAAAGACAGAACTCTAAAGAACCTCTGAAGGCCGGCAGCGACTCAAGGGATTTCACTTTGGACGTCCGTCTACCTCTTGCAGCTTGGCCACCATGATGACGTTGAGGTGCTGCAACAGGTTGTCCAGGTAAGGGATGAGCAGAGATTTGGGGCAGTCTTCCGTGAAATTGATGAGAGCGGCGGCGGCGTGCGCCTGCACTCGGGGGTTACTCTGGTCGTCCATGGTCTGAAGCAGCGCGGCGATCACCTGGACGGGAGGAAGCGCGCAGTCCGCAAACGCGATCGTTCCAGTGGTCCGGCCCGCTTGAATCGGACTTTACCTTGTCGTGAAACTTCTTTTGGAAAGTCGGCGCGAAATCGGTCGCCATTTGTCCAATGGCGTTGCAAGCGGCGTAGCGCACCCTCGGATGCTGAGGAGGAGTCACTTGGGGTCGGTTCACCCGCTTCATAGCGGCACGGTGCGAGCGCACAAACGACTTCTTACCGAGTCTGCGCAAAAGTGCAGTACGGAGATGACCGTCTCGTTAAGGATGGCTTCCATCTGCTGGTGGCAGCCTTCGCCGACGGCCGACAGCGCCATCAGCCCGGCGTGGCGATACTTCCAGTCAGCTAGAACGCAACGCCGGCTTGAGTCGAGCTCCGCCGAACACGCGTCTGCGAGCGACAGAGTCTGCCGCCCGCGTCAACGCCGGCGCGCTCACCGTTGTGCAGCATCTGCCTGATGTGCTGCTTGATCAGAGGCAAAATGATCTTCCCCCCCAGGCCGCAGGCGATCCTGTCCAGAGCGCTTTCTCCTGCTACTGCGTTACTGTTGGCCGGCGGGCGGAGCAAGCGTCTCAGGCGAGAATGCCGCCAGGAGGTTTGGATTTTGCCAGCGAGGTCGAGGTTACCTGTCGAAATCGTCATCCTCCAGCTCATCGGCCATGGCCCAGTCGTCGTCCTCTTCGAGGTCCACCATCATAGCCAGCATCTGGGGCACTAGACACACACACACACAAACACACACTTTCTGAATGACCGAGGTATTCTGCCGTACAAGGATCGGTAACATCGTCAAGCAATACGCACCGCTCTGAGCCACAATGGCGGTGTGTTTCCTCAACATGGCTGCGGCTGTCTCGGATAAGGTGACGATGACCTCCAGCGCCAACTGTCTCTGCATGTTGGGCAAGTTGCTATCCGCGCTCAGCTGTAGAAAGGTGGCGAGGGTGGACATCAGCAGCATAGCATGGAGCGCGGGGCAAATCTCGCGTTTTGCACTCGCTTCCCCGACTCACCTTCAGGCAGAGTTGCAGAGTGGCCTCCAGGTTTGGTCGCAGATATTTAGGTGCCGTGTCTGCAATTTCCACCAAAGACTTGAGGACCGAGTCATCTCCCTGATAGCAGGACTCATTCACTGCCTGATCAGAACCAACAACAAAGGCAGGTGGTAACCATGTAAATTCACGAGTGTATATGATGCACGTCATGTTAAATCGTTCCTCTATAAATATCCAAGTCGGGATGTGTACTTTGACGCCAAGTTAACTAGCAGCGATCATTGGCTCAAACGGATAGGATCGTAACAGGAACATCACATTCGACACTGACATCTCTCGCATTCGTCGGGACACGAGGCGCATTCAAACAGTCGGGCATCTCAAACACAAAAAAAAGTCCCTGGATGCAGTAAACAATCGCTACAAATATCTCAAAACTGTGGGCTTTCTATCAATCTCTAAAAGTTAACATACAGTGGGTACGGATAGTATTCAGACCCCTGACCATATGATATTTCAGTTTTTCTTTTTTTAATAAACCTCGACATTTCAGGATTTTTTTTTCCCCTCTGTCAAGGGGTGCCGAGTATACATTAATAAGGAATAAAATTAAGTAATTACAACAAATGCTTCCATCGTTCATTCTAGTGGTTGGGATATCAAACATTAAATATTCGCTGAGATTTGATACTCCCCTAAGGCTTGAATAATAAACACATTTTTGGGTGCCCTCAGCCTTTTGTAAAGCCCTGGATATAAATCAAAATGTCAGTAGTGTGTAAAAACTAGGGGTGGGAATCTATGGGTACCTCATGAATCGATCCGATACTATTCCATTCCGAGGCCTACAATTCGATTCGATTCTGATGAATCATTACATTGGCTTGCATTTTACAGTCCATGAAAAACACTGGTACCTTTTTAAAAACAAAAAACTCAAGAGCAATGATTTATACTTCACACTTTGACTTTGCTGTGCTCGTATGAGGTTTTGCTTGTTCCGCCATCTTGTCACGTATTAGCTCAGACATCTGACGTACAAAGGCACTTCATTTGCACATGCTTTTAGTTTTTTTATTTAAACTTTAAATATCGATTATTAATACCTATGAATCGATTCAGAATCTTTTTAATATGCCGAACGATCTCATGTTCAATTGTTCTCAAGTGTTGAAAATATTCAAATGTATTTTAATGTTATCGAAAACATTGTAATTAGTATCCTTGCCATATTTTGTTGCATTCAAACTTTTTATTATTTTAAGTTGCAACAACAGATATATTTGTAGTATACAAAAAAACACTTATCGATATCGGTCATACAGAGCAGGAAATTATTGGCTATAGATATTGGTAGAAATTTTTCAGAATGTGCATCACTAAGCCCAATAGAGTGGTGAAGGAAGGACGGGCAAGAGTGTGACCTGCAGGATGCCTGGCAGTAGATCGGAGAAATGCTTCAGCAGGGCTGAGTTGCTTTCATTGGAGAGGACAAAAGAGGACGCAGCCCGGGCGGCCAGTGTGCGGATCTGAAGGATCCGTAAGAAACATTGACTAATCACAAACATTTCAAGCGTCAACTTACTGAGCTGAGCAGTCCAAAATTGGGCGCATTTTACCTGAGGGTTGGCTTGATCCTGCATGCACTGAACAAGCATGCGCTTGATAACATCCATGTAATGCTGCTGCTGGTTGCCAAAGATTCCCGGGAAGTTCCTGGAACCAAGCAAGACAAAACTTTAGTCCCCAGATGTCTTAAGGACATCCACCCAAGACAGGACCTGACCATTTGCAAGCACGATCGCCACATGAGACTGCAGCCAATTCATTGAGCAGAAAGTATCTCACCAGAATATGTGCAAGGCGGCTTCTCGCAGACCAACGTTGTCCGAATTGACACAGTCAAACAGGAACTTAAGCAGCTCTGGCCACTGGTTGTTGCCATCATCATCTAGATTTCAAACAACAACAACTATGATCTCAAGTCTGTTGTATCACACTAAGCCCCGATATGATTTTGGAACCCGAGTGGGAAGTGTTCAAATATTACCAATCAGGTTGCGGGAGAGCTCTGCTGCAATGTCGCAGACCTTCTTGCGGATGTTTGGCGACGTCTCCTGTTGGATGCTGCTCAGAAGTTCCGTTTTGATGGCTGTCTGCATGTCAACTGTGAGGCCTGGGTAGATCTCTTCGAAGGAGGATGACAGCAGCCGCCGCAGAAGCACTGCTGCCATTTGTCTGACCTGGTGGGGGGAAATACCAGAAACCATTCCAGTTTTTCCCTTCCCCACAAATCTTTGCCCTAACCGAGACTTATGCAATCCAAGCAGCATCCTCCCTGAACCGGAAGGAGCGCCTCTCAGACTTCTCCCATTTCAAGACTAAAAATATCAGCTTGGAGGTAAAGAGCTAGCTGCAGGCACCGAGCAGCTGGGAGACTTGGGATGATAGACAAGTACCCCAATACCAAAGCTCTGACTCATAGCAAACAGTTGTCATGGCCAAAGTGCCAGGACTACATTTGTCACCCAAAAATTGCACAAACGCCTGTTGGCTTCTCAGAAGTGTACAGATGCGGGCGCGCGCACGCACGCACCTCCTCTGCAGCGGATGGATCTCTGACAGCCTGAAGCAGGAACGTGATCTTTGTTTGACCGGGGATTGTGTCATAGGTCTCCTGGAAATACAAAATGGACAGCGCTTAGAGAGGAGACATGCAAGGCTGGATTTTCACGGGTCAAGTGACATTTCAGATCGTTTTCTTGAAGTGGCACATTTGGGATAAGCAACAAGGCAGCGTAAAAACAAAAACAGATACATTCAAATTGGACATGGGTCCCTTCAAAATATGAAAAAGCATCAGTTGCTGACCTATGACCTTTTAAATCATTAAGATTTTTAAGGAGGGAAACTTTTTTTTTTTTTACAATACCCCGGCGACAAAAATATAGACACCCCCAAACTATTACTTTCCTGCACTCAATCTATTTGGTAGGGACGATCAGTGTGACACCGTGATGCAGCAATATTTGCCAATTCTCCTTTGCCAAACACGGCGCCTGTGTGACGCATGATGAGATGGCCCAAGTTTGCCAGTATTTGGCACCAAAGACTGCAAAGTGATTGAACAGAAGGTAGCCTTTGGTCATTCCATTCAATCACCCCAAAAACGGAATCTGAAAGTTTTAACCAAGCAGATTTGGATTGTAATGAAATTCAGTGTACTTGTTGATAGGGTTGGGCATCGGGACTAGCACTTGGGCTCTACCGGAATCGTTCAGGTTTTACAACGTCGGTGCCACATTCGAGCAACAGGTGCCGACAATACACAGGCAGCAACGAAGACGAAAGGATAATGCTCGCGTGGTGTGATAATTATAGATGTTCGACACAGGTCAAAAGTGGGGCTGCACTTCATAAAATAATCCAAGGTGCTCAGTGCAACAGGTAAAAAATTCATCTCGTACAAAGGAGGTTGCACGTCTAGTATGATTAAACCCGCCATTTACACGGGGTAGAATTGTTAGAGTGTTCGGTCTTTGACTCTTTGCGTCGACCTACCGGTGTGATCTACCTACCTGTCAAAACGTCCTACTAGGGGTGGGCGATATGGGGCAAAAAAAAATAAATAAATAAAAATAAAAAATAAAAATCAATATTTTTTCAAAAAACTCGATTACGATAATTTGACGATACTCTACAACATCTCTTTCAAATTGCTAAATACAGCCTCTGCAAAACAATGATATTCTACAGCAATATAGAACAAAAAAATTATGTAAAGACTTGCATTGATTTTTGGGAATATTTATGTCATTTAAATGTCTCTGTTATTCCATAATGATGTGACATTTTGAGCTGCAGTAGGTACAGGTGTACCACCGCCAACTACTAGAGGAATCAGAATAAGAAAAAAAATGTATTTGATATGTGACGTGTGACGAAGTGTCTCCCAGCGAGAGAAAAAAAAGACGTCTTCATAACAACACCCATTCTCATTTATTGGCCACCGTATTCAGAATAAAGTTGAATAACAAAACTGCAATTTACAGAAAAGTTCATTTTCCCACTCATTCATCATTGTGATATGGAGACTTGTGACTTTATTCATGTTTGGGTGTGTTCGGGCATCACGCTAATAAACCGTCGTAGTTTGTGCAACATGCCTCAGGAATACAGGCTGGTTATGAATGATGCGGACTAAAAGCTGTAACCTGAATGCGAACCGATCATCCAGGTTGTCACGTTTGGCTTGCTCGCTAAAGTACTGAGTGTGTGTGTGTGCGCATTAGTGCCCGAGTGCATGCGTGCGTTTATATTTGTTGGTTCAACTCGGCGACTGTTTTCAGGGTGTGTGTGCAGCGTGCTTCTGCGGTCGCCATGTTTTCCTCGTCATCCATATGACAGAATTGCTCTTCACGGTGACCGTTTTGGCACATCTAACAATGTTATTCCCACCGACCTCAGTTTTGTGAAGCCCAAACCATTTACAGACTACGGGCGACGTGGACTCGCGCCCCGCCATAAATCCCCGCTCGACACTCCTCCTTATTTGAAACATGCTCCGCTGCAGTGCAGACAGAGTCCGGGTCCTGCCCGCTGATTCGGCGAACGATTATCACTTCCTCCCCCTCTACCGTCAATGCGCACTGATTTTTCAGCATTTCCTCATACTTTGCTGTTGTCAACCGACTCGAGTCGTTATGCCTTTAGAGGCAGTATTAATACTCGATAATGTAAAATTGCATCGTGAAAGCAAGATTGACGATAATATCGATGACGATATATAATCGCCCACCTCTACGTCCTACCAATGCTTAGTGTGCTTGCGCACGCAGGCTCACAGCGCCAATAGTGAGGTGGGGTCGCCAGCTCCGAGTCCGACCCTCAGCCAAGCGATACGGACCGCACCACAGTCAGAATCGGGTAAGTAATAAGTACACAAATGAAATATGTTTAATGCCCACATCGAGCACAAGTTTTTCTTTTATTTGCACACCTGGCTTGCCCATAATGGGTGTTAAGTAGCATGCTGTAAGCTGCATGACTGTATTGTATTGTATTGTAATTTCTAGGGATAGACCGATACTTGGCTTTTTGACGAATATCGGCATCAGTCTTTTTTTAAAACTCTGCTGGCCGATAATAAATCAATTTAAAACTGTGGAAATCAAAACAAAGATATGTGAAAGTTTAACATTTCTGTCATTTTGACATTTACAGTAGAAAACTACGTGGAGCTATTGTTAAAGTTTCCTTTATCCTTCAAGAGATGCTGACAATCCTGGGTTCTCCCTGAACCTTTTGTTAGAAATTTATAACAGATGTATACTGTCAAAAATTTCTTGTAATAATGATTAAAAATCACCATTATGCAAACCTGAAACATTGTTCCATAAACATGCTTAAAGAGGTTACAACAAAGTTAAGAGTAAATTTTCTTTAGGTTTTGATGCGAATATTTTCCTTTTCATTGAAAATGAATATCTGCTTGAAATATCAGTCATCGGCCTCCTTGACTACTAATAATCAGTATCGGCCCTGAAAAAAGCATATCGGTGTATCTCTAGTATTTTCTTGAGGTGCTCCAATATAAAGCTCTCTTGTGGATAATAATTCAAGCTCATAGGTTTGATAATATATTTGTCAAAAATATCTTTGGAGAAAATTCATAACAGTAGAAAAGTTCATGAAACTAATATTTGACCCCCCCCCCCCCCCCCCCCAAAAAAAAGAAAGAAAAAATAAATTAAAAATGTAATCAGAATCGGGAATCGTTAGGAACCCGGAATCGAATCGAGGAACCACAATGTGAATCACCCAAATTCAAACGATGCCCACCCTACTTGTTGATAGTGATGGCACAACACAAAAATCTCAATTTTTCTGTAAATCGGAGCAGGGCATTGGGAGACACAGCCCTCATAATTGCGACATTTTTGGCAAAGGGGGCAATGTTTGCACAGTTTGCCTTTTAACTTGTACGATACCCACACATGTTTTGAAAACGTCTTACAACTTCAATCCTTATCGGGGGGACGTCGCTCCAGCTAATACTGACTAGGAGACCACAGTGTGGACTTTCTTCTGCATTTTCTGGCCAACTCCATTCGCCCTCTTTACTTTGCCAAACAACAAACAAAGCGACAGTGACAGCAATGGAGGTGGTGCCTGCTACAGCAAAGGGACCCAGATGACTAGATGCATTTTATTGTATTGTGAAATCGATCAAGGCGGCGGCATAGGTGGTACCATTTTCATCTGTAGGCTTCTTTACACACCCACACCGCCGCCAAGTTAGCTTGTTTTGCAGCAGCGGCGAGCTGCGACCTGCGTGGTCAGATCATCTACTCCGTGGTGAGAAATAAAAGGCCTTGTGTTTTGAGGAACCTAGCCAGGGAAAGCTGAGCAAGTCATCACAGCATGTGACTAAACGGAACAATCACGAGCGAGAACGCGCACTCACTCCATTGTGCACGCAGTAACAATTTCTGATGTGTGCGGCATGTGTTGCAGACGTGTCGCAGATGCGAAGCACAACTCAGTCACGTGATGCAATGCGGCTGTTGTCAGGTTGTCACCCATGCGTACGCAGGAGTATAAAGAGGCCTTTAGAGGTGATAAAGGGAGTGGATTTTCACCCCCGTTCCATCCCACTGCCAAAGAAAACAAATCTCTTCCTGTCCCAGACCACCTCTTAAATAAAATTAATAAATAAATCCTGCCCCATCGAAAATGACTACGATCCCGCCCTGCTGCCGTTCAGCATGACTCCCACTCCAGTACCGCTCCTAATTTGGAGATCAACTACATTAAAAAAAATAAAATTAAAAAAATTTAAAAAAGAAAGAAAATACTATAAGCAACCAGGGATTTTCATGGGTTCCAAATTGCGAGGCGGCTGCCTCCAGATAATTTGGTGCCCGCCTCTAGCCAGAACGATTGATATTGCTCAACACAGCGCCATAGATATTCTCCTGTGGCAGCAATGCATTTTAACTGCAATTGAAGCATTCGCCACAATGGAGGAGTTATATCACGCCCCGGACAACGCGCGAGTCGTGAGCCACATGCGGCTCTGCCTGGTTTCATGCGGCTCTTAAAGCCCTTTTCACTGTGAACTCGCAGCGCGCCGTTGTCAACACCATTGTGTATGTGCTGAGGGGAAGCACCACAGAATGGAGCATTGCTGGGCGGTGCTGCGCGTACTTGGACGTCTGCCACGCCAGCAAATCCCCTCGGATTGAAACATATTCTACTTTTCCGGCGGGGCCGTCGTGACGTCAGAAAGCGTTTCCAAAAGGAGAGGGGCTGACAAGCCATTTAAAGGCCTAGATAGACCAATCCGACATTGGCCAACAGTGACAGACGCTTACCCCCTGTGGCATTCGGCCGGCTGTCGGCACGTCATGCTGGAAAAATAAACTGCAACGACAGACAGTGACACAGACCATGAAAGTACCGTATTTTCCGTACTATAAGCCGCGACTTTTCTCCGAGGTTTTGAGCCATGCGGTTTATAGTCCGGTGCGGCTATTCTGTGGATTTTTCTTCCACTGCTCGGGGCGCTCTAACCGGAATGACAGTGCAATTCAATACAATACATTTCCAATAAACTGGATGTGACTGCATGTGGAGGGGTTCAACGGGCGAGGGCGCCATAGACTAGGTTATTGCATTAGGTGCTGTAATGCTTTGATTTTATGTTTTCCTAGAGGTCCCTGAAGTGCACATGAATGCGATTGGCTGATGTTACGTCTGTTTTATTGTTACGATGTGAAATGATATTGTTGATTTCGTACAGTCGGCAGGACGTCGTGTGTTGGATTGGCTGACTTTATTAACATAAAACAAGACAGGTGCATATGTAGAATGTAGTAGAACAATAGATGGTGGACATTAGCTGAAAAACTGGAGCGGCAGCAGTGAAATGACGATAAGTACTGTTTAGCAACATTGCTGCAGTGTTAAAAGGCACTGTTAGGAAAGAATCTGCTCAGGTACATACATCCTTCTGTAAATGCAGTAAATATAAAAGTTTTCAACATAGATAGGTGCGGCTTATAGCTCGGAAAACACGGTAACTCCTGCGCATGTGTGAGATGTAATATCCTTCCATACCATCGGTGGCAATCGTCACTATTTCTCATGGTTAGGAAACTCCAACCGGAAAGCTATTGGCCGGGGGCGGGTTATAAAAACGTAAACAATGCATTCAGCTATATTCTTCGCTCACAATGAACTCCCACTCGAAGTAAACCCTCACGTTCTTGATACGGTATTGTGAAATACTTAAAATTGTCAACCCTTGCTCTTGTACTTGTAAGAAGATTAAGGCGGCGAAGGCGTGCTCACTGTTTATCCGCATTTGCCACTTCCCGTTGGTGCTCCGAGCGCTGATTTCCTAGCTAACAGCCAATCAGAGTGACCAAATGTCACGACTGGCAACGCCGATTCAACATACGTAAACGCCCACCAGCCGCTTCCCGGCGGTTTACGACACTACGACTGTGGTCACTACACCAATCAGACGGCGCATTCAGACGCCAGGACGCTTCAGGACCTAGGCCTTAAGGCTATTTTGGCGAACTTATTTACAAGTTACAGCACAAGGACAATGGAGGGAGCTTTGATAAATGAAGTACATTTACTGTATTAATAACCCTGAAAGATACACCTTGTCTCCTTTTGATTTGCCTTTTTAAAATGAGCATAGACTGGGCTTTCTTTTGTAACAATGAAAGATACATTCTGTAAACCAGTGGGAAAATCCTCAATTTTTACTTAATGGTCGGCTGCTACGTCAGCACTTCCAAATATGGGCACGTTGTTGCGAGGCCTTGTTCGAACGCGGCAATTGAACAGATGACATTCAGCAAGCAGGGTACCAGCTACGTGCATCTCACGCATGCACTTTGACAAATGAGATGGAGGGGAAAAAACATTGGTAGAAAAGGCAACACTACTCAAGTAGGGCTGCCATGATTAGTCCACTAATCACGTCGTCGTCGATGATCAAAAGCATTGACAATTTTAAACGCGTCGTTTAATTTATATATTTATTTATTTGGCACATTTTTTTACTCTCGATACTGACACGTCTCGCTCTTCTCCCGCTGGCTGTTTTCCTATCTGCAACGCACATGCGCAGTGTGGTAATCCGGGTGATATGTGATGTAAACAGAAGCAATGTGGGTAAAGTAGTGTAAGCCTTACACGATAAGGGCTAATTCGTGTTGGCAACAGAGTCCGAAAGTTACGGCGCAGTTCACCAAATATACCCAATATAATGCAAATCTGCCTTTCATGGCAGCACGATGGGGATGCCCGATCATTTAAAAAAGGAAGCAAGTTATGGCTTATGCCTGATTTCATATCTGACATGGGCACAGTTGTGTCTAGAAGCTAGCTGCAGTTAGCATACACACGTGTAACACGATGTCCTATTTGGTATGCTAACACGTCATAGCATCTTCTATGGCTTAAGCAGCCATTATTCAGTAAACTCGCGTTGATTAACAAAAAAAAATCTGTCTGTTTATGCCCTGCGAAGCAGGAAGCGCACACTTGCTCTCTCTCTTTCTCTCTCACTAGCGAACGGAGTGATGCGTTCATGAACTGGGAAATATCAGCACTCAACACAAAAACGACATATGAGCCACTCATCGGCATCACATAATAAAACCCATAATTAAGTTTGTTGTAATATACTATGTTTTAATGCAAATAATGGGTCGTTTTTTGTTACAGGTGCATACCACATTTTGATTGTGTAGCTCAATTTACTACTTTTAAATTATGCATACTAGTGAAAAGAATAACAAAGCCTTTTGGATAAAGTTTAAATTAACAAAAAATTCAAAACCAATACAAGCGTTTATTTCAGTTTTCTTTAGCACAGAGCATTTTTCCAATTTACTCCTCTGATTTCACTACCTTCCGTTAAAAAAAAAAAGATCTTGGTGCCCAAGAAGAATGAAATATGCATACAAGTACTTATTTTTGTATTCATAGATAATTTCACTGTATTAGTGCAACTCTGCATAGTGTATAGTTTTGATTCAATTTTAAACGCACTAAAGAATTACAGCTAAAAAATTTTAAGGCCAGAGTATCGCCATCAATTTAAATCGCTCCCTTATTTATAGACATGTCAGGAATGATGGCTTGAGTTGCAAAATTTAACACAAGTTAAATGTACTATCGTCTTGTCTTCATGATTAGTTTGTACATAAAGAATTTAAGATGTAAGCGAATGATGCTTATTATAAGAGCAGCAGCTTGCTGCTACGATTTATATATTATCCGATTAGTTGACTAATCGAGACTACTGTTAGTGATTAGTCGACTAGCAAAATAATCATTTGTGGCAAACCTACTACCAAGTTCAATTTCAAAATGGGAGGGGGGAATAACAATAAAATCAGAGCATAACAAAAATATTAAGTTCAACAAAGGTCGTTTTAATTTTCTTTTTTTAATGTAAAGGCAACCCCACTAAAAAAAAAAAAAAAGTTTATGTCCACCCATATGTATAATGTGGCTCTTTGCAGTAACACTTAAACAATTACGGCTCTAGTGTTAATAAATGAATGATATAACATAATAGTCATTGTTATTGGAACTCTTAACTTAAAGTATGAACCCTGTAAAAGAAAGACAGTCATACACACAACCAATCCAGGCTCATCTAACGTTCACAACATCTAACTTCACAATTTGAGCCTTCTTCCTCTTCTCCGTCACCAAAGAAAATTTAATACGGCCAGTCAATTAGGAGACAATATGGGTTTGTATGCTGTTAAATAAAAGCATACAAAATAGCACTGTAAAAAAAATAAAAAATACGCTATGTAGCGAGTCCGCGGAAGGTGATCCGTGATGAAGCTAGGGACCATTGTCCCCCCTAAAAACTACATGGGAAGAGGACCTACAAAAAAATATTTGCATATTTAGGGGAAAAAAAAAAAAAAAAACGTTCAGTCCTACCCGTAACTGTCAAAGCCGCAATAAAATTACAATGATCCTTTCCACTGACAAACATTGACGACCACAACGTATGACCAATGCCTCTGTGAAAATCAAGCAACAGGGGACCCTGAAGTTCTGCAAGCTTAACAGACATAGGTGCTATGTATTGATTTCATGCCATGAAAAGGGCCACAGACTGCTCTAAGTATTAATCGTAATTAATTACAATTTGCCATTTACGTGTGGAACAAATAAAAGTGTAATCCGATTATTTTAGTT
Organism: Filicampus tigris; assembly: GCF_054856515.1. Lineage (NCBI taxonomy): Eukaryota > Metazoa > Chordata > Actinopteri > Syngnathiformes > Syngnathidae > Filicampus > Filicampus tigris. The sequence continues at coordinate 3,199,060 of NC_141217.1, forward strand.
GGCATCGAGGCAGAGAGTTTACGTTTTAAAGACGTCAGGGTACTGACGGCTGATTGTTAAAAAGCCCCAAATATCTCGAAGAAAAACTTGGATGCTGCAGAGGTCCTGGACTATATTCGTAATAACAAAGCTTTGGCGCGACAAGCGGGTCGTCATTGTGCTCATGACTCGAGACAACTCTAAACAAACAAGTTAGTCGAGATTATATTATAAAGATGGCAGGTGGTTGATTTGAGAAAGCTCCCAATTAGGTGTAACAGAGAGCCTCTGGGTAACATAATACAAGACAAGTACATGCACACATACTATGTGTCTTACATGGCTCAACCTTTGCTTCCGCAACAATGTTTTATTTTTTAATAATGAATGCCATTATAAAGTCCTTCTTCGGGTGGAAAACCAATCAAATGACCCTCACGTTCGCTGAGCAGTGCTAATGCACGATGCTAGTTTACCTGCTAAGTAAGTTAGCCAACCGGGAAGTAGCTTGCGTTATGTAGCTCCATGCTACTTCCTGTACACTGGGCTTAGCTAGACGCCAAGCTTTCCCACCAGCTGCGGATTTCAGATGCTTCACGGCCACATTTTACACCCAGTCTAATCGACTGGCAACAACACGAAGCAGTGTGTGTGTGCGTGTGGGTGGGGGTGCGTGCGTGCAACTCTGCGAATGTCACGAAGACGATGCCCGTTTCTGAGCTCACTCGTGCCAACCAAACTACGCACCAGGGTCCAGTAGGTTAGCATTGTATCGTTAGCTGACCACTAGCCAATGCTGGGTTACATTGCACGTGGGCTACCGAACCTGACGCGCGGCTACACATAGCACTAGCAGGGCGGTTAGCTTGGGCTCCACAAGACGCGCCACTTGGCTACAATCTCCCACTTGGCAAGCGTGAAAACTAATGGAAGAGTTGAATCCTTACCTCTGATTGTTTCCTGACATTGTTGTCAGGGCTCATCAGGTTACCCAGCAAGAGGTAGAATTGCTGCTGTTCCGCCATTGCAGAGATCCAAAAAAGACCAGCCGGGTGGAGACGCGGCGACTTGAGCCCGGCAGTCCCAGTTTCAGGCTCACAACGGTGCTAGCCTCCTATTGGTTTATTTTAGCAACTATTCTAAATGCCCATTGGTCATCAGTTGGCTCATAGACGCGCGCTATTGGCTCAGATGATTTCTGCTCGTCTATTGGACGGAGTCGACGCTGAAAGTGAATGTCCCTTTTCCATTCGCAAATAAACGTACCAAATCGCGGGAAAAAGTTAAAAATCTGAACAACGAAACAGAAGCAAGTACCACAGAAACCAAACATATATATGTGTGTATATATATGTGTGTATATATATGTGTGTATATATATATATATATATATATATATATATATATATATATATATATATATATATATAATAATTCGGTTGAATTATTTGAATTGCTGCAAATATTGCAGAAGCCCGACAAGAGCCCGCATCGATCAGAGATTCACCCAAAAGAAGTTTTACATTCAGTCTTGGGGTGTGTGAGATATTTATAGGATGGAAGGCAATATCAAACGCCCAAAATATCAAGAAGTATTAAGATAAGAAGATAAGATAAGAAGGCCTTTATTGATCCCATAGTGGGGAAAATTTCAGCGTTACAGCAGCAAAGGTATAGGTCACACAGGGACGGCGGCATAATGTAGCCGTTTAATGTATAACATTAACAGCAAACATTCAGAATCATACCGATGTAAATATACGCAGTAACCATGTGTATATACACATGTATATACACACCAACATACATACACATATAAAGCAGAGCTGGGGAGTCCGTCCCTGGGCCGGACCGGTCGGACCCTCCGGCCCGGCCGGGTGCCCATTTTTGGGGCAGAGGGGTGGGGGGTGACAAATTTTAAAAAATGGCTGGACTAAGCATGGCCGGAAGTTGATTTTAGTCCGACCCACTAATCGTGCTCTCGAGGCGGCCCAAAATGATCTACTACTCGGTGAAAGGCTTCTTTTTAGGCTTCTTTCTACTCCCGCGTCGGCGCGAGCGACAACTGCTGTTATAGGGATTGTGGTATTGCACGCTTTCTTTTGGGGGGGGGGCTGGGGGCGGAATGGGGCTAGGGCCGACAATGTTTATGAATATGGCCGGAGGGTCGCGGCCGGAAGGGTACCCAAGTCAAGGGTGGAGGGTCGCGGCAAAAAATGGTCAAGTGCCCAGCTCTGATATATAGTATGACGAAACACACATTTTAGCCTGTACACAGCACAGAAGAAAAAAATACTTTAAGTGACAGATCTGCAGTGCTGCAGTGAAATATAAGGAACAGCATTGGATAAAAATAAAAATACAGTAGCAGGGAATGTTGAGTACTGCACAATATAAGCTCAGGTGCAGGACTGCACGATTGCACTAATGTCCGCCAGTTTGTAGATGTAGTTTGTCCGATGTTCTTGTTAAACAGTCTGACAGCAGCAGGCAAGAAGGAGTGGCAGAATCTCTCCTTTGCACAGCGAGGGTGTAATATATATATATATATATATATATATATATATATATATATATATATATATATATATATATATATATATATATATTGTAGAAATATAACGAAAGCCTTTTAGAATACAGATAGATAGTGGGTGTGTCTGTGGTGCTTTTATGGTTACCTGCACATAGCGGGAATGAAAAAAAAAATAATAATAATGATGTCACTTCCGGCGCGACTTGACCACATTTGGTGTCCAAATTCACATTAAGCCTGTACAAATTTGCCATGGTTTATTCGGTCCACAGAAGCAACACGACGAGGAGCTTTTGAAGGCGCCTTCGAATTGTCTTTCTAGAATTAGGAAACCATGTGTGGTCGGATCGCGCCAGAAGTGACGTCATCTTTTTTTTTTTTTTTTTAATTCACAACATGTATAATGTGGTACAATGAATACAATATGAGAACATCATGTAAAGGTACAGGGCACATAACGAATCAACAAACCATCACACATATCCCCCCCATGTCATGTGACCAATACAAAATACCCGAAAATGCGGCCTTCAAAGGACGCAGCCTGTGAATTTGGACACAGCCAGGGGTATCTTTTCTTAGCTGTGGGTTTCAAGAGAGGCAGGCATTTAAACTCAATATACTTTTTCAAACTACGATATTCCAGCAACATAAAACATTATTGTGTACGTGGTGGCAATCAAAAATTGTTCTATGAGAGTTTTCTAGTTATAGTGCTTCAAGAAAATAAAATCTTCATTAGTATTCTGTAATATTAAAAACATGGCATTTTGATGCAAACATATAAAGGAATAAAAAAAAAAGTGCTATACACGCACAATTTTTTTTAACTGCTTAGTATTTACTGCTCTACATTCTGGATGGATTGTAGTTGATGGACAGTTTTTCTGCAAGTAGTTGGACCGTGTTCTTTTATGCTGTTTTATGTGTCCTATTATGTTTACTTTTATGTAAGTGTTTTTAAGCTTTTATGTATACAGTACATTGTATTGTTATTGTTATGATGTCAATTGTATTCCGCCTACTAGGCGAGATCACTCTTGAAAAATAGACCTCACTCTCAATGTGTATTATCTACCACTTATCCGAGGTCAGGTCGCGGAGGCAGCAGCTTCAGCTTCCCCAGCCACGTCTTTCAGTTCTTCCGAAGGGATCCCAAGACGTTCCCAGGCGAGCCGGTAGATATGGTCCCTCCAGCGTGTTCTGGGTCATCCTCGGGGCCTCCTGCCAGTGGAACGTGCCGGGACCACTTCACCAGGGAGGCGCCAATCCTAATCAGATGCCTGAGCCACCTCGTCCCTCCTGGATGACCGAGCTTCTCACCCTATCTCTAAGGGAGAGCCCGGACACCCTGCAGACGAAGGCCATTTTCGCCACTTGTATCCAACGAATCCAATTTACTGCCGGCAATGAGGACCAAACTCTGACATTGGTGGTACAGGGTCCGAACAGCCTGTATTAGGGGACTCGGTACATCGTATTCGCAAAGCACCCCTAACAGAACTCCCCGAGGGACACGTTCAAATGCCTTCTCCAAGTCCACAAAACACATGTAGACTGGTTGGCTGAACTCCCATGCCCTGCCGAGAGTGTGGAGCTGGTCCACTGTTCGACGGCCGGGACGAAAACCACATTGCTCCTCGAATCGAATGTGAGATTCGACCTCCCAACGGACCCTACTCTTCAGCTCCCCTGAATAGATCTTTGCAGGCAGCCTGAGGAGTGTGATTCTTCTGTAATTAGAACAAGCCCTCTAGTCCCCCTTCTTAAAAAGGGGGACCACCACCACTGCCAATCCAGAGGCACTGTTCCCGATGTCCACGCAATGTTGTAGAGGCATGTCAACCATGACAGCCCCACGACATTCAGAGCCTTTAGGAACCCCGGACAGATCTGCTTCCTCAATGGAAGGCGTGTCGGTGGAATTGAGGACCCACAACGTCCCGAGTCGAAGTCATCAGCACCCCATCTCCACTATACACAGTCTTAATGGTGCACTGATTTCCTCTCCTGAGACGCCGGATGGTGGACCAGAATTTTCTTGAAGCCGTCCGGAAATCATTTTCAATGACCTTGCCGAACTCCTCCCACCCCCGAGTTTTTGCCTCAGCGACGGCTGAAGCTGCATATTGCTTGGCAAGCCGGTATCTGTCAGATGCCTCCGGAGTACCACAGGCCAGATAGGACTCTTTCTTCACCTTGACAGCACCCCTTACCGCCGGTGTGCACCAACGGGTTTGGGGATTGCTATCACGAAAGGCACCGACCACCCTACGGCCACAGCTCCGATTGGCCGCCTCCCCCGGGCCGTGAGCAAAGTTCTGCCAGTGGTGGGAGTTGAAACTCCTTCTGACGGGATTCTGCCAGACGCTCCCAGCAAACTCTCACAATACGTTTGGGTCTGCCAGGTCGGACCGGCATCTTCCCCCGCCATCTGAGCCAACCCACCACCAGATGGTGATCAGTTGACAGCTCCGCCCCGCTCTTCACCCGAGTGTCCAAAACATGCCAATGACAAAGTCGATAATTGAACTGCGGCCTAGAGTGTCCTGGTGCCAAGTGCACATATGGACACCCTTATGTTTGAACATGATGTTCGTTATGGATAATCTGTGACGAGCACAGAAGTCCAGTAACAGAACCACTTGGGTTCAGATCGGGGGACCATTCCTCCCAATCATGCCCTTCCAGATCTCACTGTCATTGCCCACGTGAGCTCTGAAGTCCCCCAGCAGAACAAGTGAGTCCCCAGGGGGCAAGCTCTCCAGCACTCACTCCAAAAAGGGTGGATACTCTGAAGTGCTGTTTGGTACATAGGCACAAACAACTGTCAGGACCCCCAAAAGGCGAAGTGAGGCTACCCCCTCGTCCACCAGGGTGAACCCCAATTTACAGGCGCCAAGCCGGGGGGAAATAAGTATGCCCACACCTGCTTGGCACCTCTCGCCTTGGGCAAAACTATAGTGGAAGAGTGTCCAACCCCTCTCGAGAGGACTGGTACCAGAGCCCAAGCTGTGTGTGGAGGTGAGCCTGACTATATCTAGTCAGAACCTTTCAGCCTCGCACAAAAGCTTGGGCTCTTTCCCTGCCAGAGAGGTGACATTTCCCAAGAGCTAGTTTCTGTAGCCTAGAATCGGCTCGCCAAGGTTCCTGCCTTTTGCTGCCACCCACCTCACTGGGCACTATCACCTATCACCCCCCAACACACACACACACACACACACACGCACACACACACACACACACACACACACAGGTAATGAGCCATGGGAAGGGGGACTCACGTTGCCTTTTCAGGCTGAGCCCGGCCGGGCCTCATGGGTGCAGGGCTGGCCACCAGGCATCCAGTGGGGCCCCGGGGACCGGTGTCCGGGCAAGGGAAAACTGGATCCAATATTGTAACTCATCATTAAGGGCCTGTGAGCCGTGCTTGGTCTGGTCCCTCACTTTGAACCTGTTTGCCATGGGTGACTCTGCGAGGGGCATAAAACCCCGGACAACTAGCTCCTAGGATCATTGGGACACGCAAACCCCTCCACCACTGTTAGGTGACGGCTCAAGGAGGGGCAATGTTTTATTATAAAAATGTTATTTTCTGGTTAAATAAAGGTTTTGATTTATTGATTGATTGTATTTTATGGGCGGTTCTTTGAGACAGCTTGAAATGCCGGTTGGATGTTTATGACTTTCTCCAGTAGATGGCAATCTAACTGAAAAGATTTCTCTTGTTGCTCTGGGCCACCAGCAAAACCAAATGGATGTGTTGGGCCTGACTTTGAGGAATGGCAGAGGTAGCAAAAGCACTTTCACTCTAGAAACACATTTACTTGTAAAAATGGAAGTAGATGTCAACTCCTGCACTTAATCAAAAGTTTTTAAAAAAAATGCTCAACACATTCAATAGCTTCCCCCTTTTATTTATTTATGTAGTGCTTGTGAGAAGTAAAACAATCACATTACATGTCGCATGTTGTTACTGAACAAAGTGCTTGCTGACATTGGCTCGACTTTTATATTTTACCATAATTTTAAATATTTAATTTTGTAATTATATATATATATATATATATATATATATATATATATATATAGATATAGTTAAAAAATTGGACATAAGTGTTTTTCACAGAAGAGCGACGATAAGATGGCACAAAACACGTATTCTCCACTAATGATTGTTCTTGCCAACGACATCAAAAAATTCTATTTCTATTTCTTTTTTCACATGGCGTAATCATCTGCGGTGTTTGATAAAGACTCTGTTTTGACAAAGTATGGAGTAAAAATTCCAGATATATTTTCAAATTTAGGGAGTAAAAGTAAAAAAATAATCTGAAAAATAAATACTGATGTAGAGTACAGCGATCTAAAACATGTATTTAAAGAGGAAATCAACTCAAACACATTTTTTTCAAAAATGTGTTCCCAGCAAGCCCACTGATTGGAACACGGCATTCTGATTAATATTGCGTTTGAGGAATATGAGTTAAGCAGCTAAATCCACCCCTTTTAGCCATCACAAGGGGCAGCCATTTTGTCCCTTGTCTCGCTCAGGGCTCAGGTAATGACCAATCACAGCTCACCTTTTTTCTGAAGCTGGGCCATGATTGGTCGTTATCTGAGCCCTGAGACACTGTGACAAAATCGATAGAAGTGACAAAATGGCCGCCCCCCTGGATATGACTAGAAACGGGTGGATTAACTCTTATTCCACAAACACAATATATATCAGATTGCCTTGTTTCAACTAGTGGTCTTATTCTTGAAAAAATATGTTTGGGTAGACTTCCACTTTAAGTACAGCATTTGTAGTGTTTCAACAAAAATGCTTGAATGCCTGAAATCTGGAGTGCATTAGACATCATCAAGTTTCAGTGATAACATTAATGCGTTAAAAAGTAACACCTTACTCTAATATATCAGTTTTGGGTTGTTATTTTTACAGTAACTAATAATCTAACGCGCAAATTTTCTCATGTAATAGAAGAGTTTCAGCTAAAATGAAAGGTGTACAAAACTGTGGTGAAACCAGCGATGTTGTTTGTTCTTGAGACAGTGTCACTGAGGAAAAGACAGGAGGCAGAGCTGGAGGTGGCAGGGATGAAGATGCTGAGGTTCTCTCCGGGAGTGACCAGGAAGGATAGGACCAGGAATGAGTACATCAGAGGGACAGCACATGTCAGAGGTTTTGGAGATAAGGTCAGAGAGGCCAGACTGAGATGGTTTGGACATGTCCAGAGGAGAGATAGTGAATATATTGGTAGAAGGATGCTGAGTTTTGAATTGCCAGGCAGGAGGCCTAGGGGAAGACCAAGGAGGAGGTTTATGGATGTAATGAGGGAGGACATGAAGTTGGTGTGAGAGAAGAGGATGCAGAGGACAGGGTTAGATGGAGGCAATTGATTCGCTGTGGCGACCCCTGAAGGGAAAAGCCGAAAGGAAAAGAAGAAGAAGAATCTCATCTGTTTTCATGATTGGCCGTTACCTGAGCCCCGAGCAACTGTGTGATGTCATTTTCAGTCGACAGAAGTGACAAAATGGCCGCCCCCTGAGATTGTTAAAAATGGGTGGATTTTGCTGCTTAACACATCACAATGCCTTGTTTCAACTAGTGGGCCTGTAAGGAACATATCCTTGAAAAAAAAAAGGTTTCGGTTGACTTCCCCTTAAGTGTGCCATGACAATTTATTATTAAGAGTTAAATATGTCAGGCCAAAACAGACTACCTTAAAAGACATTTGAATTCATTTTTAGAAACATGTAGTCTAACCGTTAGTTAAGTGAAATCAATCGGTAATTTTTAAAATATGACTTAGGCGAAGTCAAAAAAGGTTGTCTTAATCTTATTCTTAATTAAAAAAGAATCTTTATTCTTCAACATCACAATTGAAAATAAACTTCCAATTAAGTACTGGCACAAACGGTTGTCAATTTTATGTTAAGCGGAGTTGTCGGCATCTGTTGAATTGAACTGAAGTAGCCTAACTTTTAATCTAACGTAGTTGCTTTTAAAATCTAGTGATCAGTCACTTAATTGAGTAACCTTTATTAAAGGCAAGTCACCCGTGAAGTAAGTTACTTTTTCAACATAAGTGTGGCAATTCCAAGTTTTGAGTTTCAACCCTAAATGCTTTGCCAGGCCATCACTGTGGGTAACCTTCACTTAGTCCTTGTTTGTGGGTGTTGCTGCTTCATGTTTGTCTAGTTAGAAGCATGCACTATTATCTTGAAACCAGACCACACCAGATTATTTATGCCTTCAAAAAGCCTGTGTTGCTTTTTACAGTAGTGCAACAACATGTATCCTGTTAAGGTGTTTAGTACGATGCTCTAGACTCACATTCCGCCCAATGGCAGGATGGCACTCTGCATTACAGCTGGAAAATGTGTATAGTATTAAAATCTTTGAGTGAGTTGATTTTTGTGTTGATGTGCAAAAAAGGAGTTCCTGCACTTAATGTTGATTTGTTGTTCAGGAGTTTGCTGACATCTTTGAATGGGATTTTTTATGCTTGAGCCATTTGCACAGGTGAGAAAATAAAATCACAGATAGTAGTTATTTTTTGTTTGTTTCAAAGCCTTTGTCATTCAAAATCTCCAAATTGATAGGCTGTGATATTGCGATATTAAAATTGCCACAATATATCGTTGTTGTCATGTCACGATAGTAATAGCAGTAAAAAAAATTGAAAAGCCCAAGTTGTTTTCCATTTGTGCAGTTCCAGCACGGGGTCACTGATAGTGTAGTGGTACACACGCCCAAGATGTGTGCAGGCAGCGTGGGATCGATTCCCGCTCAGTGGCGGTGTCTGTGTGTGCCCTGCGACTGGCTGGCGACCAGTTCGGGGTGTAGTCTGCCTTCGCCCGTTGACGGCTGGGATAGGCTCCAACACCTCCCGCGACCCTGTATAGGATAAGCGGTTTGGAAGATGACACATGACAATTCCAGCACCCTCTGGTGGTTAATTTATTAGTGCAGTTTAATTTGATGCCACCTATGTTTAAGACCCACGCTAATCGCCAATAGGAGCTCATGACTGGACAAGCTTATTTCTTTGAGAATGCTGTTATTATGTACAAAAACAGAATATTGTTATGTTTTTTTAATATGAGCTTCTTCTTTTCTTTTTCTTAACAATATTGTGACCTTTTATATATGTATATATATATTAGAGATAGACTATATGCTTTTTTCAAGGCCGATACCGATGCCGATTATTGGTGATGAAGGAGGCCGATAACCAATATTTGAAGCCGATATTCATTTGTAGAAAAAAGGGTGAAAATGGTGTCAAAATTTTGAAAAATTAAAAACTCCAGCTCTTGACTTATACTTAAAATGCCTTTCAGCACATGTATATTAAAAAACTTTTGTGATTTACAACATTTCAAAGCTTGTCGCAGGGGACACAGAGACAAACATCCGCACTCACAATCACACCTAGGGGCAATTTAGAGTATCCAATCAACTTACCATGCATGTTTTTGGAATGTGGGAGGAAACCGGAGTATCCGGAGAAAACCCACGCAGGCACGGGGAGAACATGCAAACTCCACACAGGGAGGCCGGAGCTGGGATCGAACCCACGACCTCTGAACTGTGAGGCGGACGTGCTAACCAGTCGACCACCGTGCCGCCCATCAATGAAAACAAACATCTCCTTAAAGTTTACTACAGTAAAAACTTTTCTAAAAAATCCACTATAGTTGGCATGTTTATCTTTCACACATCTTTGTTTTAAAGTTCAAAAACAGAAAAGTGCATCCTCAACACAGCTATTAGCCAGAAAAATAATTTCATCAACACGTCTGTGTCTTCTCTCCATTGCCTTTTGTGGGTGTTCTGACTTTCTGTGGAAGCAGAAAGTGACACTTTTAGCTCTAAATGCATGTGACCGGACTTTCACATACAGTACTCTGCCATCAATCTTTACGCCATGTACAGCACTACTTTGTATGGAGCGGTGGTCGTTTTAAAGTGCTCTATAAATAAAGTTGAGATGAGTTTAGCTTTTCATGACATGTGGGTTACACATAGACACGCACTCACTCACTTCTTACTTTTATCAACATTTCCCTACCAGCAATTTCACTGCTCTCCGGAGGCATTCACCTCTGCATTGTGACAATGACGGAGCGGTTAGCTTCAAGGCAAGGCATCTTACTGTGGCAAGCAGAACTGCCGCTTGTGTTTATAAGACATAGAAGGGCTCATAGTAATGTTACAAGTGGTTGTCAGTTATAGTAGACTGCCATTTATTAACATTTCCTCAAAGTCTGTTTAATACCTTGCATTTCTCCTGTGCCGTCCTGCGAGAGAGACAAAGGCAGCTTTACGCTGATTGGCTGTTACCCACTGCACAAGGAACCAATCATATGGTGCTGTGGGCGGGCCAATCTGCTTTGGAGGCAGGGCAAGTTGCGCAGCACTATGGAGGCAAAAACTAGGGTTTTTTTTTTCAAATGTCATGTCTGGGGCTCCGTACAGCACAGAGAGACAGTGAGAGAAAGAACCACGACGCAGCAGGTTGCAATAAAACAGCTTTTAATTTATCGGCCTTAAAATAAAAAAGGCAGATGCCGATAATCGCCAAAATGCCAAATATCGGCCCGAAAATCAGCCCAGCCGATAATCGTTCTATCTCTAGTTCATACATATCTGTTCTCGTATGCTGGTCGACCATCCCCCGAGTTTTTAAGAAATTTTTTTCCATTACAAAACCATGGAAAAGTCTCAATCTCTTCCAAGGACATATAGTTGCTGTCATGAAACCTTTATTAACTGTACAGGAAATGTTGGAAGTACGCAGAACAGGACATTTTAAATTCTTAGTGTAAAAATAAATAACCCCAGGAATTTATAAAGGCATAAAATTAAAACACTTCAGTCCAAATTTTATTGACGAAATGTTTTCAGGGTAAAACTATTCATCCATCATAACATGGCTAAAATGTGATGTCATGCCTAATGACATTGGATTTTGTTCAATCTTAGAGGCTAATGTTTGTTTGATATGCATATGCTCTTCTCACCCACTTGGGACCAAATTGGCCTGTACCTGTTCTGGTGTTCAAGTCCCCGTATGAGAAAAGTTGAATGCATGTTAGTCTTGTACAGGAACCTTCGTCGTTTCCGGTGTTGGCAGGTGCGTCATGTAGAGGCGATGCACTGCAGGCGAGAGTGGCACCGACAACTGGGAGTGGAGAATGCCGGCAGCCTGGACTGTCGCTTCAAGCTCAACACTCACAAGATGGTGTTTGTCATGAACTCCGAAGACTACATGTACCGCAGAGGAGCGCTGGTCAAGGCCAGAAAGATAGGGTTGAATGTTTTCTTTCTTGACTGCCCTCCAAGGGCCAGAAGCCAACCCAAACATTTATTTCAAGAATATGTTCTATGCGGGGCCACTATTTGAAGCATTCTAATATTGCGTTTGTGGAATATTAGTAAAGCAGCAAAATTAACCCGTTTTTGTCCATCTCAGGGGACGGCCAGTTTGCCACTTTCTGTCGATTGAAAATGACATCACAGTGTCTCGGGGCTCAACTGCTGGTGAGCCATGATTGGTCATTACCTGAGCTCTTTTTAAGTGCTCCATAAATAGTTGATGTGATCTGCTAACCAGGCACACCTGTCTGCTAGATTTCTGTGCAGTTGATATTGCGCAGTCTGGGAGGAGTATATTCAAATAAATTGATTTAGTACAGGCAAAGTGATTTATTAAACCTGACAAAAGTTGTGATTGATTCTTGAAGTAATTCATGTTATGCCCCGTTTAGGGTTGTCCAGGACATTACATGAAGCTGGGGTCCCACAACTCCTCCAAGTCGCAAAATAGCCACCAAAAACTTAAATTTGCTAGTGTCAGTGATTTATTTAAAATGTTTACTATTTTAGAGTCATCATCAACACTTAACAATACAAAAGATTTCAGGGTGAAGCAAGGCCAAAATAACAAAACATTTCCTAACTGGGAATAACATTTTTAACCTAAATATTTATGAAACAAAAACGTGGTTCTTACCTGCCTGACTATCAAAACAAGAGAAAACACAGTAACATAAATGCCAGTTCACCCCTACTTTCTTCAGCACATCTTAAATACATTTTGCAAAGGTGTGGTTGGTTGGAAGGAGAGAGATGGGGATTCCCCTTCCTGCCATTATCACAGGTCTGCTTTTAAAAGGGTTGAGCTTCCAATACTGCATCATCAGTAGGCGAATGAGGAGACTGTTGAAGCGCTTGACTTCCTTGAAAGCAGAAAAACAGAAAAATCTGTGAGATGATGATTTTGTCTGAATTTGCTCACAAACGTACTTGGTGCAAAATTGTTGTTATATGGCAACAGGTGGATACCCAGGTTAATTGTGCCATCTGGTGGAAGAGCATTCAGTTGTTCGGACTGGCACTATACGTTGCTGGCATAGATACAGTAGAGCAACATTTTTTTATTTTTATTTTGGACTAATTAGTTGGAATTGGATCTATAGAAATTTGCCAGAAATTTTCCCACGCCTTTGCAACCCTATTTGAGATCGACAGCTTTAATTTATGTGGCCTGTCTTTCCTTTATCAGTCTCAGCACCGAGTGGCAGCGAGCCAGCACGAGCGCTTGGCCAAGTGGCACCGGGGCTGGCGGGCCGGGCATGTGGCGGCCTCGGCCGAGCGCAGCGTACACAAGTGGCTGATGGGAGAGGGCGAGGAGGACATGATCCCCTACAAGACCACCTGTCTGTCCACGGGGCTCAAGGGGCAGGCGGTCAACAGATACCGCGTTCATTACAGCGGTAGCAAAGCCCCCGCCTCGCCTTAAGAGAGGACACACACACACACAGATGTTACATGCATGGACATCCTTACACTAAATAAACAGTGCAGTACTTGTGTACCTTCATTCGCTCGTGCAGAGTGAGCATGTTGGGAGAAAACTCAAACTCGTGTGGACTCACGGGGGCCACAAGACCACACCCCGCCCTCTTAAAACCCCTCTGACTCAGCATCAGCAGTATCATCTGGCACTAAACGTCAACAAGACTTTACCACATAATGGTAATAGTTTCAGAAATTTGAATGTCTGTTTCATTTTTTTCTTTCTTTTTTTTTTTTAATGAAAGTCTCGTGAAGTTTTTAGCTTGTAAAGCCAGATAGCCTTCTGCTTGTTGGTGGATTTAATGCACGTTTCTACAAAGGGGATCATGGTAAATGCGTGTATGTGTGTATCATTATGACAGGTTTGTGCATATGCATTTTTTCTATATGAGCCATTCTACCGAATTGGTTGAAATTGCTGTCCCACAATGAAAATCAAATTTTAAATAAACAATAAAATGTTCAGGCGGCACGGTGGTCGACTGGTTAGCACGTCCGCCTCACAGTTCAGAGGTCACGGGTTCGATCCCGGCTCCGGCCTCCCTGTGTGGAGTTTGCATGTTCTCCCCGTGCCTGCGTGGGTTTTCACCGGGTACTCCTCCGGTTTCCTCCCACATTCCAAAAACATGCACGGTAAGTTGATTGGACACTCTAAATTACCCTAGGTGTGATTGTGAGTGTGGTTGTTTGTTTGTATCTGTGTGCCCTGCGATTGGCTGGCAACAAATTCAGGGTGTCCCCGCCTACTGCCCGAAGACTGCTGGGATAGGCTCCAGCACTCCCTGCGACCCTTGTGAGGAGAAGCGATTTAGATAATGGATGGGTGAATGAAGTGTTCAGACGTTGCATATATAGTTTATGATCTATTTTACCACAAGGCATTAATTGAGATACTATTAAACTGAATGTATAAAAAGTCATGTCACTTCCTATTGGGAGGTGGCTGTCCCAATCTCTAACTCCTGGATTTCAATTCATGAAAAAAAAAAGATTTTTGCCAATTTACAAAATACTTTACTTTAATACAACAATTTGGTTGCTTTTAAATTTATTGTGAAAGATTTACATTGATTTTTTAGATTTTTTTAAATTTATAAGTTTTTATGTAAAAAAACCTGTCCCAACTTTTCATGTCACTACCGAAACGCAAAGAGTATTTGTCTGCAGGCAGGGCTTGATTTTAGCCACATCCCCAGAAATGTCACCGCTAAGAGACATTACCTTCATGTTCATCACTGGCCACATGGTGATTAATTAGTTGACAGCATTATTAAGTTATGTGCCCTCCAAAGTCTGAAAATCAGCATTTGGTTTTTAGGACCGTCACTACCGAACACCTCATTTTGGCAATAAAATGAGCACTTTTGATTTTAATGCTAAATGTACTGTTTTCTATCTCTGCACACATGCTCAAAACTGTCTGTGGTAGCCACATTGTGCCTATCATTGTTGAGTATTGTCAACAACTATCATAAAACGTCACTACCGAAACGTTTCGGTAGTGACATAATGGTTTTGGTAGTGACAATATGATGTTTCTTTTTGAATAAAGTAAGTTTAAAATAATATAATACATAGACACATATGTCATACATAGATCTTTCTGATTTTAACTATATTCTATTTCATATTTTATCTTAATTTGAAGGGAAAAACACCAAAATGCCAAAAAGCCTAACAGAGACAGAGTACAGGCGAAGGGTTAGAATGACCCAGTGAAATCCAAAGAATATTTAATAAAGGAAAGAGAAAGAAATAAGCGATGGAAGGAAGAAGGAAAGCTGAAGTCTACCAATGAAGTATCCAGCAGAGAGCAAGGGAAAGTCAGAAGAGCATGGAGCAAAAGACAAGACCACCAGATGTTTCTCAAAAAACAGAGAGAGAGGAAACATGCATACAGGGAAATGTATCCATCCATCCATTATCTGTACCGCTTCTCCTCACAAGGGTCGCGGGGCGTGCTGGAGCCTATCCCAGCTGTCTTTGGGCAGTAGGCGGGGGACACCCTTAACTGGTTGCCAGCCAATCGCAGGGCACACAGAGACAAACATCCGCACTCACAATCACACCTAGGGGCAATTTAGAGTATCCAATCAACTTACCATGCATGTTTTTGGAATGTGGGAGGAAACCGGAGTGCCCGGAGAAAACCCACGCAGGCACGGGGAGAACATGCAAACTCCACACAGGGAGGCCGGAGCCGGGATCGAACCCACGACCTCTGAACTGTGAGGCGGACGTGCTAACCAGTCGACCACCGTGCCGCCTATACAGGGAAATGTATGTTACAAAAATGTTTGTCATTCCAATTAGATTTTCATTTGGAAGGTGAAACCACAGATTTTCAATGATGAAGAGCCCTGTGATGGACAGGTGCAGCGGACCACAAACCTGTCCAGCATGTACCCTGCTTTTGCCCTAAGTCAGCTGCGATCAACTCCAACCCCCCGCAACCCTGAGTACAGCACAAAGCTCTAGAAAATGGAAAAAATAATGTTTCATTAGTTATAATACACGTTAAAAGTTCAAATATAGCAACCGCGACCCTGTATAGGGTAAGCGGTTTGGAAGATCACATGACACATGAATACAATAAAAGTTTTCCTGAAATGAAATACAAATTTCACACATTTTTCAACTCTGAATTTGAACCAATTCAGTAGAATGGCCCATATACAGTATGCATTTAGACCATTTGCAGATCATGTGGTTCTTTACGGTGTTTGCTGTTGGCCAACTCTTGATGTTTGAATTAATTTCCTTCCCAACATTTTGTTTCGTAGCTAACCATGTCATAAGCGGGGAAACAAGGACTCCGACAAGTTGATTGGTTTAATACTGAAGAAATTATGTATCATAATCTTGATTTCACTGAATGTTTCTTTATGTTGTCTGATTCCCCCCCTCCTTTTTCGTTTTGCATACTGACATTGAAAACAAAAGCAAAAATATCAGTGTTAAAATAGAATGTATAACATTTATCCTGTATCAATTATCATGAAATAAACAACCTAGCTGTGACCTTCTTAGATGTTGATGGTGGACACATCTTGAAGCACTATTTAAATAAGCCAATCCCAATCTTTACTATGGTGGGGAATGGGATGTGTTAGTATTTGTTGCTGCTTGAGGTTCTGGGTCTGAATCTCAACTCTGACCACGCGGTGGTGGAGATTGTTCTCGCTCCCTCCCACATTCCAAAAACATGCATGTTTGGTTAACTGTCCATAGATGTCGATGTAAGTATGAATGGTGGCTGTTTATCTACATATGCTCTGTGATCAGCAGGCGACCAGTCCAGGGTGAAATCGTCTAAAACCATTTGGGATAAATTCCAGTTCACCCGTGACCCTAATGAGGATTGAGGAGAAGCCTATAGAAAATGGATTGATAGATAGAAATTTTCATTTAATTCTGGGATGAGTCCGTCTAGAACTGGAGGATATGATTCTTGCATGTTAACATATATTTATTCATATTTACATATATAAATGAAATATCAAATATAAAACTTAATTACTTTTAAGTGAGAAAGTTTTCTTCTGCCAGGTTAATTAAATTTTGGGTGATAACGTATCAGGGCTCAATTTGCTGAGCGCATGCGCAATGAACACCTTTACATAACTGCATTTTTCTTCTTGAGGATGATGGACCAAGATTTTTGAACTCACCAACCTTTTAAATTTACATTCATGAGGAGTTAATACTCTCCCTTCCGTGTCCAATATGCCGGTAAGTTCATATTTGTTGAATAACCTGCATAAAACTAAAACATAAATGCTACCATAGGAGCGGGCGAGGTTTGTGCTACAGGTGTTACTGCTAGCTTTGCTAAACAATTACTTGTGTTTATATTGTACTGTATTCCTGTTAATTCGTCGTCTTTAGTTTATTATTACTTGTGAGTAAGAAAGCGTCGCTGCAATATTTTCGTCCATTAACAATATTAAAGGAGTAAATGGTCATTACTGTAAGCGCAATATCAAAAGGCTGCCCTCATGTGGCACAGAAACCATCTGCAAGTTAAGCTCAAAGCTTGAGCTGTCGTGGGGAAAGTTGAACGGTGTTTCCGATTTGTCATAAAGAGTAATGCTCTGCTTCGTTTGAGAATTGACTTTTCAAAAAAAAAAATAATAATAATTCTGGTGCTTAAAGACTGGTAAAATAACCTACATTTTAATTATTTAAAGTAGTCTAAATAAAATTTGTCCTGACTTTTGGTCCATTTTCTATTTACCAGTCGTGGTTTTGTGAATTTGTACCAAAGTACCTAGGTTGCCCTCTGGGTAAAAATAGTACCGTCGCAGATGACTATCCGTTGTCGCTCATTAGTGAGTTAAGACTATATTTTCAGGGATCATTTCTATAGTTCTTGACTTGAGAAATGTGTTTCTAAAGTGTTTGGTCTCGCTAGCTACGATGACGAGAGGAGATATTCTTTCCTGAGCGTGAAGCTGGCAAAGAATAATGATAATTTTATCATACATTCTTTGCCATTGATGAACGTTCTTTGCTTCTTATTGGAGCATTGATGAAAAGAATATGTTCAGAGTAGTTACTGCGCACTTGGTGAATGTAATGAATATAAAGCAAAGCTTAACTTAGTTAATTAAACGATCAAGTGTTTGTAATCGTAAGTCTATGTTTAAGTAAGCTTCCATGACATCATGGTAAAAAGATATTCAGCGTTTGAGCGTTGTATGGTTGGGTAGGAATTAACAAACTTAATTTGGGATAGTAAACGTTTTTTTATTTAATTGAATAACTTTGAGCGTTTGAGCGTTGCATGGTTGGGTAGCAATTAGCATACTTAATTTGGGGTGGTAAACGTTTTGTTTTAATTTTAATAACATTGGTAATGCAGTAGTACAGTACTTGACTTTTGCGGAACTAGTACTACTAAAACTACTTTCCGACTTTCTGCCGGAACTTTACAACAGACGTACAGTGGTTTTGCTTCTTTCACGTATAAACTAAAAATTAAACAACTGTACTCACAAACTCATTATGACATTCTTATGTATTTTTTTTTATTTTCATTTCCACTAACCTTTTATTTAAGCGTTACTCTTTAAAAAAATACGTGAATTCGTTATTTAACGAAGAGTAAAACAAATGTCGCAAAGCATTCTGGGACTTGACGACTGGTAACATGATCGACATTTATACTGTTTGAAGTCGTCTAAATCCAATTTGTCCTGACTTTTGTTTAATTTTCTCTCTACCAGTCGTGGTTTAGTGAATTTGGACTAAAGTACCTTCAAGGATGCCCCCTGGGTAAAAATAGTACCGTCGCAGATGGCTACCCGTCGTCACTCAGCATTGAGTTAAGACTATACTTTCAGGGATCATTTCTATAGTTTTTGACTTGAGAAATGTGTTTCTAAAGTGTTTGGTCTCGCTAGCTACGATGACGATATGAGATATTCCTTCCTGAGCGTGAAGCTGGCAAAGAATAATGATTAACATTGTCATATGTTCTTTACCCTTGATGAACGTTCGTTGCTTCGATTTGGAGCACCGATGGAAGGAATATGTTCAGAGTAGTGAGTTCAAGGTGTAAATATCAATGTGTTACTTTGCTACTACACTAGTGAGTTTTAATGACCACGCTATTGAAATTAAATTTAAACTTTAACATTCATACTCATCCAGCAATAATATCTTTAAGAGTATACAACCTAACCGTATCTAAGTTTCTCGGGGGAGCTGCGTGTGTGCGCATGCTCTGTATACACCACAACTAGTAAAGACGCGAAAGACGAAAATACAAACGTAATTTGGACGAGTTAACTCAGTATAAATGTAGGTTATATTACCAATTCTCTAGGCTCCAAAGGTTTTGCATGATCTGCTTTGAGTTTCTTCTCCTTTATTTTATGTTTTTACGTAAATATTTCTAAAGAAATTAAAATATTTATTTGCATAAAAAGGTTACCATGCATTTGGGGGGCACTAGTAGTTTAATTTAGCGTTTTTGTGTAAAAAAGCCATAAAGTAAATTAGCAAAATTGATAGGTTCCGCAACAATCAAGTACTATATTATAAATGTTACTCAAGCTAAAAATGTTTACCACCCCAAATTAAGTAAATTGATTCACACAACCAAGGCCCTGGGCAGTTTACATTGACTTTTGAAAAAAAAAAAAAAATACAAATAATTCTGGGGCTTAAAGACTGGTAATGTAACCTACATTTGAATTATTTAAAGTAGTCTAAATCAAATTTGTCCTGACTTTTGGTCCATTTTCTCTTTACCAGTCGTGGTTTAGTGAATTTGTACCAAAGTACCTAGGTTGCCCTCTGGGTAAAAATAGTACCGTCGCAGATGACTACCCGTCGTCGCTCGTTGGTGAGTTAAGACTATACTTTCAGGGATCATTTCTATAGTTCTTGACTTGAGAAATGTGTTTCTAAAGTGTTTGGTCTCGCTAGCTACGATGATGAGATGGGATATTCCTTCCTGAGCGTGAAGCTGGTAAAGAATAATGATTAACAATATCATATGTTCTTTACCCTTGATGAATGTTTGTTGCTTCTTTTTGGAGCACCGATGGAAGGAATATGTTCAGAGTAGTAAGTGCAAGGTGGTAAAATCAATGTGTTACTTTGCTACTATACTTGCGAGTTTAAATGTCCAAGCGATTGAAATCATATTTTACATGGTAATCTGTTTTACTTGGTAGTTCCACATGAAATCATGATAGAAGATGTAACATTCAAACCCATTCAGTATTATTATTTTTGTGAGTGTACAACCTAACCGAATCCAAGTTTCTCGGGGGAGCTGCGTGTGTGCGCATGCTCTGTATACACCACAACTGGTAAAGACGCGAAAGACGAAAATACAAACGTAATTTGGACGAGTTAACTCAGTATAAATGTAGGTTATATTACCAATTCTCTAGGCTCAGAAGGTTTTGCATGATCTGCTTTGAGATTCTTCTCCTTTATTTTTTGTTTTTACGTAAATATTTCTAAAGGAATTAAAATATTTATTTGCATAAAAAGGTTACCATGCATTTGGGGGGCACTAGTAGTTTAATTTAGCGTTTATATGTAAAAAAGCAATAAAGTAAATTAGCAAAATTGATAGGTTCCGCAACAATCAAGTACTATATTATAAATGTTACTCAAGCTAAAAATGTTTACCACCCCAAATTAAGTAAATTGATTCACACAACCAAGGCCCTGGGCAATTTACATTGACTTTTCCAAAAAAAATAAAAAATACAAATAATTCTGGGGCTTAAAGACTGGTAACGTAGCCTACATTTGAATTATTTAAAGTAGTCTAAATCAAATTTGTCCTGACTTTTGGTCCATTTTCTCTTTACCAGTCGTGGTTTAGTGAATTTGTACCCAAGTACCTAGGTTGCCCTCTGGGTAAAAATAGTACCGTCGCAGATGACTACCCGTCGTCGCTCGTTGGTGAGTTAAGACTATACTTTCAGGGATCATTTCTATAGTTCTTGACTTGAGAAATGTGTTTCTAAAGTGTTTGGTCTCGCTAGCTACGATGATGAGATGGGATATTCCTTCCTGAGCGTGAAGCTGGCAGAGAATAATGATTTTTATCATAAGTTCTTTACCATTGATGAATGTTTGTTGCTTCTTATTGGAGCATTGATGGAAGGAATATGTTCAGAGTAGTTATTGTGGAGTTGGTGAATATCAATGAGTAGCAATGCTCAACTTGCTTATTTAAATGAAGTGTTTGTAATCATAACTCTAGGTTTAAGTGAGTTTCCACGACATCATGGTAAAAAGAGATTACAAACCACCCAGTGTTTTTTGTTCATCAGTGCACACCCAAAACGGAATTAAAATGCTTCACCTGAATCGAAGTTGCATTTGTTTATCAGGGCAGCTGCGTGTGTGCGGTCTGCACATGCTTTGTGTTCTAAGTTGTAAATATCAATGAGTCTCAATATATAACTTTGCTACCAGCAAGCTTAAATGACCAAGGGGTTGTAATCATATTTTATGTAGTGATCTGTTTTAGTTGGCAAGCTTCCATGAAATCATGATGGAAGATGTTACATTCAAACCATACAGTGTTAGTTTTCTCGTCAGTGTATTAGCAAAACGAAATCAAAAGGCTTCCCGAATCAAAGTTTCATTGGTTTATCAGGGGACCTGTGTGTGTGCGTGTGTGAGACCGTCCGTTAAAATAGCATGACGGGGAATGGGATAGCCCCTTTCGACAAGTATCAGTGTCTTAAGTGTACCCCATTTTTTGCCCAGGTCATTTGCTCACACTGACCATAATGACAATTAGTGCAAAAGAAAATGGATGGCTGGCTCTTATACACATGCCACAAATGTTGTCAACTTGTCACAACTTATACAATCTGAGAACATTCAGTACAGCTGATTGACATGGATTCATTCAACAATGTGTTCTGTTATTGTAGTATAAAGCAAATGTAAATGAGGCAACCAAAATATTAGACCCAAATATTGCAAACAGCTCTCAATATATTGCTGTCAACCATTCACAGTCTGATTCACACCGATGAACATTTTATAGTCATCAACAAACCTAACTTCATGCATGTTTTTTGAATCTGGGAGGAATCCCACGCAAAAATTGGAGAACATTTTCAAATTTCAACCCAGGATAACCTCAGTTGTTAGACAGACGTACTTAGCACTGTTGCGCCATGCAGCCCTCCTTCCACTCATTCACTTTAATTTTGGCTCGGCACCAAATGGTACACTCCATCGTCCAAGTCAAAAACCCCCTTGCAATGTTAAGTAGTTTTCCTACTTATTAACAAAAACAAAGAAATGAATGAGCGTGACTTACTTTGTACCATCAACAACAGTGCACATTCATACACTTCTACAGGATACACTTACTGATCCCTAGTTGAAATTACCCGTGATGTCACCATATGCTGTCACATATTTGTCATGCATTTGTGTGTGTGTGTGTGTGTGTGTGTGTGCGCAGGTGAGGTGGAGTTAGAAGAATACTACCCAGCCTTCTAGGACATAGTGCGCAGCCTGCTGGGTGGCAACTTTGACCCGACTCAGTACGAGGACACACTGCGGGAGATGTTCACCATTCACGCCTACATAGGCTTCACCATCGACAAGGTTATCCACAACATCATCCGGCAGATAGGCAAAGTCCCAGATGCTGCACTATTAGTGCGATGCTCATCACGTCTTAACGTTTAACGCTTTATGCGACTCTAGCTCCAGCACCTGGTGAGCGACGAGGTGTGTCTGCAGGTGGTCGATCTGTATCTGGCCGAGAGGAAGAGGTGGGGCCGCTGGGGGGAACCTCTCTTCTCAGTGCGTGCGAGCCGCCTGGGAGACGAGCTACCAGTGGAAGGCTGAGCGAGCCATGGCTGAGGATAACTGTTTCAAGGTCAGAACCCATCAGAACTGAATATGTTTTAACAAAGGCGTCAAAGCAGAAATTTGACACTGCACATGGAAAAAGATGTTTACGAAAAAGTGAGGCAGAATTGGAAACATTTCTTCATCACTACATTAGCATTTACATGCATAAGTGTGTATGTATCTATATTTATTTATTTATTTATTTATTATTATTATTATTAGTCCAGTCATATATACTGTAAGTCCGTGTTGGGGGTTTGCATTTGGCTGCGGCCTTCCTGAACTTATGTGTGTTTTTCCTGGGTAGTGTAGCTTCCTCCAACATTCCAAAAATTGTAGTTTGTCTCTACAGTATGTGGATAATCATTGTAGGAAATGGATGGATGGAGATCTTCATTCACTGAGAAACATCTAATGGCTTTAACCTATGCTCGGTGCCTTTTTATAAAATTCTATCTGCCTTTTATTTTTATCAGGTGATGTTTATTCAAAACAAGGGTCATGTGACAATGACCATTGAGCAGCAGGACCTTGAGGAGGCCCAGACTGATGACCCCTTGGACGTTCAAGTAAATGCATTAGATATATTTTTCAAGCATAACATCGAAGTCGTGTGATTGGTCCAATTAAATAATGTCATTGATGCTATTTCAGTGCTTGTCCAGCTACAGGAAGCAGTTTGTTGGAACTGAGTCAATTCTGTGTTCACAAGCAGTCGGCTACTTTTTCAAGTCCGTCTTTCTTCCGCGGTAAGCGAGTTCAACTCACACTTGTTAGGTTTTATACTTGGTGACATTTCATACTAGAAAGAGACCGATATGCTTTTTTTAATACCGATGCCGATTATTAGCGATGAAGGAGGCCGATAACCAATATTTGAAGCCGATATTCATTTGTAGAAAAAAGGGTGAAAATGGTGTCAAAATTTTGAAAAATTAAAAACTCCAGCACTTGACTTAGTTTAAATGCCTTTAAGCACCTGTATGTTAAAAAACTTTAGTGAGTTACAACATTTTAAAGCCTTTTTAGATCTTAGAAAATAGACAACTTTGTTTTACAAGTCTAACAAAAAGTGCAGGGAGCTCCCAGGCTCAGCTGCATGTCTTATAGTTCAATAAAAACAAACATCTCCTTAAAGTTTACTACAGTAAATACTTTTCTAAAAATCCACTATAACTCACATGTTTATCTTTCACACATCTTTGTTTTAAAGTTCAAAAACAGAAAAGTGCATCTTCAACACAGCTACCAGCCAGAAAAATAATTTCATCAACACATCTGTGTCTTCTCTCCATTGCCTTTTGTGGGTGTTCTGACTTTCTGTGGAAGCAGAAAAAGTGACACTTTTTGCTCTAAATGCATGTGACCGGACTTTTACATACAGTACTCTGCCGTCAACTTTTACACCATGTACAGCACTACTTTGTATGGAGTGGTGGTTGTTTTAAAGTGCTCTATAAATAAAGTTGAGTCGAGTTTAGCTTTTCATGACATGTGGGTTACACAGAGACACGCACTCACTCACTTCTTACTTTTATCAACATTTCCCTCCCAGCAACTTCACTGCTCTCCGGAGGCATTCACCTCTGCATTGTGACAATGACGGAGCGGTTAGCTTCAAGGCAAGGCATCTTACTGTGGCAAGCAGAACTGCCGCTTGTGTTTATAAGACATAGAAGGGCTCATAGTAATGTTACAAGTGGTTGTCAGTTATAGTAGACTGCCATTTATTAACATTTCCTCAAAGTCTGTTTAATACCTTGCATTTCTCCTGTGCCGTCCTGCGACAGAGACAAAGGCAGCTTTACGCTGATTGGCTGTTACCCACTGCACAAGGAACCAATCATATGGTGCTGTGGGCGGGCCAATCAGATGACGATAATCGCCAAAATGCCAAATATCGGCCCCCGATTATCGGTAGACGTCAGAAGAAATACATAAAGTCAAACCTATATTGTAATGCGCCATACCGCGGCCTCTGAAGATAAGGAAGAACAACTTTTAACTACCAACAACGTACATCACGACTATCACCGGGGAAGGGGGACTCAGCCAAGCAATTCATCCTCATCGTCAGTATTTTGAAGTAGATATAACGCCTCCTCTACTCTAAAGCTTTTTTAAAAATATACATGTATCGATCATGGCGACCAGCAGCCTGTATCAATGCAGCCGCTGGTTGCCATGGAAACCTTAATCACACGATCAAAAAAATTGACAGCGTCAAAAGGGGGTTGGATTAACGCAGAAAATAATGTGCTAAACTGACACCCCTTACATATATATATATATATATATATATATATATATATATATAATATATATATATATATATATATATATATCGTATTTTCCAGACTATTAACTGCTACTTTTTTCCTAGATTTTTAACCATGCATCTTATATAAAGGTGCGGCTATTCTGTGGATTTGTCTTCCACCGCTAGAATCAAAACTAAGAAAAAAATCGAAGCTAAGAAGGATACGCTACTTTCTCTTTAGAAGAATGAACATGGACGACAATTTACAAACAGTTAATTATTTTAAAATCCTCACCCCTTCATCATGGAATCCACTCGAAAAAGTTCGTATGATGCAAGTTTTAAGTTGAAGGCCACCGATGTTGCTGTCCACGAAGGAAACCACGCTGCCACACAAGCTTAGTTTCAATTAATCTATGGTGAGACGTTGGAGGCGGGAGCGGGAAGTGAAATGAAGTATTTTCTTTTGGTTCTGTTCCGTTTTAAGCAGCAAAGTTGCTGCCATGTTAAAAGGCACTGTTAGTAAAAAATATGTTCGGGTACATATACGTATGTACATTTACAGTTCAAAATCATTCTGTAAATGCAGTAAATATCTATTTTTTCAACATAGACAAACGTGCCTCTCACATTCTATTCGATACAAGAAAATAAACATGATGGCTTCCTCCCGCACCCCCACTGTTGATACTTTTTACATCAACCTATTTCCCAGATATTTTTGCTCCAGTCAACCTTGATACATTATTTGTCTAACCATCTATTTGTGTGTGTGACCTCTGCGTGGGCAGGTACATTTCGGCGACTGCTGGAGTTTCATACCCCAACACCGCCAAGCTTGTTTTACCAAGTAAGATGTGTGTTTGAAACATTTAAAGTCAATATTTCCTGATGACACGCCGGCATGTTTCACAGTGGAGTGCTGTGTGCTGCACAAGGCCGCCATTGAAGTTCATTATGTGAGGGGTGGGGATATGGAGCAGGCTAACCACAGTGGGCTTCCTTTGCTACTGCTTGTGGATTTGTTTAGCTCTCTGGGGAAAAATAATCCAAACCCATACTCATTAATACAGGTCACAAATGTTTACAGGCGTCTGCCACCGTGTCTGAGGAAGTATAGTGCGTGATAACGCTCTTCACATTCAGCACAGGTCTTATCTGTGAGTTTACATTCAAACAAAGCAGGATCTGATCAACAGATTGCACACTCACCAGCCACAATATTAGGCATGCCAGCACAATCTAATGACAGTCAATACAAGAGCTGTAGCTATGTCTATTTATTCCTTTGAATTGTGTTTTGATAGCAAGTGAAGTATTAACCTAGCAATATGTATTGTTCACTTCAAACTACAACACTAATTGCTAAATTCATAACTCTGATTGTGTCAGTATAAGCAGACCATTGCTATCTTTATAAAAAAAAAAAGATATAGCCCTAAGATCACCATGTTTTATTCAACTAAGCAATACTGCATCCAATTAGAGTGCCATACAGTATATGTACTGTATAGTGGTCAGAAAATAGTCTCCTTCCTAAAAAACACGCAATACATGCAAATACCTCATGTTCTTCATTTGCTAACAGTTACTTAGCTGCGAATGTCATAGCTACAGTACACATTGCATGTCTGTGTCTTAAAATTATCAATGGTCAAGGCACATTTATTTCATTGAAAAAAAATCCCGCGGCACACCACCAGCTGAAATTTTGGGAGAAAAAAAAAACATATTTTAACAATATAAGTGTTATATTGTTTATATAAGCATTTTTTAACATTGAAGAATGATGTTATATTATAACGTTTTGAAGAGGAATTAAATAAACACAAAGAAAAAAGTATTTTATAATGTTTCATATTGATAGTGTGAAACATGGGCCTGTTTGGATAAACATGCGTCACTAATTCGCTTGTCCCTAAACAAAGACAATTAGCTACTGTACCTGCTGCTGCTGCCGCTGGTATGGAAGAGTACTACAGTGTAGTAAAGATATGATTACGCTGCCGGGCGCTAGACCGCACAGGCACACAAATTAGATCATTTCCCACGGCACACCTGACAATATCTCTGATATAACACTGATCTACAAGCGATCCCTAGCGACAGAGTGTGGCGCTCGTCCTAGCTTTTTTGGTTACATAGTGCAAATAAACACACTGTAATTACATTACCCTTTTATTAAATCATGTAGCCCTCGTGCACTAGTTTTTTGCATGGCTGCCTCACAGCTCTGAGGTTCGGGTTTCTAATCAAGGCGTCAACACCCTTGTGTTGAGTTTGCATGTTCTCCCCATGCTTGTACTCATGAGGCTGTCTGTCATAGTTGCATGTCACTTTTCCATTATGAATTCCACCTCATTCGATTCCCCCATGTGGGTTTTTCCAGCTTCCTCCCACATTCCAAAAGCACGCATGCAACAGGTGAACGCGATTGTGAATGCTTGTTTGTCTATATGGGATGGCGACTGGTCCGGGTTGTACCCTATGTCTCTCCTAAATTAAGTGAGGATAACCTTCAGCTCACCAGTGGCCCAAATGAGGAAGAGCGCAATAGAACGTGGATGTTTGGACTGTTTACTCTTCAGTCTTTTATTTGGGGGGAGAATGACATGCTTTTTGCACATAATTAGATTAACAGACTGAGAAAAAATGGTGGACGTCATGGTATTTCATTCATAAAAATGACACCAGTGTGGGACAATTTCTCTGAATCATTGTAAAAATCAATTCACAGAAAGAATTGGAATCATTATCATCTTAAAAATATTTTAATAGCATTCATTTAAGGAATCTTTAGTTGGCGACATGACCAGAGTTGCAATCAGTTGGTCTCAAAATGGAATTAGTTGTAGTAGCAGTATAAAATGTGTGAATACGTAAAGCCATACGTTGGCTGAAAAGCCACTTGTAGACCCCACCCCCTGCAGGAACAGTCTAGTGTGCATAAACAGGATAAGCTTCACCACCCGCGGCCCCCCATTACTCTCCATTTTCCTCCTCCCTCAGGCCGGTCAGCGTGCCAGTGCGTAAGAACTTACGCGCTCTCTCAACTCTCTCGCTTGTTTCTCATCTCTTTCCTCAACATGTGAAGGGGGAACCGTGCTAGCCGTTGGCCTGCAGCGTTACTATGGTGATGGTGAACAAGTAGGTTTCAAAGTATATTCTTTGCATATTTGTAAATAGCATGTGTTCCTTGGTGCATGTGTCCCATGGGCCAATCGGAGCATGGCGTTTGCTGTTAGCGCCAGTTTGTCCGCCTACTCTGTGCAGGCTCATTTTGCACCTCACTTAGTGCATATTTGACTTGAATAGTAATATGTCAATGAGGCGTTTTTTGATGTCTCAATAT
The DNA here is from genome assembly GCF_054856515.1 of Filicampus tigris. NCBI lineage: Eukaryota > Metazoa > Chordata > Actinopteri > Syngnathiformes > Syngnathidae > Filicampus > Filicampus tigris. The sequence goes on from NC_141217.1 coordinate 3,227,414, forward strand.
GTTATGTGTGCTTTTGGGTTATCCTTTGCAAGGTCTCTTGCTACCATTGAGATTTTTGAGATGACCCATAGGCATCCTTTTGAGTTGATGTAGAACTTGAATTACTTGTATTGTTGAATCAAACCAGCAGGGTGAAATGATCCGACATCTGTGCTGTTTCGGTAGACAGCGCAACAGAAGTGGGGCTGGTGTGAAGAGAGAGAGAGAACGAGAGCGATGAAGATGGGCGAAGTGGCGTCCAATGCAGCTGTGCCTCTTTAGGATTCCTGCTCCCTACCTCCTCTCGCCATTGCCAAACAGCTATCATTAGGTTTGGCAATTTACCGAACGCCCATTGTGGAGTGGCCATGGCCCGTTAGTGTTTCCTTTTAAGTGTAGCAAAACTAAGTCCATTCACTTGGAAAAGAGTGCGCCCATTGGCAGTTAGTTGGCAGGTTGCACAGAGAGGCCATTCACCTCCGTAGGAAGGAGCTGAGAACTGCCTCGGAAATGCTCGCCCCGCTTGAATATTTTAGTGAGGAGACTTTGGATGCCTTCTGAGGTCCCTACATGCTCCTGTCTGCATGACCTGACTCCACTGCTCTCCAACTATGTCATGCAGAGGAGACTTTTTTTCCCCATCATATGGAAGCTGCCAAAGTCGCAATTAGGATTTCTGTTTTGTTTTGATCTAAAGAAAGGGCAACGATTTTGGAATCCCAGGCGACAGGTGGGTGAGTGCAGAGAGAGGGAGTCATTGTGCCTCTTGATTATGTTTGGATAGAATCCAAGCACTCTGGTTTAGACAAGGCTCATATATACAAAGTCAGGCCCAAGGCACCTCTTTTATTTGGGATGCCATGCGGAACAAATTAAACCCCTTTTGAATGAGGACATTACGACTTGTGATCAATTTCCCTGTTATAAATAATACCAGTAAAGAGGCCTTGACTGGATTTTAATGAAGCTTGTGTGCATTCAGTGTCTCAGCATGTCCGTTTGCTTGGAGCCGAGTGCAAGTAGCCGAATCGCAAATAATTCTTGCCGTTTTTACACACGCTGGCAGAAAAAGAAATAGACTCGCCACAGCATGAAGATGTAAGCCCTGTCAAACTATTTAAGTCGGGTGACCCTCAGACTTTCCTCTATATTCTTCTTTTATCAAATCAATCCATTCAAACATAATGGTCAAACTTTGAGAGTTTGCTTCAGTATGTCTGGAAACACACCCTGAGCAGCACTGCAATATCAAAACAGTCAAATGTACAGTTGTGTCCGCCGAAAAAGGTTTTCAGAGAACAGGAATTGACATTGACTAAGACTGCCAGCCAAAATCCGATTTTTAGCCCATCCAGATTGAAACTGGACGTCTGTTTTTGTAGTCTGAACAGTCACAAAGCACATGATTTTTGCGAAACAGATTGAACCCCTATCCGGTAGGTAGTTTCATATCCGATTTGGACAGGATGCGTCTCAGTCTGAAAAGCCCCAAACTAGGGCTGTCCGAAACGATTATTTTTCTCCCGATTAATCTATCGACTATTTTTACGATTAGTCGATTAGTCTTAACAATACATTTTTCGACTAATCCAGCGATTATTTTTGACATGACGATTATTAATTCCAAAAAACACTTCTGAAAGCTTATTTAAATTCTTTGTTTATTAAAGTAAAAAAAATAATAATAATTTGAAATTGTATGAACAGTGACATCTCTTTTAGGAAGGCATCATGATGTGTGAACATGAATGAGGTATTTATCCATACATAACGATAAAACAATGTGTGCGTGCATGTGTGAACAGCCCAAGTAAAAGAACTAACAAAAATAAATAACTAAAAAATAAATAACATCAGTTTGCTTAAACCTGAAACAGATAAAGCAGTCCATACTTAAGTATTATAACAATGAAAAAGCTCACATTATATATTAGTACAGTCACGGACTATGGTTAGCAGGCCAGTGTTTCCTCTAGGTTTTTTTTTTTTTTTTTTTTTTTTTAGCAGCGGGGGCAGGACATCATCCTAAATATACGCTCTGCATGCTGTGCTGCGCCCAGTGCACAGAGAGCTTTCCGGAGCAGATAACTGATGTCGCGTTTTACTCTTTATAGGTACATAGAGCAGCGGAACCAATATAACATTACCTACAACCACCAACACAATTTGACTGGAGTGAAATAGCTCCGCGAACGTTAGCTACATAATGCACAAAGTTGAAACACAACACGGCTACTAGTTTGACTGCAAGCCGCTGCTTCGAGAAATGAAACTTAAAGATGCACGTTAATACGTCGGACACAACAGCAATTTCAGTAAAACCGGGGGATATTAGTTAGTTAGTTGGACTTAGGATACTCCTGAGTGACGTCGCTTAATGTTCGTTCATGGCTGATGTGCTGCTGTGGTACGCCAACTCAGCTTTCCAGAGGGTGCAGACAACCAACTCACTCGACCTTTCTTTGAAGTTTGTCCATACTTTGGACTTTTTTGTCTGCTTTTTTAGCTGTATTTCTAGTGTGCGCGCTTTGTTTACAACTGGCGCAATGCACGTGTTGACGCATTTACGTCATCGACACTCGATCGTACGTACGTGGCGACGTATATTACGTCGTTCGACGATTAACGTCGACGGTATGTTGTGCGTCCCAACGTATTTACGTCATCGGCCACGTCGACTATGCCGACTAGTTGGGACAGCTCTACTCCAAACGCACAAATCCCTTTTGACTGTCCGTGACGTCATTCTACACGACGCAAGACCCAATGCGCCTAGAATGTAGCGCATCGCAAAAATTGAAAACAGCAGTCCCCGGACAGAGGGGGAAGATAGCATCATACAAGCAAAAGGTCGAGGGAATGTATTTAAACAAGTCCATTTATGAAAGCATTTTGTGTGTTGTTGCTGCTGTCGCATTATATGACATTCAAACACTACACATGCCGGGCCACGCCTCCGTTACAACGTCGTAGCTTCAGCATCCTGTCAGATGGGTCAATGATGTGATCCAGTCTGAACAGGACCAAATCCGATTTAGACACTTGCTAAAAACCGTGTGGACAGTCAGCCCTAAAAATTGGATTTGAGGATGAATCTGATCTGAATCGGATATGCCTGCAGTCCAAACGCAGCCTTTGTTGTGCTTATTTGTTATACTGCCCTACACTACAACATGAGTAGGCCTGATTTTTTTTTTTTTTTTGCAGATTTGGAATGACATTCGGGACAAACATTCACTCAAAATGTCAATCTTATTGAGTATAAGATTGACATTTTGAGTGAATTGATTTTTGTGAAAAAATTGACAAAATGTGTTCTTGCACTTTGTGTTGGTTTGCTGTGCAGCTGTTTTGTGCCAACCTTGAATGGTTATTTGTATGCAAGAGACCACTTTGTACTGGGAATTTAAAAAAAACTGTGTGGTTATTTTGTTGTTTGCTTAACTGATGAACTATATGATAAATTAAGAGCATATACTTTGCATGAATGGATATATTTTGGCAATATTTCAAATGGAAATCTGGTTAGGAAGTATGTGGACCTATCTTATGTGGCCCCCTAGTGGCACTGATGAAAAAATTTGGCCACCTCCATCATTGAAAGGGGAAGTCCGCCCAAAAATGTCCTTTGCAATAATATTTTCTATGTGCCTCCACTTGTCTAAGTTTAGAGTCAGAGTTGAAGTTGCCCATCTCTGTCATACGACATGTTTTCATGTTGAGCCTTCTGTACTGTGTAGCTCTGACGGCTCTACAAACTCAGCAGCCCCTGTGTTCTCTCCAGGCAAGGTGAAGGCATCTCAGTGATTATTGCAGTGTAGCACACAGTGACAAGGTATGAGCCCACCCAGAGAGAAAAAAAGAAAAAATAAAGCTGCAATACTTCAGAAGTTAGTTAAGCTGTAGTAACCCAGGTCAATGCTCAACTTTTGCCCTCCTTTCTGTCTGTTTGTCTGGTAGTCACATGTTCACTCAGTGTTATGGCCATTTCTTCCTGTCCAAACATAAGTAAAAATCACACAAATTGGACACACTGTGCTGCTAATCTCTTCACAGATTGTTAAAGAAGAAGTCAACCCAAACATATTTTTTTCCAGAATACCTTCTATGCAGGCCCACTTGTCTAAACACGGCATTTTGATTAATATTGCGTTTTTGGAATGGGAGTGTAGTAGTAAAATCCAATCCAATGGGCAGCCATTTTGTCACTTTCTATCGACTGAAAATGACATCACAGTTGCTCAGTGCTCAGCTAACAACCAATCATGGCTCACATTCAGAAAACAGGTGAGCCGTGATTGGACAAAAATGGGTGGATTTTTCTGCCTCCACGAATTCAATATTAATCCAAATGCTGTGTTTAGACTAGTGGGGTTGCATAGACCATATTGTAAAGAATCTTTTTGGGTTGACTTCCCCTTTATGGCTTTAAATTGTTGTTCCAACACAGTGCACCAACCACACACACCACCAAATAAATCAACAAGTTTGCATATTGATCTATTGACTCATTTCTTCCCATTTAACCAGTTTGAAATGTTTTAACCAGTCTGAAAAGGTTTGAAACAGTGGAGATTGATGAACATGGATTTCAAAATTGTTTTCCCCTCAGTAAAATAAAATAATGGAATGGGAAACGTTCTCTGGCCATCGTAAAACCATAACTGTATTTTTTTATTTATTTAACATTTATCAGGCATTTATCACCCAAGTCTGAAAACATCCTAACCACAACATTGAATAGCATCATAATGTGTTAAATGTTGCCCACTCGGCATATCCATTGCAAGCCTGATCGTCCTGGAAGGGAGATTTCCCCCATCTTTGGTCCCTTCTTAAGGTTTCTCATTTTTTTTCCCCCAGATGTTTCTTTGTTTGTTTTTCCATGCCCTCTTGGGGGTTAAGATCAGGGGATGTTGTTAATATGTTGCCAGCTATTGGCATGTGAAGCCCTTTGAGACTTTCCTGCAATTAAGAGCTATACAGTTTGAATAAATTTGACTTGACATGGCTGATTACGCTGTCATTTTTACATACCATGCAGGTACCACACGAGTGTGCTAACTGCCTGTCCTCTGGGAGGACTCCTTCTGCTCTTATCCAAAAATACATTTGTAATATTCAACTTCGAGCAATGGTGTCTCCGCTGGTGACTCTCAAGGTACACTTCAGTGCAGAAGCAAATTATCTTGAGGCAGTACATCAACAACAGCAACATTATTCTGCCAATGTTACGCTGTTATGGAAAAATCTGCTACCTGTCAAAATTGAGTACCCCAGGGGGTGATTTTGCCCGCGGTATGCAGTTAGGGGCGGGGTGGCCATCGGGAATTTCGGCGTGATGGCTGCACCCTGTCACCGACTACGTTTCGGCGCATGACAGCCCGTCGATGACAACTTTTCAGTGCATGACGACCCCTCCGGTTACTATTTAAAAAAAAAAAAACAGAGTAGCAATAATGACAGCAGTGGTCTCAATGTTTGCAACATTCTTATTTCCTGCGCAGTGGAGGGAAGAAGGCCAGGAAGATTTGGCCTAATAATATTGTACAATAATCTTCAATTGAACTGCCTAAAATGATTTGACACACTGTAACTTTAACGGGTACTCACCATCAAATCAACTTTTTTTGCTGATATACCGGTATACCGGTGTGTCTGTCTTCTATTTCTGTCTGGTCAATATTTTGACAATTTTTTGCATGTTTGCTGGAATCTTGAATTTGGGGCAGAAACCGTCTGTGTAGAGCCATCTTCAGGTTAAGCAATGTACTGCATGTCAATTTGGCTTTCTGTCCTCTTCTCTGACTGGACTAGTGGGAAATCCGAGCATCACTTTCGGAATCTTGACATAGTCACTCTGCCACCGTGGGGTATAGAAGTGGCTCAGTCTTATACACACCTCTGTAGTGAGTCGGAGTTGGTGTTTGCGATCATCTTTATGTTGATTTTCAGGTTAGTGATTTATTAGCATAGCCTTTGGTTAGTTTATTTAGCATAGCTTGTCATAGTTTGTCACTGCTGCTGTCAATCATAGCCAGGCCACGCCCCAACCCTCCCCCCCCCTCGCAAGCCCAGTCCTCTATTAATCGCCACCTTTGAGCGCTTTTTACAAATATTAGTGAGTAGTGGAGAAAAAGTCGGTAGGCGGTTGAGTTACACTTTAAGTGAGCGAGACACAGCAACCCACTGTCAAGCCATAGAAATGCACTATATGCTGTACAGTACACATGTACTGTGTTGTGTCTTACTATAAAACTTAACCATATTTATAAATTCATATACATGTACCCTTGGATGAAATAGCGAAGCGCTGTGAGCAGCGTGCACCTCGCCGGTCCATTCAAGTGAATGGCAGAACCTTTCAATATATCCACACTTTCCCCTTTATGAATCACCCACACCTCCTTTTCTGTAGGAACCTGTGTGTTCCTTGACTGACGCTCTATCTTTTTGTGGATTAAAAAAGTGATACAATATAAAATATTGTATGGGGAGCCTCAAAAGGACTATATACAGGCTCGCACAGTTGGCATTATAAGGCAACCGTGTATTAAATCGTCCAATTTCCGGGGGTGAGTGGCCAACTGTTATTTTTTGCCATCCCAGTCGGGTTGGGAAGCCTTGTTCAGTCTGCACTAAAGATAAGCAATGTGTCAAGCCACACATGCATGGACAAATGTTTGAACAAAACGCACACATTGATGCAGTTAACACGCACATGTACACAACAAAGACTTCTATATTAGCATATATTTGTTATTTATCATTAAAGCAGAGTCGCAGTACATTAATTGAATTATTTTCTATTATTTCTTGCCGACTAAAAAAAATGACACTTTCCACATCCTTTTGGATTCATATTTTTCTTTTTACTTTAAAAAAAAAAAATAAACCATAGTAATATCTCCCATTTCCCTCAACATCCAGAGCCTTTATGAACTCCGGGCGGATCTCATCCACCCCCTGGGCTTTGCCACCGAGGAGCTTTTTGACTACCTCGGTTACTTCAGAGTCTCCAGGCTCTGCTTCCTCAGTGGAAGGCGTGTCGGTGGAATTGAGGAGGAGGAAGTACTCTCCCCACCGACCCACAACGTCCCGAGTTGAGGTCAGCAGCACCCCATCTCCACTATAAACAGTATTAATGGTGCACTGCTTCGCTCTCCTGAGACGTCGGATGGTGGACCAGAATTTCCCGAAGCCGTCCGGAAGTCATTTTCCATAGCCTCCCCGAACTCCTCCAACACCTGAGTTTTTGCCTCAGCAACCGCCAGAGCTGCATTCCGCTTGGCCAGCCGATACCTGTCAGCTGCCTCCGGGGTCCCGCAGGCCAAAAAGGCCCGATAGGACTCCTTCTTCAGCTTGACGGCATCCTTTAACATTGATGTCCACCAAAAGGTTTTCACATTACCGCCAAGACAGGCACTGACCACCTTGCGGCCACAGCTACGATCGGCCGCCTCAACAATGGAGGCACGAAACATGGTCTACTCGGACTCGATGTCCCCCGCCTCCCCCGGGACGTGGGAAAAGTTCTGCCGGAGGTGGGAGTTGAAACTCCTTCTGACAGGGGATTCTGCCAGACGTTCTCAGCAAACCCTCACAATACGTTTGGGTCTGCCAGGTCGGACCGGCATCTTCCCCCACCATCGGAGCCAACTCACCACCAGATGGTGATCAGTTGACAGCTCCACCCCTCTCTTCACCCGAGTGTCCAAAACATGCGGCCGCAAGTCCGATGATACGACTACAAAGTCGATCATCAAACTGCGGCATAGGGTATCCTGGTGCCAAGTGCACATATGGACACCCTTATGTTTCAACATGGTGTTCGTTATGGACAATCCGTGATGGGCACAGAAGTCCAGTAACCGAACACCGCTTGAGTTCAGATCGGGGGGGCCGTTCCTCCCAATCACACCTCTCCAGATCTCACTGTCATTGCCCACGTGAGCATTGAAGTCCCCCAGCAGAACGATGGAGTCCCCAGGTGGAGCGCCCTCCAGCACACCCTCCAAGGACTCCAAAAAGGGTGGGTACTCTGCACTGCTGTTTGGTGCATAAGCACAAACAACAGTCAGGACCCGTCCCCCCACCCTCAGGCGGAGGGAGGCTACCCTCTCGTCCACCGAGGTAAACCCCAATGTACAGGCGCCAAGGGCCATAAGTATGCCCACACCTGCTCGGCTCCTCTCACCCTGGGTAACTCCAGAGTGGAAGAGTGTCCAACCCATCTCGAGAGGACTGGTACCAGAACCCAAGCTGTCTGTGGAGGTGAGCCCGACTATATCTAGTCGGAACCTCTCAGCCTCACACACCAGCTCGGGCTCCTTCCCTGCCAGAGAGGTGACATTCCATGTCCCAAGAGCTAGTTTTTGTTGCCGGGGATCGGACCGCCAAGGTCCCTGTCTTCTGCCGCCGCCCATCTCACACGGCACCCGACCCCTTTGGCCCATCCCACCAGTGGTGAGCCCATGGGAAGGGGGACCCACGTGTCCTTTTCGGGTTGAGCCCGGCCGGACCTCATGGGTGCAGGCCCGGCCACCAGGCACTCGCCATCGAGCACCACTTCCAGGCCTGGCTCCAGAAGGGGGCCCCATCCCTTGTCCACATTTGTATTTGACATGTTGTTGACTGGACTTTGGGGTTACTTTCTTGTTTATCCTCCGAGAATCGTGTAATTGAAAGAAGTATATTCAGTAAAGTGTTGTGTGATACGACTCCTTTTCTTTTGCACCACAATAACATAATTCTTCGCTGTTCACCTAGAATCACGAGGGCCTCGCGAATGGCTTTGGCCCAAACAAGTGTAATAAACACACACGCATTGAGTAAATAGTTGTTTTTTGTGAACCAATAATCGGTGACCCGCTAAAGATTCCAAAAATTTCTTACACAACCTTACTTGCCCTTTGACTCAGATTCAGACAACTATCAGTCGAACTGAATTTCCTTTGGGCTCATGTTTTTCTTTCTTATCTTAATTTTCATCATCACATCCTCTTGTATGAGATTATTTGACACACAAGCAATTCTGACCAAAGAGCCTTCATGTTGTGTATGGTTCATAGTTGAATACCCCCGTAACTCCACCACCCTCCCCCCATCTGGCACTGAGCGCAGGCTGGTCTTTGAATGGGCCCATTAAGTCACAAACTGCGCCGTCGGTGGCACCCTACGTTTTATAGCCTGAGCTATAAATCATTGGTTTGGGCTTTTGACTTGAAATAGCCATTCCCATGTCCTGCTGACAATGAAAAAGGGGCTGGACACCAAGCAGAAATTCCATGAGGAAACAAATGTAGTCTGATTTACTGGCCAGTGGTGAAAATTCCAGTTTCATAGGTATGGACGTTCAATAAGACCGATAACACAGAGTTATAAAGATTGACAGGCATCTCTTTGACTCCTGCAGGTGTTTCCACAGCACCCCATAGAGGACTGGATGCAATTATAACTATGGTCGCATCAAGGTGGGGGACATGGGCCCTCTCTCCCTGCGGCGTTTTGCTGGTCATGTGTGTACTCGTGTGTCTGTCCCAGCCGCCCCCTATCAAACCTGAAGACTGCGATCGAAAGGAGCATCCGGTTGTGTCCAACCAAGGTGAGGACATCGTGAAAAAATGAGTAAAAATGTGGGGTGTACGGCACAGTTTTTGATGACAGTTTGCCATAAAGCCTGCTATTATAAAATTGTTGCAGAAGTGTCTCTTTCAACGACAGTCCTTCAGTGTCCATCAGTAATTTCCCTATAACTCAAAATTGTGGAAACTGTTTTGTTGGGGCACTATTATTATTATTGTTATTACAATACAATTTTATTTGTATAGCGCATTTCACAACATCTAGAGCTGTAACAAAGCACTTTACATACAAACCACAAAATCGCCATAATACATCAAGTGAAATCAAGAACTTAAAACACTATATGCAATAGACACCGGAAAAGAGATGAAAATTTCAGGTCTCAGTCGGATCAAAAGCCAGCCAATAGAAATGTGTCTTCAACCGGGTTTTAAACGTGGACAGAGAGGGGGCTGGCCTAACATCCAATGGGAAGGACCAGCAGCCGAAAAGGCTCGATCCCCTCTGAGGCTTCGCTTAGTCCTCGGCACCTCGAGCAGCGCCTGGTCCGCAGACCTGAGGCTGCGGGAAGGTGCGTAGGAGTGGAGGAGCTCGGAGAGGTACGCTGCGGCCAGGCCATTTAATGAATTATAAACAAATAAGAGAATCTTAAATTGAACCCTAAATGCACTGGGAGCCAGTGAAGGGAGGCCAGAATTGGTGTTTTGTGCTCCATTTTCCGAGCTCCAGTTAGTAGGCGGGCAGCAACATTTTGGACCAACTGGAGACATTTGAGAGAGAGGACTGGCTGACTCCAAAATAAAGTATATTACAGCAAGTAACATTTTTACATACTTTCAGCTAATGACAGCATTCCACTCCTACAATTGTTTATCTAAATTGGAGCATGCCATAGTCTATCACCATACACGAACATATTGGTAAAGTTCGAGGTACAGTGAATACAGTTTTGATATGAAAACCCATGAAAACAATCAAATGAAAAACAGTAAGTCATGCTATATCAGCACCGTCACAAAACAAGGACACCCTGCCATTTTTAGCCACTTGTCCATGACCCACCCATAATGAAACCGTTGCCCATTTTTGGGCCCCAACTCACCAGTTCATAATCAGTGGATTAGAGAACGACAGAATTTGAGAGCCCTGAAATGAACACAATCAAACCTTCAGGATGAACTACAAACCCCCAAATTCCAATGAAGTTGGGATGTTGAACATAAATAACATAAATAAAAACAGAATACAATTACTTGCAAATACATACGAATACACTGCATATACAAGGTATTTAATGTTCAAACTGATTAACTTTATTTTTATTTTTTTTTGCAAATACTGACCCATTTTGAATTTGATATCTGTTCAAAAAGGTTTCACTTTTCCTTTTAACAACGCTTTTGGGAATTGAATACAGTGTTTAAGCTTTTTAGGTGGATTCCTGTTCTTGTTTGATGTACACTGGGTCTCCATGCCAAGGGCACTAAATACACCTGTATACAGTAGAGACGTCCATAATTCGCAAAAGAAATTTGAAATGTGGACTCGTCAGACCACACTTCTCCACTTTGTATCAGTCCATCTTAAGCCGGTGGTGTTTGACGGATAACAGCCAAAGCGCAGAGGTTAAAAAAAAAAATAATAATAATTTTCGTATGGAATTGTATACTTTTAACTGAAAAATTAAAAAGTAAAATGTGTCTGGTTCTTCTAAATTTGTTTGAAGAATACGCATAAATTCTTATATTAAGATATTGATGAATCCCACATTTGTGCGTTGGACGTGCGTACGCATGCACCAATTGGTACGTACGCATTATTAGTAAAAGAGGCCCATTGTTCTTAAACTTAACTTAAAATCATTATATTGTGTTCTTATTTACGTTTTACGCAATGTCCCAACTTCATTGGAATTGGGTTTTGTAAAATAGTTCTCGTGAGCCACACTCTCTTGCCTAACCTCAGTTAATGCTGACCGCCTGACTGAACGGACATACTGGTCTACAGAAAATACTCCAAAATTGTGATGCAAAGGGGAACCAACTACAGTATATATTTTTTCCCATTATCAGTTCCTATGGAACAGTGGCCAGGCGTCCTGCTACTTTTAACCATATGGCTATTCCATTTTATCACAGACCTGAAGACATGGGTGTCGGAGTTCTCACACCCAGGAGTGAAGGACTTCTCTCAGTTGACCGTGGACCTGAGCAGAAAGCAGCTTATTGTTGGAGCGAGGTGCAAGTAATGACACGCCAAGCAGAAAAAAAACAACTGAAAAATAACGACCTTGTTTCTGATATCTTTCACAGAAACTTTCTCTTCAGCCTTAGTTTGAGCAATGCCTCCCTTATACAGGTAACGCTCACAGTTTGGTACTTTCCCAGTGCTACAGTTTGTGTTGTCAAGTTGTAAATGTTCCCGACCCAGTGTTTTTTGTTTTGTTTTTTGACTCAGGCAACGGAATGGACACCCGATGAAGACACAAGGCGCTCGTGCAAAAGCAAGGGGAAGTCAGAGGTACATATCGAAGCGTCTCTTTGAAATGGATCGATCACACTGACTCATGTCATGCTTGTATGCAGGAGGAGTGTCAAAACTACGTACGGGTTTTATTGCGCAGCGGGAGAACGCTTGTCACGTGTGGGACCAATGCCTTCACTCCTGTCTGTATGACCAGGCAGGTTGGTGCTAGCTTGACCTTGGCAAACCAGTGCAAGTCATCATCTTCCCGACTTCAAATGCAACCTTTATACACACTGTGTAATGCTTTCCTAATTGCCGTCAGATTGATAACATCAGTCAGGTGTTGGACACGGTGAACGGTGTTGCGCGATGTCCCTATGACCCCCGCCACAACTCCACGGCCATGATTTCGGAGATGGGCGAGCTGTACGCTGCAACGGTGATTGACTTCTCTGGACGCGACCCTGTCATCTACAGGAGCCTGGGCAACATGCACCCACTGCGCACGGCCCAGTACAACTCTAAATGGCTCAATGGTGAACAAAGACACACAGACGTAGTCCATCAGCCTTCTCGTCATCTCATCCTTTCTGTTTTGATCACTTCACCCCCTTTAGAGCCCCAATTTGTGTCTGCTTATGACATTGGCCGATTCGCCTACTTCTTCCTGAGGGAAACTGCTGTTGAAAACGACTGTGGAAAGATGGTATTCTCTCGCGTGGCCCGAGTGTGTAAAAACGACATGGGCGGTCGTTTCCTTTTGGAGGACACCTGGACTACCTTTATGAAGGCTCGACTAAACTGCTCACGCTCAGGAGAAATCCCCTTTCATTACAACGAACTACAGAGCACCTTCCACCTACCGGAGCAGGACTTGATCTATGGCATCTTCACTACTAATGTGTGAGTGATCTTTAATAGTATGGCGAGAGATTTGTCTCACAGCATTTGTAAATATTCAATTCTGCGTGAGAATTGTCGAATGTGAGTTTGTGGATCAGCAGACGCGCATTTATTTTTGTGACAGACAGCAGGGGCCTCGACGGAAAGTCAGTTCTGCTAACCTTTATTTCACCTTTCCTTCAGCTTTGTTGGATGACGTAATCAGGTCAAGGAGAGATGAAAAAGTGCTTCCTTTCCAACATAGGAAAGGACCAGGGGCGGAGCCCGAACGTGGCTAATGGGTGGGCCTGGAAAAATTAGGGTGGGCCTGAATATTTCTCTCACTGTGCAAAATCCTCCTGTCTTGACACATCGCACATTCAAATGAAACGCTAAAGTGAATAATATGAAGTTTAGATATTCCTTAGACAACCAAAATTATGCCATGCTAATTATTCAATAAAATAGAAAACACAACGAAACACAAATTTAAAAAAATCATTTAATTTATTAAAGATTGAAAAATGTAATTTTTTTCATGAATCCCACTGGGTGGCCAGTCTGTCAATCTGGGTGGGCCTGTGCACACCCAGGCCCACCCATGGCTCCGCCCCTGGAAAGGACAGCACTGTTTCAGATTAATTCGGCTCCACTGACGCCATCACATGACGGCGAGTGTTGCTGACGCTTAAAGTCGCTAGCTTTCGGACTTTAGCTGCAAAATATTAGATTAATAATAGTGAAATCAAAAAGGTACACATTCTAATTGTTGTTTTTGGGAAGGATCACTAATGATGTTATTCATTGATTTGGGAATCGCCCATTCTCTAGTAAATCATGATAAATTGTTTATAATTTGATTTCCCTTTGTATGAAACCACGCCTTTCCTTTTGCATCAAACGTATATTTCGTGGCCTCATTGACTAGCCAATGGTGACAAAAAGAAAAAATTGTATTTCAATTTTTTTAAATGAGTGTCTTTTGAAACAGTATTTTTTTAACTTTTGAGCGTGAAACTCGAGTGTCTTTGTGTAGTCTGTCAACTACGTCAATGTCCTGTTGCTTTAAACAGGGGTCTTCAATCCTGTTCCACGAGGGCCGGCATCCTACCTGTTTTCCTTCTCTCCCTGCTGCAACACACACCTGATTGAAATGATCACGATCTATATCCAGCTTCTGCAGCCCTTGATGATTGTCTCATCATTTTAATCAGGTGTGTTCCATGGAGAGATGGAAAACAGACAGGAAACCGTTCCTCGGGGAACAGGATTGAAGACCCCTGCTTTACATGTTGCTGCTGTAAAGAATTGTGGGTAATATCTTTTCATTAGGGTTGGTCAGGAATAATCTATGATAAAGGGTGCTTAAAGCGGAAGTCAACCCAAACATATTTTTTTCAAGGATATGTTCCCAGCAGGCCCACTAGTTGAAACACGGACCTCTGATTAATTTTGCATATGTGGAATATAAGTTAAGCAGCAAAATGCACTCGTTTTTAGCTATTTTCTCGGCTATTTTGTTTTCTGTCGACTGAAAATGACATCAAAACTGTTCATTTGCTCACAACAACCAATTACGGCTGACCTGTTTTCTGAATCTGAGCCGTGATTGATCGCTGTGAGCAGTTGTGATGTCATTTTCAGTCGACAGAAGACAAATTGGCCGCCCCCAGAGATGGCTAAAAACGAGTGGATTAACACTTATTCCACAAACACAATATTTATCAGAATGCCTTGTTTCACAGCTAGTGGGCTTTCATAGATCATATTCTTGAAAAAAAAAATGTTTGCGTTGACTTCCACTTTAAAGGTTGCATCCAGGCACCTTTCCTAAGCATTTGTAAAATTTGAAGGATCCTATCTTCCAAGTACATCCGGGTCATCTAGGCGTACAATTCACACGCAGAATTGAATTTTTACAAATGAGAAATAATGAGAAATGCACAGTATATTAAAGTGTAAGTCAACACCCCAAAATTCTTTACAACAATATGTTGCATGTGCCTCCACTAGTCTAAACACGGCATTCTGATTAATGTTGCGTTTGTGGAATATGAGTTAAGCAGCAAAATCCACCCATTTTTAGCCATCACAAGGGGCGGCCATTTTGTCACTTCTCTCGACTGAAAATGCCATCACAACTGCTCAGGGCTCAGGTAATGACCAATCACAGCTCACCTTTTTTCTGAAGCTGGGCCATGATTGGTCGTTATCTGAGCCCTGAGACACTGTGATGTCATTGTCAGTCGACAGAAGTGACAAACTTGCCGCCCCCTGAGACGGACAAAAACGGGTGGATTTTACTGCTTCCACATATGCAATATTAATCAGAATGCCGTGTTTCGACTAGTGGGGCTGCATAGAAAATATACTTGAAGAAAAAAATGTTTGCGTTGACCTCCCCTCTTTATGGAAAAAAAACGTAAAAGTTGCGAATATATTTGTGTATCTGCAAAACACATATGAAAAACACGGACGTATGTGTGAATAATTTTGAGGCTGTGATTAAATACTCCTCTTCATTAGGCCTCTGTCTCCAAAGACCTGTTCATTCAAACCTATATTTTCCTTGCATCCAAGCATAAAGTAGTCGTTTCAGGCTTTTCTCCTTTGTATAATGTCACGCCTATTTCACAGTGTAATTACAGCGCTGACATTTAGGAATAACCAGGGTTCAGTCGAGACAATTTCCCTATTTTCTGTTGTTTTTTTGGGTTGTTGTTTTTTTTGCAGAGCAATGGGTAATACTCAACAAAGTCAGGTTGACACACACATTTGTACTTGACAGTACTATACGTTGCTTTGGAAATGCATTTTCAGAAACATTTTTTCTGTAATACCTGTGATTATCCACTCACAGAAACAGCATGTCCGCAACTGCTGTTTGCGCCTTCAACCTGACTGCTGTCACGAAAGCTTTCAATGGACCGTTCCGCTACCAGGAGAACCCCCGCACTGCCTGGCTCTCGGCTCCAAATCCCATTGCCAATTTTCAGGTAGCCTCGTGCCGATGAGTATTCATGTATTGTAGCAGACAGGCTTTTCTGATGGGCAGCATAACGTTGGTGTTTTTTCCTGTATTGTCAGTGTGGCACGCTGGATGAAGGCGCTGGCACTGGTGGGAACCTGACCGAACGCAACCTCCAGGATGCTCAGCGGCTCTTTCTGATGCATGATGTGGTGCAGCCGGTAACGGTGAACCCTCTGCTCGCCCAGGACAACGTACGCTTCTCTAAGCTAGTGGTGGACATTGTGCAGGGCCGCGATGCCCTTTACCACGTCATGTACATCGGCACTGGTAAATGAGGCATGACACTTGACTTAAAAGCGAATTCATATGAAAGTCTTGACTGTTTCCACTTGGCCAATCAGAGTATGGCACCATCTTGAAGACTCTCGCCACAACTAATTCAATTCTTCATGGCTGCTACCTGGAGGAGCTCAGGATCCTTCCTGATGGCCAAATCGGGTCAATCAAGAGCCTGCAGATCCTACACACTGACAGATCTTTGTTTGTGGGACTTGACGACAGACTGGTGAAAATTCCATTAGAGAGATGCTCCAGCTATCCAACTGAGCGGTACGGAAGTGTTGATCATATAATCCTGCACATGTCGTATAGAATTTTGAATGTTGATCAACCACCTGTTTTAATTAGACACTGCTTGGAAGCTCGGGACCCATATTGTGGCTGGGATCGCAAACAGGAGCGTTGTACATCCATTGAGGAGAGCACCGACATGAACCAGTGGACCCAGAACATCACCCAGTGCCCAGTAAATCAGTGTATTCTGCTCGCTCTCTGCCTCTCTGTCTCTCTCTGACACACACACACACATTTATTTGTTCTTCCTCAAGGTGAGGAATCTAAAGCAGGATGGCGGGTTTGGCCCGTGGGCACCGTGGCAACCCTGTAACCACAATGACGGCGAGGGTTCCATCAGCAGTTGCATTTGCCGGTCCCGCTTGTGCGACGGACCAGTGGCCCGATGCGGTGGGCTGGACTGTAAAGGCCCAAACATTCAGGTGGCCAACTGCTCCCGGTAAGCTCAAAGTGCTGTGGCAACTGACAGCATCAGCCAATGTGACAAACGGCTCTTTACAATTGATGACCAGTATTATGACAGCATCGGACAGCAAATGTTTATGGGCCACCTTTCCACCAAGCGGCAGTGTGCAGTTTGGGTCATCATGGTAACGGTTCAGGTTGCTGCACAGATATCAAGCTTGTGTTGCGCAGCACGGTGTGTCAACCACATAAATAGCTTGACATCCAGCATCCACACTATGAATGTCACAAGTTGTTGAGACACTCCCTCTCCTGTCAATTCCGTATTCATCCACAGTTGCCGTGAAAGAACTTGTGATAGGACTCGATGTAGTTAAAGTCTGAGGGGTACAGCGTGGATATGACTGGAGTGAGTTCAGTCCCGTTGCATCCCAGATTACTCACAGCCATCTCGAAGGTACTGTGACTGACAGACAGTGGTCTCCATGTGAGGTATTCAGTAATCCTTGTGACGAGGTGTGAGTCCACACCGATTCCTGTCAGCTTGCTGCTAAGTAGGAGGCGCTCTGTGGTGTTGAGAGCACTTGAGAACTCAAAGAGCATG
The DNA here is from genome assembly GCF_054856515.1 of Filicampus tigris. NCBI lineage: Eukaryota > Metazoa > Chordata > Actinopteri > Syngnathiformes > Syngnathidae > Filicampus > Filicampus tigris. The sequence continues at coordinate 3,244,939 of NC_141217.1, forward strand.
ATTCTTACTGATCTTCTCCCTTTATTTCAGTAGAAGTGGGAGCTGTGCAGCAGCTACCCAATGGCAACATCCACTCACACCTTTTTCTTGCAGGCACCCGCAGGGGGTTGAGGGCATGGTGGATCTAGATTCTGAAGGGATGTGCAGAAATGTTCGGTAAATAAGTCAGGTCAAGTCAATTTTATATATGTAGCGCCATTTCACAATTGTCATTTGAAGGCACTTTACACTTTACAAGAACCACACTCCCCATACATTCAAGAAAACCAAAATGAGTAAGCATTACTTGGCAACGGAGTGCAACAGTCATTTATGGAGGTACGGTATCACGCCACATGGTGGCGCCTCTTTAATTTATTATGTCAGTTGACCATGTCTCCTTACTTGACCTTTTTCACTACACTTTTTGTCATTGACTCTGTCGGGCCAGGCCGCTGTGCTCCCAGCTAACACGTGGTACAGCTGAGTAAGTATTGTTTTTGCTAGCAAACAATAAGTACCCGTGGAAAGTCTTCACTCCTTTACCTGTCCAACAGCACATGTCCATAGCTTGCCACCTCCTCAGCTCGCACCACCACACATTACAGGAGGTAAGGGGAAAAACTCCCTCTGAGCAGGAGTATAGCCAGAACATTTTCAGTGGGGTGGCACAACAACTCAGCGAGGCGTGGCCATGCATGCGACCGTCATTCTTTATCATAGCATCCGCACTCTGGGTTTCGTGAAATAAAAGTCACACATACCCAGAACAAATCCCATCACACTCATAAACAAGCAGGAAAAAAGTAAAAAACATCATTTTGTTAAGATTAATTTATTAGATAATTCCATTTTCTTTGCGGTGGCTTTGCTTTTGTGTACTATCTCATAGTCTACTTGTATCTCATGCACTGAGTTGCTAGGTAACAGCCAGTCAGAGTGATCAATTGTCACAGACGGCCAATGCCATTGCCAATGCATACTACAATCAAAGACTCGTTCATTCAAATGACATAAAAATCTCTTAATTTTGCACAATTCTAAATGTTGCTTTTTACTTAGGACTCTTCTTGATTGTGTTATGAGTGTGTGTGCAAGACTGGTATAGGTGTGCTGATTTCTCAAACTTCTCTGCCATGTTGTTTGCTTGCTATGTTGTGAAAGTAATCATTTTGATTGATGTTGACTGTAAGAATTGAATGTTCTTTACTGAAAACAAGATTATTTTAGTTTGCATTCATATCAATTGTACATTTATTCTTTAAATATGCATTTAATAAAAACATAGCATCAAGAGGTCTAAGAATACTGCATCCATGTGAAAATGGCAGAAAAATCACAGATATCAAAATGTTCCCCAAAGGTTAGGGGTGGCCAAGGGGCCGGCCACAGAGTGACAAGGGGTGGCCTTGGCACCATCCCTGCCTCTGAGAAAGAAAGCTGAACCAGAACCCGGGTTCTGTGGGACGACTGTATGTGTCGGCTAGATGAGTTGAGCTGAAGAGACATATTAGAGGGTCATGGGATAGATAGATAGAGAGAAAGAGAAAAGAAGGACTGCTCTAACCCCTGCTATGGTGTTGATACTGCTAATGAATGTACATAAAAATACACAGTGGATTCGTGTTTGTTTTTTTGGTGCATTTTTACAATCTTGAACTTTGACTGAACTTTGATCATATGAATTGTGTGGAATTTTGTAAATAAATAAAAGAAAGAAAGAAAAAAAAGACTCAGATTTCACACTGAGTGAGGACATTTCTGAGTAAATTTATTAGAAAACCTCATTATTGTAGTATTCATACATTTTTGTGACATTATTGTTTGGTGGTATGCCATGAGAATTTTTAAATTTGAAATGGCTACCTTGGCTCAGTAAAGGTTGAGAAACACAAGCATGTCATATTTATCTGGTCAGAATTGTGGGTCTCATTTAAACAAAATGGCCGCCCCCTGAGATGGATAAAAACGGGTGTATTTTGCTTCTTAACTCGTATTCTAGAAACGCAATTATAATCAAAATGCTGTTTTTAGACTAGTGGGGGCGCATACAACATTTTAATGTAAAGAAAATATTTGGGTTGAACTAAGAACATCAACACCAGTACTTCAGTAATATATTACTGGATCACATGTAAAGGTATGTTCATCTTCCACATCCTGTTCAGGAACGGCGGCTGGACTCCCTGGTCTTCATGGGGCCATTGTAGCAGCAGCTGTGGGGTCGGTTTTGAAGTGAGGCAGCGGTCATGCAACAACCCCTCACCTCGTTACGGAGGTCGAATCTGTGTTGGCCAAGGTCGAGAGGAGAGGTGAGAAGGAATGAGAGGGAAAGGGATTTTCAGGAGAATCAATTTTGTTCAAAAGGAAAAAAACAATAATTCACAGATTGCACATGGCGAGCATTAAACATAACTATTTAGGAAGAATGGTGTGTTTTCAGGCTGTGCAATGAAAAAAAAACATGCCCGTTACCAGTGCTGTGGACTGCATGGGGGGCGTGGGCTCAATGCAATGCTGAATGTGGAGGAGGGGTACACGCCAGGACCAGAACCTGTGAGAATGGAAACACCTGTCCTGGATGTTCCATGGTAATGTGTCGCTTGTGCTCTCAATCACTTGATTCTCACCTTTAATGGACCGCAACAGTGAAGTTATTGATTCTGCTCTTTAGGAGTATAAGACCTGTAACCTGGAGGCCTGCCCTGAGGTGCGCCGCAACACCCCGTGGACTCCCTGGATGCCGGTCAACGTCAGTCAAGTTGGATCACGCCAAGAGCAGAGATACAGATACACGTGCCGGGCATTGCTGAGGGACGTTCAACAACTTCAATTGGGAAAGAAGAAAATAGAGACCAGGTTTTGTCCAAATGATGGTTTTGGAACCTGCCAAACTGACTGTAAGAACATGAGACCACAAGGCATTTATTAGGTGCATTGAGAGACACTGTACAAGGCCTAATTTGAGAAATTGCTTTCTGTATCTTACTTTCAGCTCTGGTTGATGACTTGGTCAAGTCAGGTAGCCGGACTTTGTCACAGCCTAAAGTTACACACTGGGAATCTTGGGAAACATGGTCCACCTGTTCCCAGCAATGTTCCAGAGGCTTTCGAACACGGAGACGCGGTTGCTCCACAGCGGAGGGCAGGACCAATCCAAGTGCATGTGTAGGATCCCCGGTGGATTATCAAGATTGCAACATGCAACCATGCCTAGGTAGGATTCTTGTTACTGTATATATTCTGACAGATTTGGTGAATGGTCAAGAGATATCTTGACTAGATGTCTTTAAAAAAAAAAATGTGTGTGTGCGTGCGTTTCTAATGTGTGCTTGGGTGTGTGTACGTGTGGTTACTGGAACACCTGCAAAAAAACCACCAGTATTGGGAGAAAATGCAAATTCCACACAGAAAGACATTTTTGAGTGTTCAGAATAGCAAACCGGGGGCCTTCTGGATGTAAGGGGGAAAAAACTCCATATATGCCTGCTTTTGTTCCAGTGGACGGAGCCTGGTCATGTTGGTCTTCATGGTCCCAATGTTCTGTGAGCTGTGGGGGTGGCCATTTTCTGCGGACACGGTCATGTGACAATCCACCTCCTGCCAACGGTGGTGGGATCTGTATTGGTCTACACACCGAAGAGGCACTTTGCAATACACACGCTTGTGGAGGTACAGCATTCATCAAGCCAATTCCCTGTGTTTCTGTAGACCATTTGTACTGATAAATCACACCATGCAAAGTGAGTAGATTAAGTCTAATTCATTCTTTTGATTTTAAAGGGTTAACCATCCATCCATTTTCTGAAGCGCTTCTCCTCAAGAGGAGTGCTGGAGCCTATCCCAGCTGTCTTCTCAGTAGTGGGTGGGGTACACCCTTAACTGGTTGCCAGCCAAACGCAGGGGCACACATAGACGAGCAAGCATTCAAACTCACAATCACACTTAGGGACAATCTAGACTAGAATGTTCTATTAACCTACCATGCATGTTTTTGAAATGCGGGAGGGAACCGGAGTGCCTGGAGAAAACCTACACAGGTGCGGGGAGAGTATGCAAACTCCACACAGGAAGGCTGGAGCCTGGAATCAAACCCTGTACCAATGCACTGAGAGGCAGATGTTAATTACAGATGTTTTTACTCACCATACTTCATTTCAAACAGCATAAGTTCCGTTCCCACTCAGTGGCAGAGTGATGAGTTTGAGATGTTGCTATCTGTGTGTCCTTTTGGCTGACAACCAGTCCAAAGTGTACCCCACTCATTGTACTGTCAGCTGCGATAGACTTTGACTCCCCCACCCTGAACAGGATAAATGTGGAGAAGATGGATAGATGGATGGACGGACAGATGTTTTTATATACACTGCTCAAAAATCTGTTCCATATAGAAAGCGGTTTCTGGGGGTTTCTTGACTTTCTTATTTGCAGCACGCTGCAATAATTCAGCCCACATGTCAGTTGCGATTGACAGGAAAGCCATGTGATGACGGTGAACACTATCAATGGTATACAAAATGGATGATTTGTGAATTGTATTTTCTTTCACTGGTCATCAGGTTGGGATGTGTGGTCAGACTGGGGGAACTGCGATGAGGAGGGAATGCAGTATCGCTCTCGCTCCTGTGGCGAAAACCTGGACGCTAATTTGTGCCCGGGTAACATAAGCCAGGCCAGGCCATGCCAGACACATGAGGTAGCAGGTAAACACCACACAATGATTTGACTGTCAGATGGACTAGAGGGCTTCAGTGGTTGAAAAAAATAAATAAATGTGCCTTAACAACAGAACGGAACTTCAGATAGTCACTGATCTTGTTCTTTTGGGGGGTGGGGGGGGGGGTGTTCTCCCCACCGTAGAAGGTCCAATCCAATCCATTGCATGCTGCTGGTCAACCTCTGACTTGTTAGAATTTGGAAACAAAATCCCCTAAATGAAATAATGACAGTAGAAATAATCCACCCCAGGGTGAAACTCCTGCCATCATGAGGCCTTTTACAGGCAATTTCTAAATAATATTTTTACCTTTTCAGCAATTGGATGGCAACCAGTTCTGCCTGTGACCCAAGACAAGCTAAGAAAATGGATGGACAGATGTATTTTAAAATTTATATCGGTCATAAAAAAGTATATAAAAAAGTTAGCCTCTATTAATGTTATGATTTGTCTGACCCCATTCAATTTCCATTTGTGCCATTTCAGTAATTTTGCCTGAACAGGAGGACAACAACTGTGGAAGTAAGTGAAAGAAAGGATTGTCTTTCAATTGGTGCAGATTCTAATTCTCACTAGCTCACCGCCCACCTTGTCTCTGACAGCTTTCACATTGTTCCAGCTGGTCGCTGTGGGCATGGCTAGTTTTTTTGCAGCTACCCTCTTGTCGGCGCTGGTCGGCGCCTATTGTCACCATCAGAGTCGACCCTCCGAGTCAGCTGCCATCCACCCCAGCACACACAACCACCTCACCTACAACAAGCATGACAATGCCATGCCAAAGAATGAGAAGTACATTCCCATGGAGGTTGTGGTGGGTTCTAGTTTTCAGTTTTTCACAATCTTTTACTTGTGCGTTCACGTTTTTTTTTTTTGATAACTCAAGCTTAACCCAACCCCGCAGATGCTACACAAGAACAATCTTCACGTGAATGATGATACCAGCCGCCACTTCCCTTCCAGCAACATGTTCGCTACCACTTACTACCCTCCCAACCTGAGCAAGTATGACTTTCCACCGGACGCACCATGCAGGGCTTACGTGCACAGCTAACAGCACATCAGCTCAAACCGAATCACCAAAATTCTCAAAGTGCTCGTGGACGCGGAAATACCCAAAAGACCTTGTATCATTTTAAAGCACACTCTGCCAACATCTTAACCAAGACTTGCAATTTTGTTTGGTAACAAAGCGATCAAAAAAATGAAAAGAACAAAACTACGAAGGATTCGCTAAGCAAGCACATATTACTCTTTTATTTCCTAGCACAAAAAAAAAGAAAGACATAGCGGTAGGTGTGCTACATCACTCACAGGATGGGATGCTGTAGTTTGGACCATCTTGGACGAGCTCATTTTCACCAAGTCAACAAGCATGAAACAACACAGAAGACGACAATTGAACGAGCTGAGGGTGATGATTTCTTCCTTCTGAATGATGACAGATGAATGCTTTGTTCAAAGACGGTGTATGCTTTGGGTTTTTCACCCACCTGAAGACTTTCCTGGAGAAAACCTGCATACTGGAGTCTTTCATTGTATAGAGACAGAAATAGTTGATAGTTTCTTTTTTGTTTTTTTAATGTCATCAATACCTATTTGGAACACTGAACTGCTGATATTCAGTATATTTTTGTATAATGTACCGCTCAAGAGAAATAAACTTGTTTTCTGGTAGGACAGTTGATGTGTGGTTGGCACAAGCTTTGCCATTTACAAAGTCTTTCTCTTTGTAAATGGCATGTCCCTCTTCTTCCTCCCACTGTCCATGGTGTGTCTATGGCTAGGTTCGCACCGCAGGCAAATGCGACTCGGATCAAATTTTTTCTTCCATATGTGACCTGTATCGGATTTTTTTATGACCGTCTGAACGGCTCAATTCCGATTTTTTCTAATCCGACCTGGGTCGCTTTCATATGTGGTCCTAGATCGATTACGTTTCTGATTTTTTTACAATGAGACTGCAGTCTGGCTGTACGTTTCTGATTTTTTTACAATGCGACTGCAGTCTGTGAACAGCCAGGTCGCATATATCCGACATTGACATCGTCCGGAGCACATTCCGCGCAGGCAGGAAAGGAAAGTGCTGGCAGCAGGGTATCGAATCTACAAAGTTATTTTGAGTAACACTATTGATTTTATATTTTACTTTAATTTAATCCCACTTGAAACATGAAGCATAAAGTGGACATTTATGGCGATCGCAGTAGCCACGGCTCAGATAAATTCATTTTTTACGCACGGTTAAGACGTGACGTCATCGTTAGTGATGTCTCCATGAAATGAGACATTAAAGCCTCGCCTCATAATGTCCCCCCAAATACTGTATTTATTTCTTCCTGCTACCTAATCGCTTGACTGTATAAATTCCCCACACGCTGGTCCACATTTACTTCCGCAAACACAACGTCGGGAGTGACGTCGTCTCTTCTTCTGCGCATGCCGGTCACTTTGGTGACGTATGTGTTCATACAGCAGACAATACCGAGGTCGCATTTATAATGTAATATGAATGCTTACACAAAAAAAATCAGATTTTTTAAAACAATCCGAATTGAGCATTAAGACCTGCGGTGTGAACTTAGCCTATGTCAGAGATGTGACTGGCAGGTAATCAGTCCTGGGTGTACCCCGCCTCTCATCCTAATCCATTTGAAATTGGCTCGTTTCCCTGTGAACAGGATACTTGTTTTCGTCAATGGATGGATGGATAGAATATCTTGTTATCCACGTTCAATGTCAAAATACTCTGTGATGTCTAAAGGAAGATGGACAGGGGTGCACGTAACTAGTACGCTGGTACGCATGCGCAACAGAAATCACGAATGCGTACCGTCATTGCGTACCTGTACACACTAGTGGTGCACTGCAACGAATCATCTTTGGCCCGTGATCGGTAAGGATCAAGCATCACGGTTCAAGACTGGAACTATGTGAAAAAAACTGCGCGTTCACATTAAGGCAACGTGACATGTTTCTGGGCACAGGGATTATTATTATAATTTTTTTTAAAAGCGTTAGTCAACGCAAATATTTTTTTTTCAAGAATATGCTGTATGCAAGCCCACTAGTAGAAACAGGGCATTCTGATAAATATTGCATTTGTCGAATAAGTGTTAATCCAACCGTTTTTAGCCATCTCCGGGGGCGGCCATTTTGTCTTCTGTCGACTGAAAATGACATCACAACGACCAATCACGGCTCGGATCCAGAAAATAGGTCAGCCATGATTGGTCGTTGTGAGCAGTTGTGATGTCATTTTCAGTGGACAGAAGACAAAGTGGCCACCCCCAGAGATGGCTAAAAACGAGTGCATTTTGCTGCTTAATTTATATTCCACAAACGCAAAATTAATCAGAATGCCGTGTTTCAACTAGCGGGCCTGCTGGGAACATATTCTTGAAAAAAATATGTTTGGGTTGACTTCCACTTTAAGTAACCACAATAATTTCTAGAATGATGACAACGTGGTAGATAGGTACTGCTAAGATTGAAGTCAAATCTTACCTGACACTCCATAGACAATAGTGTTGTTAACAATCCTGCCAAATCAGAATAATCTTTATTGGCTAAGTATGTAAAACTCAAGGAATTTGTCTCTGGTTGTATGAGATAGGTTTTTCCTAAATGTAAGGGTACCATTTGTGCAGTAGTGCCACCCAGTGACAGCTGTGCAACTATGTGGAGAGTCAACAAGCAAATATCAAGTGACCAGCGGTGCGGTAATTACAATACTATGATAATCGTTGTGGAATGTTGATCAACAACAGTTGTACAAGTATGTAGAGAGCCGAAGCTACAACGATCCGTACGGGAACACTGTCACATAGTGATGTGCAAAATTGGTAAATATTTGCCAAGTGCCACTATGGTATTTGAGTCAACTGTTGAGTGAGTTAATGGGGAGAGGGAAAAAGCTGTTTGAATGTCTGCTGGTTTTGGTGTGCATGGTTCGATAGCGCCTACCTGAGGGGAGGAGCTGGAAGAGGTGGTGATCAGTGTGTGAGGGGTCCAGGAGAATTTTTCATGCCCTTGTCTCGGTTCTTGAAGTGTGCAAGGCCACTAGAGAGGGTAGGGGTACCATAGATTTTTTCCACAGTCCCAACTGTCCGTTTCAGTCGGATTTGATCCTTTTTTGTGGCGGCACCAAACCAGACTGTGATGGAAGAATAAAGGACTGGTTCGAGGACTGCTGCGTAGAACTGTCGCAACAGCTCCTGTGGCAAGCCGTGCTTCTTTCGCAGCCTCAGGAAGAACATCCTCTTCTTCTTCAGGATGGAATTGATGTTGGCCTCCCCGTTGGCCACATAGATGGGGAAAAAATGGGCATCCCACTATGCTTAGCGCCACAATTTTTTAAAGTTTCCCGTCAACCGTTTATCACCTACAAAACGGGCGTCCATCATAGGGGGACAGGCGGACTGGGCCGTCACATAGGCGGTATGCCCAGTTCTGGTATTTACTATGTTTTGGTTGAAGCAGGTGTAGGCAGCTAGAGTCACAAGCTGCACGTGACCTTTTTTGGACTGGTGAGTAGCGCACCTGACTCCATTCCGTCGAATGCTTGACAAACATTTTGCCTAGTCTCCAAAATGTAACATGTAAGATGATACGAAAACCCTATTGTCCTCGAAGGAATTTGATTGAATTGAAGTGTTTGTGTGAAAAGTTAATGTCTACATTATGTCCGTGGAATTGTTACACCCTTCCCCAATCTGGAAGACAACTCTTGACTCAATACTTATGTGAGTATTGAGTTGCAAAATAACCTCTAGGGTAAGGGTGCCCAAGTCCGGTCCTCGAGAGCCCCTATGCAGACAGTTTTAGGTGTTTCCCTCTTCCAACACATCTGAATCAAATGATCAGGATCATTATCAGGCTTCTCGGAGCTTACTGGTGAACCGATCATTTGAATTAGGTGTGTTGGATGAGGAAAACATCTAAAAACTGTCTGCATGGGGGTTCTCGAGGACCGGACTTGGGCACCCCTGCTCCAGGGGTTTCTCATTTGGCCTATAGGAAAAGGACTTGAGTATGTAATGTTAATCGTTTTGTATCCATATACTTCCATATACCATATACTAGTCCAAATGAAGGCAACGCTCACAAACAGAGAGATGCTATACTAACCAGACCAGGTGTAAGAGATTTGTCAAATATGTAACGCCTACCTTTGCTTTTTACTTTTGCCGCTGGACCCTGGGTGAAAAACTATGGCACTGATCGACAGAATGTTTATAGGTGTGGGTACTGAAAATGAATTCCCTACTTTCAGGAAAATTAACATCCTAATGACGATAAGGCATTTCTTTTGACCACAAATGTTATTCTAAGGGTTTTGATGTTTTCCTGAGTGAATTTAGAATTGAGGAGAATTTGTTCACTATATTATTGATGTGTCTGACCTGATTTTATTATTGGCAAGATGGGCAGTTTTCACATGGAAATTAAGAAAGAACATACATTGTGCCCTACTGCTGTTTTATATGAGCAGCCTGAAATGGATTGAATAAAAAACAAAAAGGTTTTTTGAATTTACATTTCTTAACGTGTTTTATTTAAGTCAGTGAGGCATGGGGTATTTTTCCCACACTGTAAAATGTTGACATGACAACTCAATAGTGTTAATCTAAACCCTCAACAATGTTATTATTACTGCACCGTCAACACTACATTTTGTTGCTGTAACATACTATATGATAGTAAAGGGTGTTGAACATTTCATATTTCCGTAAATGTGTGGTGCATATGGACACTTTGTCGAAGTTAAAATTAACACCCGATGGCAGGGGTGCCCAAGTCCGGTCCTTGGAGCACCAACCTAGCCTGTTTTACATGTTTACGTCCTCCCGCACACCTGGCTGTCTAGGGGCTCTCGAGGACCGGACTTGGGCGCCCCTGCCCTATGGGGTTTGAATCAACACCAGCAGATTTGCAGAGAAGTGTGTACCGGCTTGGATATATGCACCTCAGGGGATCCTCTCTTCTGTTGATGTTTGGTTCTGCAAGGTATCCGTGCACTTCAATGTTGGAATCAGCTGTGCCATTATGCATTTTATTTTTTTAGATTCCCTGTGTGGAAAAATTGTCGTAAAATAAATAAATATTATAAAATAAATATTGACGTTTTTTTTTTTTTTGGAGATCATACATAGGCTACCAGGTCTTTCAACTCCGTACATACATGGAAACAAACATGAAAAAATATAGTGTTCCTGACTTCGGCAGTGGTGCGGCTTCTAAAATAGTCCATCGAGCTTTCCTGGCTTTGCCCAAGTTTTGGACAGCACTTGGGTTAGGTTATGTGCCTTTCAGAAAACTAAATCTAGTGCGTATGTGCAATGAAGACTGCATTTGATGTACCGTCTGCAACAAGACGTGTCACCTTTGATTGTATGACCCATTCTTCCATGATGTGTAGGGTTACACACTGGCCAGAGACCCCTTCATGCCGCAAAGCTATAGAAATGTATAACTGGTTCTTTACTTATTAACTTTCCCCATCTGTAGCTCCGCATCGTGTTCAGCCACATTAACTAGCCAGTCGAGCTTGTGCGTACCGCAAAATAGCGTAACAAGGGAAAATGCCATAAACAAGCTAACAAATAGCATCAATGTCACGGTGTTATAAGCAATGGCTTTTTGAACACAAATGATGAAGCAAAACATGTAGGCAGACAATATAACAATACTCACATGTATATTATATTCTTTATCCTGTTTGAAAATCACTAATATAGCAGCAGCATAATGACCTGCCGGAGCAGGGTCAGGTGGCAGCCACTGCCAAGGAGCAGGAACGAGAGCCTGGCGCTGCAGAGGAGCAGGAACGAGAGCCTGGGCCTCATCACCTGCCACCGTATAGGTTGGGGAGCAAAGGAGACACATGGGACAGAGTGTACGGGAGTCTGGGAAGGTGTACTAGAAAAAAATGGTGATATGGGACGAGGTGAGGAAGATGGCGGGGGATGAAGTGTCTTGGGGACAGGATTTGAAGGACGCGACTTGGAAAAAGAGGTGGAATATTGAGAGGAACCAGAATCTTTACCTGGGAGCCTTTGTTGACCACCCCGCGGAGGTTTCGGATAGATCTGGTCTGAAGGGAAGGATTTGGTGGACTCTGAGGAATCATAAGAAAAATGTGACAAAAACTTACAAGGGATTGAAACTCGACTGGGAAGAGAGCAAAAAATCAAAAACAGTGTCAAAATCAGAACCAGAATCTGAAAGGAGGTTAACTAATTCTGGGCCATCTTCGCAATCGGAAAAGTCCGAATAAAAAAAAAGATGGGGAGGTAAGATAGTAAGGTATCGTGAGACACTAGGAGGACCAGACGACACGAGTGAAAGGGGACACAGAGGAAAAGACAAGAGGACAGGGCAGGCTGAGGGCGGAAGCAGGCAGACCGGCGACGTACTGTACGCCGCCAATGCAGAGGTGGGGGATACTGTACGGTATTTAGGGTTGGGCTATGTTATGAAGGTTTCACTCATTGACACGTGCGTTTTGGTGAGGAAATGCTGCCTTCACAACCTATAATACAATGGAATCTCTATGGCCGTTTGCTTCCAATGTTGGGGCAAGGGGTACACGTAGTTAAATTAGCCAATGCTTGTATATTATTCCAAATGAGCCTGCGTCCAGGGTGAGCCTGGAATAACTCTTACATGTGTCTAAAATAGCCTACAATTATCCCTCTCCACAAGCTAAATAAAGACCCCCCTCCCTCATCCATCACTCAAGTCCATCTGCTTATGAGTGGGCGAGCCATCATCATCATCATCATCATCATCATCATTCTCATCATCATCATCATCACAAGCCTCCCAGTCCAAAACAGCAGCAGCAGCAGGAGCACCTGTGTCCTCGCAGCGAAGGAGATTAGACAGCGAGAGCTCATGTCCCGCTGTGTGGTGTGAAGCTGGAGCACGCAGCCCAAAAGCCGCCACCCCTCCGCTGGGCCGCACCGGAGCAGCCAGCAGTCTGGACCGATGTCCTGGCTGAAATGTCCCGACATATCTACATACGGAACAAGATTGGTGAGGGGATCCAAGCGCCCATATTTCAGGTATCTCCTCTAATTTGCTTCATGCGCTCAGGAATTCTATTTATTCTCATTTTGTTCATTATGGCAGTTTATACTTCAAATAGTCTGATGCAAACTTCAGCTTTTCCATGGCAACCCTTCTACAATGTGTTAATCATCTTTTTAAGACTATTGCCTTTTAGTTTACACTTCTTAAATTCCATCGAAACAGTTACAGCTCTTATGGGTGGAAAATTTTTTTGACTGCTGTACATAATACCTTTAATAGAACTCCGTCTAATTATAATAGAAAGCTATTTAGAGACCTCTCTCTTTTTGCCTTTTCTTGGCATGCATTTGGCGACAGAGAGAGATGGTGACCCAGATTAATGGCCTTGTTTTAGACATTGAGAAAAGTGGGCCCTGACTTTTCTGACATTGTCATTCACTCTTGAGGCACAGACACAAATGGGACAAATCACTGGCAGATAATTAATTTTGCTCTCTAGAGAGTAAGCCCGCTGTTATATATGGCATTTATGGGGCGGTGAGACAAAGAGCGGAAGCAGTGAGGAGAAAAGTAAGGAGTAAAACACAAAATTGTAAAGCAAAAAATATATCAAATTTTGACAATGAAACATCTTCATCTTGAACGTAGGCCACAAGCTAAATCTTACCTACTGTAGTTTGGCATCGGGTGAGAAGCGGTGTACACCCATGCTGCCAACCACTCGCAGGGTACAAATACAGTAACTGGCGCTGGCCCGAAACCTCCTGTGCCACAATTTGGTCAATTTCACATTTTGTCACACATCTATAGACTATTGGTCAGTCCACATGTGTGAGTCTTGTATTTTCCCAAATTATATACCAATCTACAGTGTTGAATATGGCTTGCTCTCCTTGGTGCTCTATATCAGAGTTCAACATTAACGGTGGCACCGTTGTCAGGCCATGACCCACCTTCAGGTACTAGCCCAACCGTGGCAGTACAAATTTCTAAATTAATGGCAAATTTTCTACATGAAAAAAAGTGCTTTTTTTTGGGTGTCGTGTTGAAAGGCTTTTATCGCCAATACAACCCGGCAGAAATGGAATGTTGTTATGCCGCAAGAAAAATGCACGACTGGATAAAGGGTCAACGAATTGGGGTTAGCCTCATGCCGCTAGCTTTGGCTGGAGTGATCATCGTTAGCTGTAAGAGATTCATACCAGTGGCAGTGAGACCACGAAATAGAACAAAAGGGCACTGATGCAAAGTGTCCCTTCGTCCCCAGATTATTATGTCCAATAACATATGGACAACAACTGTGTACTCACGAGAACTTATTGATCATAGACGTTTTCGGACATAGTGCACCAACACCAAGACACATTAGAGCACTGTGTCGTTACTGATGTAACACTTGTTGAAACATAGCTAATGGTGAGTGATATTTTTAATCATTTATTATTATTTGTTTCTATGCTAGTCCATCAAAATATGTTTTCATGTGAAAACAGTCAGTGGCACTAAAAAGCTTGAGGACTAGTGCCTTTCTTAAAAAAACCTACATAAAAATATATGTAAAAATAATATGTTGTGCTATGTTGGATTGTCAGTGCGAAGTAAGTATTTTAAACATTTTGGAATTGATTTATTTTTTTAAGCATTAGTATTAATCTGTGCAGTTAATATGCCTTGGCCTTGAGTTAAGTGAAGTAAGTACCGTATTTTCCGGACTGGACCGGATTTGCTGGGAATGTCTGGCAGAATCCCGTCAGAAGGAGTTTCAACTCCCACCTCCGGCAGAAATGTTCCCATGTCCCGGGGGAGGCGGGGGACATGGAGTCCGTGTGGACCATGTTTCGTGCCTCCATTGTTGAGGCGGCCGATCGGAGCTGTGGCCGCAGGGTGGTCGGTGCCTGTCGTGGCAGCAATCCCCGAACCCGCTGGTGCACACCAGCGGTAAGGGATGCTGTCCAGCTGAAGAAGGAGTCCTATCGGGCCTTTTTGGCCTGCGAGACTCCGGTGGCAGCTGACAAGTACCGGCTGGCCAAGCGGAATGCAGCTCTGGCGGTTGCTGAGGCAAAAACTCAGGTGTGGGAGAAGTTGGGGGAGGCTATAAAAAATGACTTCCGGACGGCTTTGAGGAGATTCTGGTCCACCATCCGGCGTCTCAGGAGAGGATAGCAGTGCACCATTAAAACTGTTTATAGTGGAGATGGGGTGCTGCTGACTTCAACTCGGGACGTTGTGGGTCGGTGGGGAGAGTACTTCCTCCTCCTCAATTCCACCGACACGCCTTCCACTGAGGAAGCAGAGCCTGGAGACTCTGAAGTAACCGAGGTAGTCAAAAAGCTCCTCGGTGGCAAAGCCCCGGGGGTGGATGAGATCCGCCCGGAGTTCATAAAGGCTCTGGATGTTGAGGGGCTGTCATGGTTGACACGTCTCTACAACATCGCATGGACATCGGGGACAGTGCCTCTGGATTGGCAGACCGGGGTGGTGGTCCCCCTTTTTAAGAAGGGGGACCGGAGGGTGTGCTCCAATTACAGAGGGATCACACTCCTCAGCCTCCCCGGTAGGGTCTATTCTGGGGTGCTGGAGAGAAGGGTCCATCGGAAGGTCGAATCTCGGATTCAGGAGGAGCAATGTGGTTTTCGTCCAGGCCGTGGAACAATGGACCAGTTCTACACCCTCAGCAGGGTCCTCAAGGGTGCATGGGAGTTCGCCCAACCAGTCTACATGTGTTTTGTGGACTTGGATAAGGCGTACAACCATGTCCCTCGGGGAGTTCTGTTGGGGGTGCTTCGGGTGTACGGTGTACCGAGCCCCCTGATAAGGGCTGTCCGGTCCCTGTACCACTGATGTCAGAGTTTGGTAAGCATTGCCGGCAGTAAGTCGGATTCGTTTCCAGTGAGGGTTGGATTCCGCCAAGGCTGCCCTTTGTCACCGATTCCGTTCATAACTTTTATGAACCGAATTTCTAGGCGCAGCCGAGGTGTCGAGGGGGTCCGGTTTGGTGGCCTCAGTATTGCATCTCTACTTCAAGCCGCGATCTCCAACTCTCGTGGAGCGGTTCGCAGCCAAGTGTGAAGCAGTTGGGATGAAAATTAGCACCTCCAAATCTGAGACCATGGTCCTCAGTCAGGTAAGGGTGGCGTGCCCTCTCCGGGTCGGGGATGGGATTCTGCCCCAAGTGGAGGAGTTCAAGTATCTTGGGGTCTTGTTCACGAGTGAGGGTAAGATGGAACGGGAGATCGACAGGCGGATCGGTGCAGCGTCTGCTGTGATGCGGACCCTGTATCGGTCTGTCGTGGTGAAGAAGGAGCTTAGCCGAAAGGCGAAGCTCTCAATTTACCGGTCGATCTACGTTCCTACTCTCGCCTATGGTCATGAGCTGTGGGTCATGACCGAAAGAACAAGATCTCGGAGACAAGCGGCCGAAATGGGTTTCCTTCGCAGGGTGTCCGGGCTCTCACTTAGAGATAGGGTGAGATGTTCAGCCATCCGGGAGGGACTCAGAGTCGAGAGGAGCCAGTTGAGGTTGCTCGGGCATCTAATTAGGATGCCTCCTGGACGCCTCCCTGGTGAGGTGTTCCGGGCATGTCCCACCGGCAGGAGACCCCGAGGATGACCCAGAACACGCTGGAGAGACTATGTCTCCCGGCTTGACTGGGAACGCCTTGGGATCCCTCCGGAAGAGCTGGAAGATGTTGCTGGGGAGAGGAAAGTCTGGGCTTCCCTGCTGAAGCTGCTGCCTCCGCGACCCGACTTTGGATAAGCGGGAGATAATGGATGGATGGATGGTCGTAATTATCTCTTTGTTGTGGTCCTTTGTTGTGGGGAGGGCAAGTAGGCACAGGCACGGCAAGTAGGTGTATTGATAGTCAAATTGCCTTTTTAACATACTAGGCTCCAGCACTCCCCACGACCCTTGTGAGGATAAGCGGTATAGATAATGGATGGATGGATGGATATTTTAATTACTTATTAAACAAAATAGTATGATTTAACTGTTTGAATTATCCATGCATTTTAATAGCGTTAAGGATTTATCTTTATGTTTCTTTATGTGAAATGATATTACAGGTCTGCCCAGCTCTGCACTACAGGTTATTCTGTCCGTTGTAAAGTCAATATGTAATGCAGGTTTATATGCAGCCTTAGAACTTCCTCCTGTGGTTGTTTGGTGTATTGTTTTCTGACTTTGAAAAGGAAAGGGATACGATATAATAATGTGTTAATAATTTCACATATACGTCGCACTCCCGCCCAAACTATGAAAAAAAAAAACGCGACTTATAGTCCGGAAAATACGGTACACAGTCATAGGCATGAATGCAATTATACAAGTATAAAGACGCTAAATATGAAATAATCACTAAAACTTAACGTATTGTATCATGAATAGATGGGGACATTACTGATTTTGACAGGGCTCCCTCAACTTGGCTAATCTGATCTGTCCGAACTAGGTCTTCCGTTTGCGTCACTTCCGTTTGCGTTTCTCCTGCCACGTCAGAGTTTGGACGTGGATGGTATCGATTGCACTTCTGCACTTTCGCCTTCGAATCTACCTCACCTGCGCGTTGCGTTTTTACTCTTTTTAATTTTTGGAGACTATTTTTATCTTATTTTTTATTTATTTAAATTTTTGTTAATCTCTGGGTCGCTTGATCTCGCGGACTAGCATACAGCTAGCGTGAGACGGAAACGGGCTAGCTCGGGGCTAGCTTGGAGCTAGTGTATTAAAATGCCTTCAGACGACAGCGACGAACACAATGGCCTGCTGGAGAAGGCAAATAAGACAATCTCTGACCTAAGAAGGGATATTCGTCGTCTCTCAGAGGAGCTCCATGAGAAGGAATCGGTCATCTCTTGCTTCGCGACCCGTTTCCCCGAACTCTCCGCGGTGGTCATGAGAAGGCGCGCTCGTGAAATCCTGTCGGCGACAATGACGGCTGAGGCGGCTGGCCTCTCGGACACGGCGAAGTGGGATCCAATTGCCTGCCCGGGGCCATCCTGCTCGACACCGTTGCAGAGTGACACCTGGGTCAAGGTGGTGTCCCGCGGCCGGAGGGCCGGGGAGCAACCCCACCGCCCCCAACTGGTCCTGGGGAATCGGTTCGCCGCCCTGGCGAGTGAGTCTCCTGTTCCCATCACTGCACTACAGCAGTCGGAGACACCGACTGCTGCGTCCGACGCTGGGGCTGTGCTCCCAGGGGCTCCCTCGGATTCCCCGCCACCCACGGCGACGACCTCGGCCGGGAACCCCATGTTGGGCGGGTCCGCCGGTGACACGGCCGTCCACTCACGCGTCGGGCTGCTCCGGGACGCGGTGTCCCGGTACAAGGGTGGTCGTCATCACCAGCATCATCGGCGACACTCATCGGTGTCATCCACCGTCTTCACTCGGCCTCGGCGGAGCCATCCTGGACAGTGGGGTCGTGAATCTTCCGCCGGTGGTGAGTCCCTTGGCGTTCCCTCCTCACGTCACCCACCGACCACCGTTATAATTGGCGACAGCACCATTAGACGTACTCACTATCCCGGCTGCGTCACCCGCTGTTTTCCCGGAGCGAAAGTCATGGACATAGTTAACATCCTGCCGGGTGTTCTTGACTCTCTGCCATCATCCATTACCCGGCTCATCGTTCACTTTGGGACAAACGAGACAATACGCCGACAGTCTGAGCAGACGAAGGGAGACTTTCACGCCCTCTTTGCCTTGTTAAGAACCTGCGGTCTCTCGGTCTGGGTGAGTGGCATTTTGCCGGCATTGTCTCGCGGAGCCGAGCGCTTCAGCCGCCTTTTAAGCTTGAACACGTGGCTCCTACGCACTTGTGGCCACCTTGACTTTGCTTTTATTGACAACTTTAACCTATTCTGGAATCGCCCGTCTTTTTACCAGCCGGATGGTGTTCATCCGAACTCTCTTGGTAGCAAGATTTTAGCCGCTAACATCCACCATGTCGTAACCAATTCCACTCCCAGCTGACTCTTGTTTACCAATCATATTTCTTCTTCTACTCATAAACGCTGCAATGACAATGTCACTACCATCACTTACAGGCCAATACCAGCTGCTCACAGTACCACCACCCTCACTAGCTCCCCCTGCAGGCCCTCATTATCATTACCACTATCGGACAATTTTCCCATTGAAACCATCACCGGCAGACGCTTCCCTTGCACACACAAACAACGTGGTTTTAACAGTGGTAATCTAGTATATGTTAATACTGCTCATTCGTACCACCATGAGCGCACGTCCAGCACAATAATTAATCTGGCCGTGCTGAACGTGCGCTCCCTTTTAAACAAAACTTTTATCATAAACGACCTGATTTTAGACAATAATTTACATGGTATACTTTTGTCTGAGACATGGCTTGGTACAGATGCTCCAGTTGCTCTCAACGAGGCTTGCCCACCGAATTTTAACTTTTTATTTTCTACAAGGGATGGCAAAAGAGGAGGCGGGACTGCATCAATTTTTATTAATACTCTTTTATCAAAGGAGATCATTTTTAGCAGCTATTTATCGTTTGAACACCATGCCTTTGTTTTTAGCAGTCCCCATATTCTCTGCATTACCGTCTATAGACCTCCCCATCATTCCACTTCTTTTATTACAGAATTTTCAGAATTCTTATCCATTTTATATTCCAGTTATAACAGGATATTAATAACTGGCGATTTTAATATACACATGGACAACATCTCGGACCCACTATCCAGAGATTTTTCAAACCTTTTAAACTGCTTGGATTTTAAACAGCACGTCTTGCAGCCAACTCACAACAGAGGACACACCCTGGATTTGGTTATAACCTATGGCTTGTCTGCTGGTGTGTCCTCTGTTGTTGACTTGGCAGTGTCAGACCACTACTGTGTCTATTTTAACATCGCCAGTTTTAACCATCTAGCAGTCCCGGTCAGAACAGTGAAGATACGCTACCTATCTTCTGAGGTGGCAGCAAATTTTATCGAGATCTTAAAAAACACTCCTGCTGACATTTTACCTGCACCCTGTGATCTTATTGTTGACAATTTTAACCTACATCTTAAATCATCATTAGATTCAGTAGCTCCACTTTTAATTAAAACAACAAAAACAAAGACTGTACCCCCGTGGAGAAACAATGCTATCAAAATATCAAAGAGAAAATGCAGGAGTGCAGAGAGGAGGTGGAGAAAAAGTAAACTTACAGTACACTATGAAATTTTATGCGAACAACTGAAATCTTACAATAAAACAGTAAAACTGGCAAGATCTTCCTATTTCTCAAACCTCATTACAGTCAATAAAAACAACCCCAGGGTTCTTTTCTCCACCTTTGAACTTTTAACTAGTTCTGATTTTAATAAGTCCCCACAGAGACCAACAGATGCTCTCTGTGAGGACTTTGCAGACCACTTCAGAAGTAAAATCGATGACATAAGATCCAGTCTTTTAGCCCGTCAAAACACAAGTTTTAATAAACCCGGACAATCATATTTACATGAGGAAACACTGGAAAGTTTTGCCCTGGTTGATGCAAGGACACTTGTTCGAGTTTTCTCCCAGGTAAACCCAACAACCTGCCTTTTGGATCCAATTCCCACATTTCTTTTTAAGACATTTTGTGGAATTTTTGAAGAACAAATTTTAAATATAGTCAATTGCTCTCTTCAGACAGGCGTCTTCCCCGCTGCCTTTAAAACGGCGGTGGTGAAGCCCCTTCTGAAGAAGAGCGGTTCTGACCCGAGCGTTTTTAATAACTACAGACCCGTATCCAACTTACCGTTTTTAAGTAAGATTTTAGAAAAACTGGTTTTCATCCAGTTGAATCATTTTTTAAATACAAATAATATTTTTGAGAAATATCAATCTGGTTTTAGGATGAACCACAGTACGGAGACTGCTCTTTTAAGGATCTTAAATGATATTAGGTGCACTGCAGACGTGAGAAAACTCACAGTCTTGGTGCTACTGGATCTAAGCGCTGCTTTTGATACAGTAGATCACCAAATTTTATTAAATAGACTTAAAAATCTAGTGGGCATCTCTGGTACTGTTTTTGACTGGTTTTATTCCTATCTCACAGACCGATATTTCTTTGTAAGTATGGATACTTGTTCCTCTAAAACTCATGAAATTAAATGTGGGGTTCCTCAAGGTTCGATTTTAGGCCCCTTACTTTTTAATCTTTATATGCTTCCCCTCGGGGATGTCATCAGGGGACACGGCATCAGCTTTCACAGCTATGCTGATGACACGCAGCTGTATATTGCCGTGTCTCCTGATGACACAGGACCCATTGATACCCTTTTAAATTGCATTTTAGATATCAAGTCATGGATGGCAGATAATTTCCTACAGCTCAATGAGGACAAGACTGAGGTTTTAGTTATCGGTCCCGAAGGTCAGAGAAAGAAGCTTTTACCAAAACTACACATTTTTAATCCCTCACACTGTGTGAAGAACCTTGGCGTCATTTTTGACTCTGAGCTCAGTTTTATTCCTCATATTAAAAATGTAACCAAGATTGGTTTTTATCACCTTAAGAATATCGCCAGAGTCCGCCCGTTTCTCTCTCAGGCTAACACGGAAGTGCTGATGCATGCCTTTATTTCCTGTCGTTTAGATTACTGTAATGCCCTGCTCTCTGGCCTCCCGAAAAAGAGCATTTCACCACTGCAACTACTGCAGAATTCAGCCGCTCGGGTGCTGACGAGAACCAGAGGGCGGGAGCACATTACGCCAGTTTTGAAATTGCTGCATTGGCTCCCTGTGTGTTTCAGGATCGATTTTAAAGTACTTTTATTAGTTTATAAATGTGTTAATGGTCTTGGGCCATCTTATTTATCTGATTTGCTTTTATCATACCAGCCCTCGCGGATCCTGAGGTCCTCTGGCGCCGGCCTTTTATTTATTCCAAGGGTGAGGACCAAAATGCATGGCGAGGCTGTATTCAGCCATTTTGGTCCTCACCTTTGGAATAGCCTGCCAGAGGATGTCAGGTCTGCAGAGACTGTTGATATTTTTAAGAGGAAGCTCAAGACACACCTTTTTAGTTTGGCTTTCAACAACTTTTAAATAATTTATCTTTTCTTTTGATTGAAGATAATTCTATGTTTTGCTTTGAATGTTTTAAAGCACTTTGAGTTGCATTTTTATGTATGAAAAGTGCTATATAAATAAAATGTGATTGATTGATTGATAATGGTTAGGTTTACCAGCCAAAAAGGCTCTTTAGATAATGTTTGTTAGGTTCATTTAGGACTCTACATTGCCTTAATAAGGAAATCAACATGGACATTTTTTTCAAGAATATGTTCCCAGTAGGCCCACTAGTTGAAATGCGGGGGAATTTTGGCACTTCTGTCGACTGAAAATGACATCACAACTGCTCAGGGCTCAGGAAATGACCAATCTCGGCTGACCTGTTTTCTGAAGCTGAGCCGTGATTGGTCGTTACTTGAGGCCTAGTAGTTGTAATATCATTTTTAGTACTTAGACAGAAGTGACAAAATGGCCGCCGCCTGAGATGGCTAGAAACGGGTGGATTAACTCTTATTCCACAAACGCAATATTTATCAGAATTCCTTGTTTCAACCAGTGGATTTGCATAGAACAGGGGTCATCAAGTCCGGTCCTCAAGGGCACCTATCCTGCATGTTTTCCATCTTTCCCTGCTGCAACACACCTGTTTCAAATGATCTGTATCATTATCAGGCTTCTGAAAAGCTTGCTGATGAGCTGATCATTTCAATCAGGTGTGGGAAGAGATGGAAAACCTGCAGGATAAGTGCCCTTGAAGACCGGACTTGGTGACCCCTGGCATTGAACATATTCTTCAAAAAAAAAAAATGCTTGGATTGATCTTCCCTTTAAGTGAATGTGAATTGTTGTCTGTTGGTGTGGCAGTCCTATGAGTGACCTATGGTAATCAGTTCAGGGTGTACCCCTCTTTTCACCATGATAGAATCATTGAACCCTACACCATTAACACATTAATGGTATAAAAAAAGATAGATGGACAACTTTAGTCATAAATAATAAGCAGGATTATGAACTTGGATAGTGTGTTTATAATAATGCAGCATTCTCGCTGCTTATGCTTGTTGCAGGTGAACCGGGGCACTTACTCCCGGAGAAGCCGCCTGAAGAGGTCTGACGGCAGCACCACTTCGACCAGCTTCATCCTCAGACAGGTGCTCAGCAGTTAGATACGCAGACACACAAACTCATAAAATATTGCTTCTGCTGAGAAAGTGTTTGTCTCGTGCACAACAATGAGCAACTCTTGGGTTCTTGTGCCCGACACCTGTACGTTAATGTCACACTTGCTGTTCTTTGCTGTGGTACTGCAGTACATAAATTAAGAAGGTTATTGCCAGCATCTTCATATGTCTTGATTTGAGCAACACAAAGGACATTCATCTGTTGACAGCTAATAGCGTAAAGGTGTTTTCAGATGAACCCTCTTTGTGCGGTACTGCCTGATTTCTCTGACCCGATCAGCAGCCATACAAAAACCCAATTCCAATGAAGTTTGGACATTGTGTAAAATGTAAGTAAAAACAGAATACAATGGTTTGCAAATCCATCTCAACCTATATTCAGATGAATACACTACACGGACAAGATATTTAAAGTTCTAACTGATGATTTTTTTTTCGTGTGTGATAACTTTCTTAATTGGAGTACAATTCACAAGTGACAACAACAACAGTAGATAAAGGTCATACCTCCGGAGATTATTTTGTCCCTTTTTCCTTTCCCCTCCTCCATCCCTATACCTTATACCCCACACACCAAACCCGTTCATGAAAGGATCTTAACAAATATACTCAATTGAAACGTAACAACATACACATGCACCCCCACACACACACACACACACGCACACACAAACAAGGGAATTGAGGGGCTCCGTCGTCAAAATCAGGCAGAGATGCCAGAGTTTCTATATGACTCAGAAGAGGTGTCCATGTCTCCTCAAAAGCATCAAAGTTTTTCAAGTTCTATGGAGAGTAACAACTCTTTAACCCACCTGTCATGGGAGGGAGGTTGAGGGAGTTTCAAGTTAATTAGTATAAGTCGCCTAGCTAGCAAGGTGGAAAAGGCAAGAACTGTTTGTAAAGGCTTTGAAGCCATGGATGCAAGGGAGCGCCAAAGAAAGCCACAATGGTTCAGGGATGATCACGGCGTTAATTGTATCAAAAATCTCTGCCCAAAATGTGGCAAGCCTGGGGCAGGACCAGAACATGGGAATGGTCTGCTGGAGACAACTTGCATCTATTACACGTTGAGCGTTGCATGAGGAAAAATCCAAGATAATTTAAGGTTTGTGTAGTGAGACTTTGTACGACCTTACACTGTAAAAGCCCGTGCCTCGCACAATTTGAAGAGGAGTCCACTAAGTGTAACACCTGTTGCCAATAGTTGTCGGGTATCGCAATACCCAATTCCCAATTCCCTTTCCCAAGGGGCAGGCCTGCTAGCGCAGTGCTAATAAGACCGTAAATGTTCGAAATTAGCTATTTCTTCTTCGGGTCGAGAGCTAATAACAAATCGATGGAAGTTTCAGGAGGACGGCTCGAGAATATGGGATTCTGTGACTGAAAGAACCTGGGAGTTGGGCAGACTGAATTTCCTAGCTAGAGTTCATGACTGTAGAGCTAGAAGGACATAAAAGTCCCTCATTCGTAAGGTCTTTGAGTTTCGTTATGCCTTTGTCAGACCAAGCCCGGAAGGTCACATCTGTACACGAGGGCAAAAATAAATGGTTGTTTACCGTAGGTGCAAAGTCAGAGGCATTATAGAGACCCAGGCTTTTTCTAATCTGAGCCCAAATTCTAATTGTGGCAATTACAACCGGACTAGAAGAAAGGTTAGAGATGGTCAAAGGGAGTGGAGAACAGACCTAAGAGTGAAGACAAAGTTTAGAAGACCCAATTTCCATGTCCACCCACAAGGGGCGTGTGCTATCATCTGCTATCAATCCAATGTAAAAGTTTGTGAATATTGCAGCACCAATAGTAGTGTAACATGTTGGGCATTGGGAGACCCCAAGAGCTTTTGGGAAGCTGCAACACTGCCCTCCTAATACATGGAGTTCTATTCCCCCATTTTCTTTTTTGTTTTGCAAATATTCTCTCATTTATTATTTGATGCCTGATGCCTGTAACCTTCAATCCCTAGGCGGAACAAAGTGTTAAACATGCCCCATGCCCCAGCTTTTTTGGAACGTGATGCAGGCATGAAATTCAAAATGACTGAATATTTTAAATATTTTGAAAATCATTATATTCTGGTTTATTTATATTTTACACAACGTCCCAACTTCATTGGATTTAGGTTTTGTATGATGATAATCCCCATCGCTGAGCCATCACATTGTGGAGGGGTTTATCTCTCCCAGTGATCCTAGGAACTAAATTGTCTGGGGCTTTATGCTCCTGGCAAGGTCACCCATGTCAAACAGGTCCTCCGCAAGGACCAGACAAAGCACAGCTCAAAAGACCCCGATGGTGTATACAAATATTGGCAGGGGTACACATAACTGGTACGCAGGTACGCATGTGCAACAGAAATCACTGATGCGTACCGTCATTTGCGTCACGACGCGCATTTGCGTACCTGTACACACTAGTGGTGCACTGCAACGAATCATCTTTGACCCGTTATCGGTTAGGATCAAGCATCACGGTTCAGGACGGGCACAATCCGCAGAATGGTTGGTGAAAAAACGGTACGTGTTCACATTAAGCCAATGTACGGAGCCCCTAAGGTGACATGGAAGTAAAAAAAAACAAAAAAACTTTGCTTTCCTTCGCAAAGATTTGCATTCCCTCGCAAAAATTGCAAGATAACGCATTTTTTAAATGCATGTTTATGTACTTACGGGTCATTTTCTAGGTAAACAAAAGCAACAAAGGGAGCGTTTTCAGCCATGGGCGAGTTTAATTAAATTGCTTAAAAATTCGCTTGAAATACAAAGACATAAAATCATTTTTTTATATTAAGCACGGTTTCCAAATAAGCGAAAGACATCTGAAGCGAGTGCAAAGCAATATAGGACATCTCTTGACCGCAAGGAGAGTTCCAAGTCCTCCTCTTGCCAGCCGTCTCCGATGTACTGTCGTCTCTCAAACAGCCGCGCATTAGAGGCTAGGCTAGGCTAGCTGTCAAACTGACCTGGAAGTACATAAACATGCATTTAAAACAAAAATGCGTTCCCTCGCGAAAAACTCTGCCTTATCTTGCAAATTTAGCGAGGGAACGCAAATCTTTGCGAGGGAACGTAAAGTTTTTGCGAGGGAATGCAAAGTTGTTGTTTTGTTTTGTTTTTTTTACTTCCATGTCACCTTAGGGGCTCTGTAGCAATGTGAGTAGTCTTCATTCAGCAAAGAAAGTTGAAAAACCTCAAGACGTAAGTCGCATGTACGACATTTTGTACATTTGAAGTTCAATTAAAAAAAAAAAAAAGTAAGTCGCATCTACGAGAGCGTTTAGCATACTCAATGAACACACCGTCTTCCGCAAAGGCTAAATAAAGCTTACCAAATAGTACATTGAGTCATTGATGCCAATGCCTTAGTGAGCTTTTACTTTGAAATTGGCCCGCATGGTGGCGTAATGGCTAACAATGACTTCCATTTTCGACGTTACGGCAGTTTTAACGCTTGCCAAGTTGCCACCAACACTAACGCAATGCTGTGACTAAATCATCAGCTTGTAGCTCGTTGGCTACATCACTGTGGTTGGAGAGAAGCATTGTTTGTGTTTTAATAATGCTGCATTATTACGTTATTGGACCGACAACTCCGAATGTGCTAATCTGGTGCTAACTTTACCGGACTTCCGAAATCATATTCAGTCTCTAATTTAAGATGTGAGCAAACCGCTTGTTAATTACGATG
The DNA here is from genome assembly GCF_054856515.1 of Filicampus tigris. Classification (NCBI taxonomy): domain Eukaryota; kingdom Metazoa; phylum Chordata; class Actinopteri; order Syngnathiformes; family Syngnathidae; genus Filicampus; species Filicampus tigris. The sequence goes on from NC_141217.1 coordinate 3,271,559, forward strand.
TCATTGTATAATACGGTACAAGTCTCTGGCGTTAGTGGCTAGCAGCTGTTATCATTAGCAATGTTATAATTCTTTTTTTTTTTTTAGCTGGTAGGTCAACAGCTGTTCCTTGTCTTACAGTACTTTTTTTTTGTTGACTTTTTCAATATTGTTGAGATTACTTTGTAATGCGCTGCTGCCTATGTTGAAAGGAAGGTGCCTTAAATTGCACATCTTTTTCATTATGAAAAAAATAAAATAAAAATAAAACTTCACCTTCATTTATTTTATAAACACTTTTGGTCAGTAAACAATTCAAAGAAAACATTCAGCTCAAAATGTCTGGCAGGATACCTTGGAATTTATACACTGTACCACTTACAAAATAAGAGTGTATCCTGCCTTATATTGCGATAAGTTGTGTTCTTAAATCCTAAATGGCCATTTTAGACATTAGGAGTTGATTATTTTTCTTTTATGGACAAAAGTGTTTTATAAATAAATGAAGACAAAGTTCTATTTATCTTTTTTTTTTTTTCGGATCCAAAAAAACGATCCGATATGTGACTCACCAATCCGAACCGTGAATTATGTGATCCGTTTGACCACTACTGAGTACCAAAGACAATCTCCTGGTACTCATGTGAGTACCCCATGAAAAAAATTATGTTCACCCCGGAATATTGGAATGCATTTTCCCTTGCCCAGATGCGGGGCACTGGGGCCCCCTTATGGAGCCAGGCCTGGATGTGCGGCACGATGGCGACCGCCTGGTGGCCAGGCCTGCACCCATGGGGCCTCACCGGCCTCAGTCCAAAAGATCAACATGGTTCCCCCTTCCCATGGGCTCACCACCTGTGGAAGGGGCCATTGGGGTCGGGTGCGATGTGAACTGGGCGGCGGGAGGAGGCAGGGACCTTGGCCGGCCGATCCCCGACTACAGAAGCTGGCTCTAAGAACATGGAAAGTTACCTCTTTGACAGGGAAGGAGTCCGAGCTGGTATGCAAGGTCGAAAAGTTTCGACTATACATAGTTGGGGTCGCCTCTACACATATCTTCGGTTCTGGTACCAGTCCTCTTGAGAGAGGTTGAACTATCTTTCAGTCTGGACTTGCCCACAGAGAGAGGCGTCAAAAGCAGGTGTGTGCATACTTATTGCCTCATGCCTTGGTGCCTGTACATCGGGGTTCAATCCAGTGGACAAGAGCGTCTCCCTCCGCTTTTGGCTTGGCGGACAGTTCCTGACTGTTTTTTTGTTTTTTCCCAATTGTTTTTATTTTCCGAAAAGAAGAAAAAAAAACAATATCTGCATAAATGTAAACATATATGCACACATTCACAAATCAATAAATGAAACAAAGAGGGTCTCCTATAAAAATATTAACTAAATCCAATACATTGTTAGGATCATACAGGAGACATACACATTTTGGCAGTACACAGTCCTCTTAACATTCCCCCCTTCACTTTTTTTCCCATTCTAATTTAAACGTCAAAGACTCGAAAAAAACCAACACAATGTGGCATTTCAGGAGGGGTAAGCACTGCACTGTTTATAGTAGATTGCCAGCAGTAAGTCGATTTGTTACTAGTGAGGGTTGGACTCCGCCAAGGCTGCTCTTTGTCACCGATTCTGTTCATCACGTTTATGGACAGAATTTCTCGGCTTAGCTGAGGTGTTGAGGGCGTCCAGTTTGGTGGTTTCAGAATGACATCACAGCTATTTGCAGATGAAGTAATACTGTTGGCTTCTTCAAGCCGGGATCGTCAACTCTCACTGGAACGGTTCGCAGACAAGTGTGAAGCAGTTGGGATGAAAATCAGCACCTCCAAATCTGAGACCATGGTCCTCAGTCGGAAAAGGGTGGAGTGCTCTCTCCGGGTCGGGGATGAGATCCTGCCCCAAGTGGAGTAGTCAAAGTATCTTGGGGTCTTGTTCACAAGGATGGAGCGGGAGATCGACAAGCGGATCGGTGTAGCGTCTGCAGTAATGCGGCCTCTGTATCAGTCTGTCATGGTGAAGAATTTACTGGTGGATCTACGTTCCTACCCTCACCTTTAGTCACAAGCTATGGGTCGTGACCAAAACAATAAGATACCATATATAAGCGGCCGAAATTAGTTTCCTCAGCAGTGTGTCTGTCCTCTCCCTTAGAGATAAGGTAAGAAGGTTGGTCATCTGAAAGGGGCTCAGAGTCAAGCTGCTGCTCCACCGCATTCAGAAGAGCCAGATGAGGTGGCTCGGGCATTATTAGGAATGCCAACGGGACACTTCCTTGTTGAGGTGTTCCGGGCATGTTCCACTGGAAGGAGGCTAGGCTGGCTTGGGAATGACTCGGGATCCACCAGGACGAGCTGTACGAAGTGGCTAGGAAGAGGGAAGTCTGAGCTTCCCTACTTAAGATGCTGCCCCCACGACCCATCCTCAGGTAAGTGGAATGATGATGATGATGACGATGATGATGATATATAGATGGATAAGGTTATTAATGTAATGGTAATAATCAACCAAACTTACAATTTTAACCACAATACCACTGTAAGATATTAAAAACAACTTTAATTTATATAGTGTCACACTATATACATTATTGTTCTTTTTATTATTATTATTATTAGTTCCTTGCAATCATTTCACCTCTGAGATAGGGCTCAAAAAGGAAATGGAGGATGCCACTCCACCCTCCTCCCCCACTGATCCCTGCTGCTTCCGAGCTGACTGGCCAGCAAGCCAGCCAATGGCATTGGTGCACATTTGCTCAGTCATCAGGCTTGGATATTGAGGCAGGATCTGCTGGTGCTGCTGCTCGCTGTTTGCCTGTGTGATGAAATGAAATGCCAGGATTGGGCTACCTCCCGGGAGAGCCTCTCCATCCTATAATGTGAGCCAGCTAGCAGCTCTGTGGGACCAGGGAGACGCCGCATCCATCAAGGCTCCAGAGAACCGAACGGGAGGAGAGAGACTCTTTTTTTCAAACAGCCTTCTGTGGTGTGAAGAGAGGGGATTGTCGTCATCTCATCCATCCGTTTCCCCTTTCTCTGGCGCCCCCTCCTTGCTCTTCTGCCTCTACACTTGCTCTTCCCCCCCTTTCTGTGTCAGAGGCGCGCGTTGGAATAACAAACCTCCATGTATGACAATTTGTACCTGCATGGATTTGAAGACTCGGAGGCGGTGAGTGTTTGGATGTGCGCGGCTTTGTGCTCACCCGTAGCATAGTCGAAAGGCCTTTGAGCCGACAACATAGTGTGATGATGGGCTCTGCTTAGCCTGGAAGGGGGTTGGGTGGGTGGATGTACGCTTGTGTGCGCGTGTGTGGGTGTGTGTGTCTTTGTGTGTGTGGGTAAGACAGGGTGGCGGTACACATTTGGCAGATGGCCTCTGATGTGTGTCTTCCGTCAATTGTATCTGTGTCCCCACCATGTGTGCTCATGATGTGCGGCTGCTGCTGCAGTCTGACACCATTTAGTGCTCATCACACTGACACTCCAAGAAATGCAGCTAATCCCGTCACCGGGAAGAAGACGGAAAGATGTCGATTGTGACACGGCTCTGCTGGAAATAGATGCGACCGAGCATTTTCCACTCCACCTGAGGCGGCCCGTTGTGTAGGCTCTGCCAGGCTGGAAGAATCACGCATCGTGATGTCATTAAGTGGATTGTGATGTTGATGAGTCACATGCTGAAGCTACTCCATTGGACGAGGGCTCGGATGCTGCAAAGCATCCACGTAGATGAAAAGATGCTTTGCTTCGCGATTTGACACGGAGGGTAAAAACGGTGTGAGGACACACGCATTTATTGGCTTGCTTGTGATCGAGAGACAGAAAATCAAGGCAGCTGGGCCCTCACACTCATTTCCTGCAACTCAACCCCAATCCACTTTAAACTCCACACTCTAGCCTATCTTTTATAAATTTGTACTCGAGCTGAAGTAACCGTTTTGTCTCCTTGAAAAAGCCATTACACAGATGACTTCCCCGGCTGAGTATGCTGTGCTGAACTGATCTTGATGCATAGAATCAGCAGAATATGCCCTTTATTTAATAAAAACAGAGCAAGTCAAGCAAATTCGGCCAGTGGTGTTTGTGTTCTATATTTCACCATTTGGACAATCATGTTATCCTAATGATGCCGCAATCGAGAAGTATGCTTGGATATACTGTACAGAGATGGGTAGCAAGGAAAAAATGCTTCGCCATCAGTCTTGAGACACCATAATGAGCTGAATTCTCCCCCCATCCAGAATGCATTATTGAACTTTCCAAACATCCTTAAATTGCTGACCGTGATTTGCAGACAGCTGAAGCAAGCCTCTGCTTTTGTACATGACATGTTTTCAGGGCTCAGCTGACTCATACACTAGTAGACCATCAGACTCAGATGTCTCTTTGGAGGAGGAGCGTGACGTGCAGGCCCAGGTGCAGAGCCAGAGCCCAAGCCAGAGCCAAGGACCGGGACAGAGCCGACAGGAGCGGGAGCAGCAGGCCACCATCCAGCTGGAGAGAGCCAAGGTAGCCACATGCACATATGCAGTAGGATTGGTATAACTACCGGTAATTCAGGTCCATTTTTAGTCCCAAAGGAATAACGTTACTGTGTCTCCAGACCAAACCTGTAGCGTTTGCTGTGAGGACCAATGTCAGCTACTGTGGCGCTCTGGATGAGGATGTTCCAGTTCCCGCCACAGCCATCTCCTTTGATGCCAAGGACTTTCTCCACATAAAAGAGGTTCTTTTGGACATTTTTTTAGCGAGCTATTATCTAGTCAACATTAGTGCAGAAAAGTGGTGTCAACTTTGGGCCGTGGTTTCCCGTGTTCTGTTTCTAGAAGTTCAATAACGACTGGTGGATCGGACGCTTGGTGAAGGAAGGATGCGAGATCGGCTTCATCCCCAGCCCCCTGAAGCTGGAGAACATCAGGCTCCAGCAGGAGCAGAAAAGAGGACGAGTCCAAGGGTAAGTAGTAGAGGACTATGCTGTACTTTGTTGGATAACATTTGTGGGAATTGGGCTTTCCGTAGTCAGTAGCCTGCGGGTAAAATCTTTTTATTGATTTCTCCAGATGATATGGTATTGCAATTAAACAATGGGAACGTGCCATGTGCAAACATTTAGAATGGCACTAAAAGAAAAAAAACAACTAAACTCAGCATAAATGTAATACTGATATGTGAATACCAGAGCTGGGCATTCTGTCCCAGGGACGGTACGCCGGTACGTCGGTCCGTCCTAGACGGACGGCCATTTTGTGTACAGACAGACGGAGGATGAGAACTCTTTTAAAGAGGACGGACTAAACAAGGACGGAGGTAGGTTTTCGTCTGTCCCTCTAATCGCCCATAATCGGGTCAAGTCCCTGCTGACGTGTTGTGTTGGGTTCTTTTAAAAAGCAAGACTGGCTTGCTAAGCCTGCACAACACTGGAGTGCTTTTTCATGTGTGTTCCCTCCCTGCAGTATTGTTCTCACGGGCATAGTCTGCCCTCTAAATGGCTGCCCATTTCACTGAAGAGGGGAAAAAACACTGAAAGCTTTGACCTGGAAGTGGAAAACGTTCGTTCTCCCCCTAAAATAACGTTGCCTTATTTTGCAATAATTATTTTTCTTGCGAAATAAAAAAAATAAAAAGGGAAAACGTGCAACAAAACCCAATACTATTGTGTTATTACGCAATCTTAAATATTCTCGTGATGTCCCTTGGCTTGCTCCGGTCCGCCTCTTCATGAGCATTATCATTTTCGTCACATCACGACGGTGGTTGCTGACAGCTAAAAACCTGTCTTAGTTAAACAGTTGTAAACAACTCAACGATTTTTGGGGGGGGGGGTGAAGTGGGGGGCAGACCTACGGAATGTAAGGACGGATGCGCTTTAAAGGGACAAGGAAGGGCGGGGTCGGAGGACAATATTTTTTATGAATAAGAACGGAGGGACGAGGACAGAAGGGTACCCAGGTCATGGACGGAGAACAGAGGACAGACTGGAAAAATAGGGTAAATGCCCAGCTCTGGTGAATATCCCAGATAGCAAAATAGGGGTGAATCAATGTTGAAATATGGTTTGGCTTAGCTATTAAATCTACGTTGAGACTTAAAGTAGAAATTATAAAGAAAGCGCAAGGTTGATCAAATGTTGAGTCAATATTTGCTTTTCAACCATCAATCACACAGTATCAATGTTGATTCAACCATCATCTAAACCCGAATCTACATGTACATTTTAGTTGATTTTTTATTTAATCAATGTTAAGGAAACCGTTTTGATTCAACCATCATCTCAACTGATAGTGGCTAAGTCTATCTTTAAGACCCTCAATGATGGTGACTAGACATGGTGTTTGGACATGTGGAGGACAAAATTGCAGAGACTTGAGACAACATGGGAAATACAATGCAGAGTTTATTGAGTCAAACATAGTTGGATGTTCAGTTGAGCAAGATTGAGTTGTCCATGTGCAGTATACGGAGAGTGAATCCAGGGGTTTTCTGGTAGCAGGCGGAGTTCACAGTGCAGGCCGGTTGGCAGGCAGGGTGCAAGGTAATCTGAAAATTCATAAACAAATCAGGGTCAAAAGTCTGGAATTACTTGAGAATGCTCATGAAAGTGGCTGGATGCACCAACTCTAATTCCAGAGTGTTGATCTGGCAACAAGGCGGTGTTTGGCACCAGCTTATACTGTACAGTATATGCCACTGATGATGATTGCACGCACCTGGTGCAAGCACCTGGTCCCGCCACCAATCGTCTGTCCAAACCTGCACAAAGACAACCACACATACAAACACATTTTGCAATTGAAAAAAGTCATGTCCCCCTCAGAATACCTCCCCATCCCACTCCCTCCACTCAAGGAGAAAAAAGAGACGGGCAAACATTGGCCTTTCAAACATTCTAATCCAACCAAAAAACAAGGTAGATTAAACTGCATCTTTTAATCACAAACTTCAGTGCTGACAAAATTTTGTTGAATCAACGTTGGCTGACCATCAACCTTCAACCGTAACCAAAAATCAACCTTCTTAATCCAAATTCAACAGTGATTTAACATATTTTGCCATCTGGGTAAAGACTTCGGTAAGTACCGTACTGTGATTCCAATGAATGCGGTCGCAGTGCAGTATATGTGCTTAGAGAAGTTCAAAAACTACTATCACGTTATAGTTCGCCTCAATTGTATATGCAACGTCCTCCGTTTTCAACGTGGACTATGGCATTTACAGTGAATGGAAATGATCGAAAGATATTTTGTTTTGTTTTGGGTGTTTTTCTTAACGTCCATTGAAGAAAATGTTTCATTTACATTTCCAAAGTTGTTATTGATTTTGAATCTTTATTAAAGTCGAATCAAAGTCGTGTTAAACAGCTGAACACCGCTCTTGGACTTTCTACCGGGCGCAAATCTGTTTATGACTCATGCCTGTTTAGAGCCTGTCCTCTACTCACACAGTCGCTTTCAGCAGCCCTAATAAGAGGTCCCATTACCTTTGTGTGCGCTTTGTCACGTGTGTAATGTGTCTTGAAGGTTATGTCACCCAGCGTTTGTACAGTAACTCATGCACTTCTTCAAGCCTCAAAGTCGACTTTAACGCTAATCTCTGTGGACCCGACTGCTCCAGCGCTCTACTCGCGAGCTTGGTGACTGCCACCAAAGCATCTCAGACAAGCGGACACATTCAAATTCACTGTAGCTGGAATTCCTGGACTGATCCCTTAACATTTCCTCACGCTTTCTCACATTTTCCGCATTAATGCCACGCTGTGTTTCTGTCTCTCTTTATCCCCCTCTTGTGTTTTCCAGTAAGTCTGGAGGAAACTCCTCTTCCAGTGTAGAGGATGAGGTGTCTGCCTCTATCCGACCACTCATATCCTCGGCAGGTGAGCGCATCAGACAGGGGGAGTGGGCCCTAAATAGCCAGCCACCTGCTTAGAGACGAGCCTCCTGAAGCACAAGAGCATAGAATAAGAGCATAAAGCCTTCCCGTTTCTCTGCTTAGAGCCTAAGTTCACTGCCTACGGTTGTTGGTACATTTTCCCATGATGCTCCTCTTCCTCCAGTTGAGGACTGCAGGCGTTCTGAGAGTGGGGCTTACCACAGTGTGAATCCAACGACAAGACTATGAACCCCCCCCCTGAACAGCACTCATGTGATTTTGTGAATATAATAGGAACATAGAAACACCTTTTCTCACATTTTTCTTGATCCTAGTTGATAGTTGGTAGGTTTTCTTTGCTCATGGCACGCAAGGTTTCTGACGGTGACTCCTTCCCAAGCAGCCACTGACGACACTTTCGCTGTCTTCTCTCCCCTCCCACAGGAAAGCAGAAACAGAAAGTGGTAAGTTGGTGAGACCCACTCACGAAGCATCCACAGAGTTCTTGTTGGCCTCCATTGCAGAATGACAGGAGCTTGTGGCGCAGCAGCAAGTGGCCACATATCACACGGAGCGCAATACTTCAGGCTCACTGAAGTATCAAAGTTGTCTTTTTTCACATCCTGAAAAATACAAACCGCAATCAACCAGTTAAATGTCTGTTTGCAGACAACATTGGCATGTTGCTCCTCATCCTTTCATTCTCTTGTTACATTTAAGCCTTGTTTTCATCAATCTTTACAGTTTGATTTTGTTAGTTGATATTGTTGTGAAGGTGACCAAATAACGCATTTGGCACCATTTCCAGTGGTAGGCTACTAAAAGGGTGACAATAGAGACACGGCAGTCCGTACATTGATTATGACAGCGTGTCATAACTTCCAAAAAGAGGGGAATGGGATAGGAAAGCCGCAAAATACCTTTTTTGAAAGACTTTTGTTTTGTTCTCGTTCGAAAAAACAACATGGTAAAGAAATACGGAACATATTGTCAGATGTTCTACATCTTCATTATTATCTCACCTACCTCATAATTGTTGCATCTGTTGGCTAGAACTGGCTAGGGTAGCACACTGTTGTAGAGGTAGCTATAACACAGCTAACCCAATAGAGCCAACACACTTTGGGAAGTGCACTTTAGGGTATGCTATATCATGCTGACTTAAACTGAACTGTACTGCTTGGTGGAAACATGGTTTCAGTGAGTTTGCATCATGCAAGAGAAGCCTGTCATTTTAACAACGGATTGTAATCCACATTCATCCGCTGCCCATTGGAGCTGTCTGATTGTGTTAATTTGGCTCCATTGTCTCACTCGTATTCAGCCGCCTGCCACTGACTATATTTTTGAATTGACAGACGGAGCACATCCCCCCATACGATGTGGTTCCCTCCATGAGACCGGTGGTGCTGGTGGGACCCTCGCTCAAGGGTTATGAGGTGAGCTTGAGAAGACATTATGTTTGCTGTGCTTGAGTGGGCTTTCTCAGAGTACTCTGGATTCCTTCCTTCCTTATGGCACCTTATCATGGTCGTGGGGTTTGTGTGTCCCAATGATCCAAGGAGCAATTGAGGATCCAAGTTGTCTGGTGCTTATGCCCCTGGCAGAGTCACTCATGGCAAACAAGTCCTAAATGAGGGACCAAACAAAGTACGGATCAGAAACCCCCTATGAATAATACGTTATTGGATGACGTCCATTCTGGAGTTGCCCCCGCTCAGAAGCACCAAGCAGGTGACCCCCATCTTAGTGCTTGTACGTTGGGGTTCACCCCAGTGGTCAAGAGGGTTTCCTACCTCTGTCTTCGGGTGGCGGGACTTGTACTGAATATTTGTTTTTTGTTCCCAATATACCAAACAGCATCTTAGAGCACCCAAACTTTTTCCAGTCCGTGGACAGTGTTAGATTAGGCCTCTTTAGCACAAACAATTAGATAGGTGACTTGCACCCTGGCACACATACTTTATATCTAGTCGGAACCAGTTAGACTGTAGAGTCCCACATGGTCACATTGGCCAGGCAGAGCTACCCTCTTGTGTGGGTGTGGTTCATGGAGTATAAGGAATAGGAACAATTTAGTATGGATTAGACCTTCTTCCACATCTTGTAGAATGTATTGTTTCAATCTTCCTGGCACTCATTAAAGAGTTCAACTGAGGGTATGCATAAAATGCATAAAAGGACCGGGCGAGGGCTTCCCTCAGAAACTTCAAGGAGGGTGCTGGAGAGTATTCCACGTGGGCAACGGCAGTGAGACCTGGATGGACGTGATGGCAAAAACAGTCCAACTGACTAGAACTAAAGCAGTGTTCTGTTGTTGGACTCTTGTCACAAATCGGTCATAATGACCCGCGTGTTCAAATGTAAGGGTGTCCATACGTGTGCTTGGTACCAAGACATCATAGGCCGCATTATCAACTTTATGGTTGTGTCATCGGATTTGTGGCCACATGTAGCGGACACTCGGGTGAAGAGAAGGTCTGAACTGTCAACTGGTGGTGCGTTGCGCCAATGGTTGGTGAAGATGCCGGTCCGACCCATGACAGACCTAAATATAATGTGAGGGTCTGCTGGGAATGTCTGGCAGAGTCAGTTTCAACGAAACTTTCACCATGTCCATGGAGGGTAGGGGGCATATCCTCAAATTGAATCAGAGTGGGTCAGGTTCCACACCTCCTTTGTTGAGGTGGCCGAATGTGTGCAAAGGCATTCGACCATGTCTCTTTGGGATTCCTATGCGGGCGGTGCTCCAGGAGTGTATTGGGTATCTGACCTCCTGATACAGGTGATCCTGTCCCCCTGTTTGGTCTGCAGTGCTGGGGAAGTCTGGCCTTCCCTACATGAACTGCTGCAATGGTTACGTGACTCCAGATAATCAGAAAAAAATGGATGAATGGATGGATGGATGAATGGATGGATTAAAAAACAAAAACAGCAGTAATGGCTGCTTTTTAGCAGTTGGCATTGCAAATGCAAAACTCGTCTGTGCAGGTGACTGATATGATGCAGAAAGCACTCTTTGACTTTCTGAAGCACAGATTTGATGGCAGGTAAGACAAATACAATGCTTGCTTTTTTTGTTGTTCTTTTTTCCATCAAGTGGATCTGCAGATAATTTGTCTCACTCTTGCAGGATATCAATCACTCGAGTCACTGCCGATATATCTTTAGCCAAGAGGTCCGTCCTCAACAACCCCAGCAAGAGGGCCATTATAGAGCGGTCCAACACCCGTTCCAGTTTAGGTAAGGAATGACACTTTAAATGCTGCCTAATGGAAACTAGCTGTTGCACAGATAAAGTTCTCTCTTAGCGTCTTCAGCCACTCCTCACTCATGTCTTGTGTCATCAGCTGAAGTGCAAAGTGAGATTGAGCGCATCTTTGAGTTGGCCCGCTCACTGCAGCTGGTCGTGCTGGATGCCGACACCATCAATCACCCAGCCCAACTCCTCAAGACCTCATTGGCTCCTATCATTGTCCATGTCAAAGTTTCTTCGCCAAAGGTAAGCTCCTGCAAGTCCAGTTTAATGGTGGTCATGTCCATCAGCATAAAAAGTTGTATGATAGGTCACTGAAAATGTAGATAGTTGGGACAAATAACATCCACATTCTGATATTTTAAGCAAAATTCCCCAATATAAAGTAAGAGTGCCATGTTAGATAAATGTTTTTCTTCCTTTCCTGAATCTGGAATGAGTGTTTTGCACCACAGTAGCTTGACATGGAGATGGGGCACAGTGACTACCATGATTACTACAAATATCCATTCCGAAATCTTAGTCTGGATAAAATTAGTGCACATTTTTAAGGGTAGTGATTAGTGTTGCACGGGGTACCGGTACCAGTACCATAGGGTGATTTTTTGGGGCATCAGAAACATCTTGATACCATTTTTTTTTAAGCATACATATGCGCAAAGGCGCCGGTCTACCCACGTGAGAAACGCCGTAAGTGTCACGCCTCCTTCTGCGTGTGTGCAAGAGGAAGATGGCCTCAAACGGTGAAGCGCTCGCTGCCCCTCTGCTCCTCGTTGAAAAGCATGACGAAGTGTCAAATGGAACTTTTTTTGCCTACATGGCCGACAGCCATGGCAAGCCGACCCACTTGCCAAAGCCCGTCTAGAAGGCTTGTTTTAAAACTACCGTGGCACGAGGTGGGAACACGTCCAATCTGGCCAAGCACCTCGCTGACCGGCATCCAGAGTTATATGACAGGCTGTGATGCATTTCTAACACTTCCCTCAAAAATAAGTAGAGTGTGAATTATTTTGTTCACAATATGTATAATTTGAGGAGACATTCAAATCGCTTGGAGCGGACAAGAGAAGAGTAGACAGACACGCATGCACACACTCACATACCTCCCACACACACACACACACACTCAAAGCAACATTAGGTTGAGTCATTATCAAGTAAATGAACATATCTGCTTGACCGTAACGGTGCAAATGTATTGTCAATATCAACAATGGATGACATGAAATGCAGTCAAATAGGTCAAGATTAAGGCATGCAATATACAAGCTATGCTTATATAAATGTACAGTATACTGTAAATGCAGATGCAGTAGGCTGTCAGAGGAAAATATTGCTACCCTTGTTTCCCGAGCAAAAAACTTACAAATGGCCAAAGAACTGTCAAAACGTTAGCTCAGACATTATTTTTATGTTCAATAGTGTTTAACAATGTTTGTTATGTGTGCAGATGTTGACAAGTATTTACCAATATTTAAAATATTTTCTGATCAAGTATATCCTAATATTTGAAATTAATTTTAAAAAATTAAAATAATTTGATGTTCTTCTATCAATTTTAATTTTGCTGCTTTTGCTTATTTTAGATTTTTGTCGAGGTACCGGTATCGAGGTACTTTATGCAGGTATAGTATCGAAGGCAAAAATTTGGTATCGTGACAACACTAGTAGTCAGTCAGGACCACCCAGACTGCTGAGGACCAACCAAAAAGCCGCACTAATTTGATCATGGTGACACATTTGTCTGTCCTTGTCCTCCAGGTTCTGCAGAGGCTAGTCAAGTCCAGAGGGAAGTCCCAGAGCAAACACCTGAATGTCCAGCTTGTGGCAGCGGACAAACTTGCTCAATGTCCTCCAGTAGGTGGCCATCTTCGCAACATACATGTTCTGCGTCCATTGCAATGACAATAAGTAATAGCTGTCGAGCGTCGCTTTCCAACAGGAAATGTTCGACATCATCCTAGACGAGAACCAGCTAGAGGACGCCTGCGAGCATCTTGCGGAATACCTTGAGGCCTATTGGAAAGCAACGCATACCTCCATGGCGACGCCCCTTAACCCCTTGCTGGGACGCAACATAGGCCCCAGCACCCTCACAGCGTACCCTACCAGCATCTCTGGACTGCAGGTATGCCGTGTTGACACGTGGTTCTCATTGCTTTGCCACGTAGGACCATTTGTATCATGTCTTACTCGTCCCCATTTCAATAGCAGAGCCAAAGAATGCAACAGAGCAACCACACAGGCGACCATTCTACTGCGAACGAGCGTCGCAACCTGATGACGTCTGAGGAAAACTACCATAATGAACGGGCGCACAAGGGACGCAATCGAATGTCGTCGGGCTCACAGCACAGCCGAGAGGCGCAGGACCCCTACCAGGACTACCAGGACCCCTATCAGGATGCATACAAGCCACACCGCAACCGCAGCTCCCCCGGCAGCTACAGCCATGACTCCCGGCACCGGCTCTGAACCCTGTTGAGTCATCACGGGTGACCAGATGTCCCAGATTCCACCCACAATTAATCGCTGCCACAGAGCCAAGATTGTCCCAATTTTTCCCTATTTTCAGGGGGGTTATTTGTGTATCAAACCTCCAAATCATTCACAAAAATTGAAGTTTAAGTTTCATGATGCCCAGCCAACTATTGGACCTTCTGGCCCACGCTCAGATGACATATATTGCATAGATTGTGCTTGCTGCCATCAGCACGGTGCTGATGTGATGTCACACCAGGTGGGAAGGAGGTCCACTGGGCACAGACCCCTTCCGTAACCATGTAAAAACCCTCTCAACTTTTAGCTTATTGCATGCTAATAGATGATGAACGTCTGCTTCCTTCCTTCCTTTCTTCCTTCCTTCCGTCCTTTCTTTCTTCATAGATCTTTTGTATCTATCCTGGATGTCTGATTTTCTTAATCACTAGCTTGTAGACACGTGGTCTGGGGTGGGCTTGAAAGGGAGTGTATTGGCAATTGTCTAGCCTGCTCCTAGTTGAAAAATTGGTGCTTCACATTCTTGAACTATTTTGGTCATTGAACGTTACTTCTTGAATCGCATAGCTTTAGTGGTTCATTTAGAGGGAAAGAGTCTTGCTGCTCCAAACAGGTCAGAATAAAAAAAAGGGGGAAATCGTGCTCTGCTTCTGTTGTAAACAGTTTAGAAGCTATAATAATGCTATTTGGAGAACTTTTAAAGAGATTCTGCTTGATAAGTTTCTATTTGATAGCATTTAAATGAGAAGTGTGCTTTCTGTTTGGTCTTTCAGTGTAGTTTTAGTGAATTATTTCCTGTGATTGGTTTCGGCTGGGGTTCCTCAGGTCCTTCCCAGACCCGCCCACTTCCATCAGCCAATCAGCTTCCAGCTTGGTCATCTGTATCTTGTTGCATTGTCAGTCCTCTTGCAATTAGCTCCTGGTTTCCTGGCTGCATTATTGCAAATTTTTGACTAGATCTGTTTTCTTCCCATTTGTACATTTGTTGACATTATATTTAATTTCACCTTGACCCTTGCATTCTACAAATCAACCAAAAGATCTTCAGTGAAACATTTAGGGCAAATGATCTGACTTTATATCTGTGTAGCCCACTACATTATCTCCCTAAACTTGCAATGCAACCCAGTACAGCAGCAATTATTTTAGAAAGTGTTTGCACCGCCATTGACAGTGACAGTGTGATTGAACTGACTGAAATAAGGAAGTGCAGATGTAGCTAATAATAATTTTAAGGCACCTTATGTTGTAGTTTTACTGTAAATGTGATTCTTTTTGGGGGGGGGGGGACGCAAGCAATTGGCAGTTTATATATATATATATATACATATATATATATATATTGAATTAGTGACCTCTGTATTTCTAACAAACCTTTCAAAATATGGTACATCTGACATGAAAATGATTAAGGTAGTGCTACAGAACTACTGGTAAATATATCCAAATCGAGAGTAAACAGTAACACAATTAATTACTTTTTAAATGTATTTGAAGTGGCAAGGTCGACTAGGTAGCACGTCCGCCTCACAGTGCAGAGGTCCGGGGTTCGATTCCGGACCCTAGATTTCCTGTGTGGAGTTTGCACGATCCCCCTGTGCCTAGGTGGGTTTTCTCCAGGTACTCCGGTTTCCTCGTACATTCCCAAAACATGCATGATAGGTTAATTGAGCACTATAAATTGTCCCTAAGTGTGATTGTGAGTGTGAATGGTTGTTCGTCTATGTGTGCCCTGTGATTAGTTGGCAACCAGTTCAGGGTGTACCCCGCCAACTGCTTGAAGACTGGGATGGACTCCAGTACGACCGAGACCCTCATGAGGATAAGCGGCTTGCATAATGGATGGCTGGATGTATTTGAATGTTTACTTCACTATTTCAAAATGGCCACGATAAATGTAATGTTTGATGGGACCCAAAATGCGGGAGCTGGTCTCTGATATGCGATATGCTGTGTATGACATGCACTCTTTGGCAGTTTATTCTTCTGGGCATGTGGAGAAAAATGTGCATCAATACAACCGCTGCAGTAGCAGCTTGTTACGAATGCTACTGCAGCTAACAGGACTGGATTGGAACCCTCTGCAAAGAGACTGGAATGCTCACAAATTTAACGGCAGATACCTGATTTATTATGTAATGGAAATAATTAGATGAAGTTGGTGCAGTGGTTCAGAATCCTGACCCTATTGTGTATAGTGATTTGAAAATCAGCTCCCAAATTTGTGCTAGTCTCATAAAGAATAGGGATACAAATAGGTTAGCACATTAAACATCAATATAAAATGGAAGCAGAGCAACTTTATTTGCCTCATCTGCACCATAGTACAGAATAAACCTCTGGTTCATTGAGAGGAACCATTTTCCTTTTAAAATGGTACAAATAAAACGTTCAAGTATGCTACTTGAGTGGACAAGGATGACATTTTAGACCATTCATGTCCCTATGTCCTATTATAATGGGATATACAGTTCAGTACAGCTCTTTTAATTGTAATTAGATGAAATGCTGAACAACACGTAAGGAAAGGCTCCAAAAAATAACATTTATTCCAGTCAAAAAGCAACAGACGTGCATTTCTGGTGGCTTTTTTGTTTGTTTGTTTGTTTGTTTGTTTGTTTTATAACAAATGTACATAGTATTTTAGAGATGCGCCACACAGAGATATACAGTACGTATATGGTTACAAAAGCAAGGTTTCAGTCATGTGCACTTCAAAGCAGCATGCTCTGCATTAAATGAGGATCTTCATGTACTATGCAAACGTAAACTTCATGCTGTGGCCTCTCTGCACCTCCCCTTTTCCACACAGCTTCATCTGGACCATCGAGGGAATCTTGTGTTTATTGTGGATTTGTCTGTGGAAGGTGAAAATCCTCAGCGGCTATTGCGGTATTGCATGCAAAATATACCATTCTAATTTATAAGCAGGAATAAAAGAAAACGATGTGACTTTGGAGGCAGCTGAGTTTGAGGCAGAGCTCCAAGTGACTAAAACATTTTTTTTTCAAAATAAAAGAGCCGTTATAATATTGTCTGTTGTATTTTTTAACAGTTTCAAAACAACAATTCATACTAAATACACTTGATAAATAATAATCTATTAATTTAATTTACAAAGAAAGTCCTGTGATTGGCTGGCAACCAGTTCAGGGTGTCCCACGCCTACTGCCCGAAGACAGCTGGGATAGGCTCCAGCACGCCGCGACCCTTGTAAGGAAAAGCGGTTTGGATAACGGATTGATGGATATAAAGAAAATAAAAAATAAATACACTGATCTACACACCCCTGTTCAATGTTCATATCGGTTCGGTACGTACCACGGTATGGGGGGTCACGGTTCGGTACGGGTTCGGTAAAGCAACATGTCTCAAATGCATAAGACTAGGTTGTGTTTTCTATTCAATTTTAACAGAGAGCAAGTTACAATTCAATTTGCTATAAAGCAAAAAACATTCCTGTTATAAAAGCACAAAATAGAATAAAAACTTGCGCATTAGGGTTGTTCATAAATAATAATAATAATAATAATAATGATAATAAAAATTAAACACAGGAAACCCCCCTTTCTTGTATGGATAGAATGAGGTTGCAGATAAAGTCAGGTAGCACTTGCCAACTAGTAACCTTTAACATAAGTTCTAAGAGTTAGGGCGCAGCAGAGGATAGCTCATGCTCCACCATGGCTCTTGTGCGATTGTATATGCTAATATGCTAATATGAGCCCAGGGTTGAACATTGTAACGGGGCTCCAGCACGTTGAATAAACATTTGAAACCCGGCTCCTCAACTAAAGCTTGGCCATAAGCTTTAGTTGAGGAGCCGATATGTATATGCCGATTGCTTCAGTAATTATGAATATTGTTGGCTCTGTCTGCTTTCACTTCTCCAGGCTGCTTAAAAGTAGCGGGGATAAGTTGTTGGTGTTGAGCGGGTTTGTTTTTTCTACCCCCGGTAACTGTATCGGGGCGATGTTAGCATGTTTGACCCGCAACATACCAAACGGAGGTCCAATAACGCCAACACACAGTTATTGTTAGCTCCATCACTCGCAGCCTTGCAACTCCATCGCCGCCGTACGGAAGCCGAAATGTTCTCGGTTGATTATACTATATATACATTACACTATACAAACAGATCCGGGTCACTGATGGTGTAGTAGTACACACGCTTGAGTTGTGTGCGGGCAGCGTGGGATTGGTTCCCACTCAGTGACGGTGTCTGTGTGTGTGCCCTGCGACTGGCTTGTGACCAGTTCGGGGTGTAGTCTGCCTTTCGCCCAGTGTCAGCTGGGATAGGCTCCAGCACCTCCCCGCGACCCTGTACAGAAGGGGTGTCAAAGTCAAATGGAGGAAGGGCCAAATAAAAAATTTTGCGACAAGCCGATGGCCGGACTGATAGAATGTTTATTGAAATTTTCTAAAATGTCCAGATCGGATTGGGTCCTTCGCGCCTGCTGATGATGTCACGCTTTATATTTCTGTAATATATTTCTTTGCTTCTATGTTTGTCACCCCCCTGGCTGTTGTGTTTTTATCTTCGTAGTTACTAAATAAAAAATAAAATAAAGTACATTACTGCTACTTTTGCGAGGCAGCTCGTACATCACTTCCGTTTGCGTTTCTCCTGCCAAACTGGAAACAAATTTCTGGTTGACTCAGGCTGCAAGATTGTATGAACTGTACATAATTTGAAGAAAAACGGAGAGGATCATATGATTGGTATGATGTCTCCAGCTTACTCTATTTTAGAGTGGCAAGGTGAGGATGTGGGTGCTTCTGTCAGAGAACACGGGCCCGTATTCCACTTGGCACTTTTATTTATTGTGGTCTGCAACAACACAGACAAAGAATAACCTAGCACCATCATCCAATGCATATCCATTAGTTAACAATATGCCTAAACATTACAATTCACTGTATTAAGAAATTAAACAACCAAACAATACATACAATACACATTCACACTTTTCATCACTAGAATAGTAAGCATACTAGCCGAAATAACTAACTTGTGCTCATCAACGTGATCACTCACGAGAACATATCTAGGCTATCATGTACAGCAGTTACTTGACACGAACCTAAATTATTAAACTCGCCTTTTAACATTTACACTCAACAAACGTCTTGAAACACGGGAAATCTGCAATTACTGAGTTGGCTGGCACGAACAAATAACTAGCTATGTGTCAAAAAAGGAAAAAGAAAAGAAAGCAAGTCTCTCGCTATCAACACTTAGCGCTCGAGGAGCGTTCAACTCCTGCTTACAGTGTGGGACATCTCAGCCCATCGAAACATCGAATGAATTTATCAAATGCCAAAAATTACTAATAATAAAACCACGTGAGATTTCTCACATGAAGTATTTCTTAACAAAGTGTGTTTTACTCCAAATAACTTTTCACCACAATCCGATTCTGAAAGCCACGAAAAGTGACGTGAAGTCTTCAGTCGGCACGTAGACGACCGAAGTAGCGGTAATATTTGTTATAACAACAGCCAGGGGGTGGCAAACATAGATGCAAAGAAATATATTACAGAAATAGAGGAACGAATTGGGTTATCTGTGTTGTGGTCGAATTTGTGTCTTGCCAAATTGTTTTGTTTCCGAGATTAATGAATGCATCGTGCGGCTCCGCTGGGTGGGAGAGCATATGAGCGAGAGTAGCGGAGAACGAAGAGGAGAGCCGTTGCTCTTATTTGACTGAACGGGTGTCATACTGTATTGGCGTCGGCTGCGGCGCACAGTAGACGGTTGGACTAATAAAAACGTGATAATTAAACTACCTCTGTGTTCTTGGGAGACGCTACAATATATTTTAAAGCGTGACGTCATCGGCAGGCGCGGAGGACTCGATCACATCTGCTACCCACACCGGCTTGCTGCGGGCCGGATCTAATAATAAAGAAATATCAACCCTGGGGCCGTAGAAAACCTTCTCGCGGGCCAAATGTGGCCCGCGGGGTTTGACTTTGACATAGGTGCTGTACAGGATAAGCGGTTTGGAAGATGACACATGACACACTATACATGCAGCTGATTTGTATAGTGGTCTCCTCCAACTCCATGCTTTCTCCCGCACACACCATTTTTCTTCTACATTTGTTTTGATCAATTTCTTCTTAAAACAACAAATGCGGCGACCGCTTGGTCTCAGGCGTTGACTTTTTTTTTTTTTTTTTTTAATTTACCGTAGGTATTCGTCGTTTGACCGAAACGTGAAGCCGTACCGAGACACAGTAAGACAGGCACTCAAGTCACAGAGCGTGGCTGGTCACACTTGTAGAAAACAGTTTGGCGCTTTACATTTTTCCTCGTCATTCATTGTTGTCAGACAGGAGGAGTAGGGCCAAACGCCATAAAAAAAGACAGAAAATGGTGGAAATGGCTTACCTCTTCAATGCATGCAGTGGCCGGCAAGGGATTGGGATTGTCATCTGTGGGACTATATCGCCCCCAACAAAATGTTTACGACATAAGAAGTCGAAAGGCTTCACCTTGCTGGTGTTAAACTGGTCTTTTGTACGTCTGCAGAAGTTGACCCATCGTTCACATTTATCACTTTGAGTTTTTGGCTTCGGTAAACGAATAAAGAATACATCCTTCATATGTGGATAGTCGTAGTTTTCTGGAGTCGTTTCTGCAAGTTCCATAGCAGCAGCGTTTTCTTGGAATGTTTCTTTCTGAGCAGTAACAGGAGTCCCCTGCAAGCTTGCATCTATAGTTGTATGTTGACCCTCTTCCACACGATGTGGCGTCACGGCGTCTAAAAATAGCACTCGCGCAGCAGCCCCCTTTTGATGCTGTAATTTTTTTTATCGCATGATTAAGGCTCGTTTTGGCCTAATAAACTTTGTAGTCTTTTCACGTGTTGCCGCTGAAAAACTACAACACCTCACTGGATCTTACGAGACCGGAAAAAAAACATTAAGTACGCGACACTGGGAACACTAGTCTTGCTTGCTGTGTACTTACTCACGTTGAACTGGGATGGTGCCGCCGGGTTTCCATAGCAACCAGCGGCTGCATTGAGAAACACTGTTGGTCACCTTGATCTATACAAAAAAAATCTTTAGAGCAGAGGAGGAAGAGGAGGTTATATCTGCTTCAAAATATTGACGAGATGAATTGCTCGACTGACACACCCCGGCCAAAAGGAGCCGTGTCGCATGTGGTAAAATAGGGTGCATGTTACATGGGATAGTCGTGACGTTGTGGGTAGTACATGCCAGCCAGTTGGAATCGATAAAATAATGAGTTTATGTGGTGCTTGCATAATTCCCCCATGGAAAAAAAAAGAGTTCCAGGTTGCCGTTTGCGACATGCGTCTCCTTTTCTTCGGCTCTGCAGCTGTATTTTATAAAAGCACGACACGCACGCAGCGCTAGAGCCACACGGGACAATCTCGGCTTTCCACCAACTGTTTCTACTTCATTTATAAGAAAATTTACATTAAAAAAAATAAGAGAATTTGAATAAACAAAATGCCAGAGCTGGGCATTTTACAAAAAATTGAGCGTCGGTCATCCGTCATCCGTCAGCAGCGAGGGTACCCTTCGGTCATCCATCCTTTTTCCCTTGGGGAAAAATCTATAGACCGGTCCGTCTCTAATTTTAAACGGCCGTCCGTCAGCGAGTCCAACTAAACTTCCACTCAACAACCACAAGTCGCCCACAACCAGAAGAAGGAGTAAATAGAACACCACCAATCTAAATAATTGTATGTGTGTGTGTGTGTGTGTGTGTGTATGTGTGTGTGTGATCAATACTCTGGAATTAGAGTTTGTGCATCCAGCCACTATCATGAGCATTCTCAAGTAATTCCAGACTTTGGACCCTGATTTGTTTATGACTTTTCAGATTACCTTGACCCTGCCTGCTAACCGGCCTGCACTGTGAACTCTGCCTGCAGAAAACTCCTGGATTCACTCGCCGTATACTGCACCTGGACAACTCAATCTTAATCAACTGAACATCCAACTATGTTTGACTTAATAAACTCTGTATTGTATTTCCCAAGTTGTCTCAAGTCCCTGAAATTTTGTCCTCCACATGTCCAGACACCATGTCTAGTCACCATCATTGAGGGTCTTAAAGATAGGCTGTTAGGGTTGCGGATTGTGAGGAGGACCCAAATGCAGGGAGGAAACACAATGATGACATGGTCTTTATTGTAGAATGCAGGAGAGTTGCTGGCTGGACAGAATCGGTCTTGATCAGAGGGAGGAGGAACAGGCAAGACTGAGTCCAGTTCGAGGAGCAGACAGGTGACAAGCAAGATTAGACATTGGCTGGATCTGGTGAGGAAAGGCAAGTTTTACTTTAAGCTTCCCAAAAACTACTAAAATACTTACTATAAATGGCTAGACGAAACTGACTCAATGACAAACGCAGACGTTCTGGCAGTGCTGGGGAATTCACGGTCAGTTTAAGAGGACAGCAGCTGATTAGGTGGAGCTGCTGCCCATCAGCACCTGTGAACTCAAACACACACACACACACACACAAACACACAGGGCGGGGCTCAAGGTGCAGAGGCAGCGCAGCAGGCCTGACAAGACAGCCCCTATTAGTTGAGATGATGGTTGAATCAAAACGGTTTACTTAACATTGATTAAATAAAAAATCAACTAAAATGTGCATGTAGATTCGGGTTTAGATGATAGTTGAATCAACATTATTACTGTGTGATTGATGGTTGAAAAGCAAACATTGATTCAACATTTGGTCAACCTTACGCTTACGATATAATTTCTACTTTAGGTCTCAACGTAGATTCAATAATTAAGCCAAACCATATTTCAACATTGATTCACCACTACAATGCTATCTGGGTGGTTGAAAACTGTTGAACCCATAAATGTCAGCCTGGCTCTATAAGGGCCAAAAGAGAACCAGGACGGTGATGAAGAAGGTGACGATGACACAGGGTGACATGTTATTCTTGTAAGTGAAGAGGCATGACCCTTGGGAGGATAAACGGTAAAGGATGGATGGTTAGCCATATACAGTGTGTGTGGGTGTGTGTGCGTGTGTGTGTGGGTGTGTGTGTGTGTGGGGGGGGGGTGTATATATATATATATACTTTTTTGGGGGGGGGGCGGAGGACGAGATTTTTTTCTTTTTTTTAACTAGGCAAGGACGGAAGTGGGTTTTCGTCCTTCCCTGTAATCATCCCTAACCAGGTCAAGTACCGAATGTCGTGTTTTGTTGGGTTCTTTTGAAAAGAAAAACAATGTTCTCTTCTGCGATACCACGGAGCCGCCTTTAACTGCCTGCAACAACACTGTAGTGCTTTTTTCATGCGAGTTCCCTGCAGAATTGTACTCACAGGCATAGTCTGCCCTCTAGCGGTTCAACACGTATACCATGGATTATGCCACAGGAGGCCCATCCCTAGAGCATTAAAATCTCTCCAAGCCGTCATTCATGCTCATGCCAACGACGGCGAACACTTAAAGCTATGACTTTTGTTCTCCTCCTAAAATAACAGTGTCATTTTGCAATAGTTATCTTTATTAATACAAGGGTAAAACTTATTGCGTTATAAAATTTTGCAATAAAATGCAATAGTATTTTCATAACGCAATGTTAAATATTCTCGTGATGTCCCCTAGCAGGCTCGGTAGACCGATGGTGCTTGTGTTGCGTGGGGGCGATCTCAATACATCACCAGAATATTTAAGATTCCATTATAACGCAATACTTTGCAATATAATGCAAAGTATAATAAATTCATTATTGTGAATTTTCACAATAGTATAGCGTTATAACGCAAGATAGCGAGATGAAGACCTAAGAGAAGGTTGATGGGGGCAGTGAGGGGAGACTTGAGGGCAGCTGGCGTTAGAGAGGAGGATGCAGAAGATAGACTTCGATGGGAAAGGATGACAGGCTGTAGTGACCCCTAACAGGATGAGCCAAAAGGTAAAGAAGAAGATTACAAAGTAATTGAGGGCAGAGAAGCAATGCTATTGAGTTGAGTTTGCGTGGATGAAGAAAGTGAGGTGGACTAGAGCCTGAAGCAATTTCTTGGCGGGCCAATAGTGTCTTGACCCAATTGCAGACATGGTAGCCAGAAACCAGTAATATGTGCAAGGCAAGTTGTGCAAGTTGAGTAGGGTGATTTTGACTGCAGGAAAGGTCACATCGTTTTTGAAAAGTAGGGAAGGCCTCATAGACTCACAGATGTACACAGACGTAGCTGAAGCTTTGAAGAGGACATGCAGGTCTGACAGTAACAGGTTGGTTCATTATCTTATTGCACAGAGGCATTGCTCATTTTTCTTGAGTTACAATATCTGACCGCTGTATGAAGAAAGCTAAGAACTGTGCTAAGGTATCTGTGATTAATATACTATACTGAACTGTACACACAATGTGTGGAAAAAATACAGTTCTGTAACCATTATATGAAAGTAGTTATATACATGAACAGAAATGATATGTTTTTTTGTTTAAAAATAAATTAAAAACAAATAGTTGGTCTGAAATAGAGATGGCACGTGAGTAAAATGATTTTATTGTATCATTGAAGTTTAACAGAAGGCACATGTACAGTATGTGAAGGCCAATACTCTCCTGCAGTGATCCCACAACCAAATATATTCAATCTGCAAAGAAGGACATTGCTCTGACACTAAAACATCAAGTGAAACTTTGCACCTCGCGGTCTTTTGCAAAAATATATTGTATTCATATACAGAATAAAAATACAGTCGACCCCCGCCATTCGCGGGGGATGTCAAATCCATGTATATTTGGCGGCCATTTGGGAAAGAAAAATAAATACATCAATAAATAAAAAGTTTCTACTCTAAAAATTCTTCAAAAAAACGCTGATAAACATTCAATGTATGTTTCCCAAAATGGGAGGAATCCCTCAAAAAAAATATTTAAAAAAATATTGGGAAAAAAAAACCCCGCAGGTATGCAAACCCACAAGTGCTGAACCGGGAGGATGCGGGGGTCGACTGTACAGCATTTCTATACACTGAAGCTACTCTACTATACAAAATGCAGCAAACTATTTGAACATATTGAAGCCTATTGTAAGAAATTCTCGTGCTTAGTAGCATCCGTTAGGCAGTGAATCAAAAATATGGGCTTTACTTTTTGTCAAAAACAGTTTTACTGAAAAACTTACAAGTTCATATAATGAGAAAAATATTAGCTTTCCAACAGAAAAACAGCATATCAATATACAAATTCATAAGAGGACCAAGAGACCTGAAAAATACGAGCATGTCCCTTTCAAGCAGGGTAAGGAGCTGCATGGCTTGGAAAGATTTGTTTTGGGTTGAACGCTGACACTTTCCCTGGACTACATTTGCTTTAATAATGTGCATGTTCTGAGGTAAAATTGTGATTATATTCAGTCTTCTCTGATATTTGGCTGCAAATACAGGGGGCAGTGTTATGGGCTAAAACATACCCTGAAGGTCATTTTTAGATTTTAAATGTGAAAATTCCCACATCATTATCTTTTAGACTGTGGCCTAGTACAGGCAGCTTTCGGGGAAGATTAGTCCCTGAATGCACTGCTCGCCGCCGTCCGCCAAGTAAGGACCCTCCTCCTCATAGGGGGGCAGAGTTAGGCCATCCTCCTCACCAACGAGAGGGAGGGCCTCGGGTTCGGACTTCAGACTGGGCCTCTGTTTGTCCGGGAATGCCATGGAGAAGAGGGCCTCGGGGTTGCACACGAACTTGTAGACATATCTCTCCCCAGCAACCTGCCAAAGGAACCAATCACAGGAGAGAAGCTGAGCCCTCAGTGTTGACGTCCGGGCCAGAGAGAGTTTCCATTTGACCTTTTACCTTCTGCATGATGCCCTTCTCATAGTAGTACCTCAGCGAGCGGCTCAGCTTGTCATAGTTCATGGCAGGTCGGTTCTTCTGGATACCCCAGAGCCGAGCCACCTGGAGTGCCAGAAGAAAACATCTTGTAAGATTAGCAATGTTGGGATTTAGTGCCACGCATGAAAACTAACCTCTTCAGAGTCAATGAGTTTGAACTCCATATTATGCCCTGTCCACACAATCAGGTGTGCGTTGGCCGGGTTGTCCAGCAGCGTGAGCAGGAACTGCCACAGCTGCAGGGAGCCACGGCGCTGGTAAGGCAAACCATCCTGCTTTATTTTACCTGCATGCGCGGAAGGAACAAAGACACTTTAGTCAGAATCACTGGTCGGGTGGCAAAGTCTTTGCTCTTACCCTCCAGTCTGTCCGGCACAACACAAGCATCATCATAGTAGAAGCGCGCTTCTGCGTCACGGCCGAAACCTGCCAGTGGAGAATGAGATGAACAACACATCGGCATAGAAGAAGAGTGACCGAGGAGGAAAGCAGACCCGCCCGGCACTCACCGTGCGGGTGCAAGACTGACGTTTTGCCAAAGGATGACGACTGGCAGGTTTGAACCTCTACAAGACACAAAAGTGAAAGGTGACTTTTTAATGTCTTGAGTAGGCTATCCTTGACTGAACCAAACTGCTGAGTGAAAAGGGTCCGATTCAATCCACACCTGCGTCAAAGCCGAAGTCCCTTGGCTCTTGTTTGATGGTGACATGGTTGAAAGCCGCCATATTAGAACCGCACGCCACCGCCTCTGGGTAACGTGAATCCAGCATCTCCTGTTTGCAGAAGCCTCCACTACCGACTGGAACCAGAGGCTCGGACAGGTGCCGCTGATACAACGGGCGGCCCGCGTTGCTTGAGTGAGGGTAGGGCACATTCAGTGTTTTCTTCGCCGGTAGAAAGGACAAACATGGTTCTGACATCTGTCGCTGAAACCTGGGAGAACAATTGCAGATTTATTTCATGGTAAATACATTGGAACCTCTAGTGTAAAGCTGAATGCCCCTGAGGTCATCCCAGTGTCCCACAACTGATTTTGTTCCACCTGAAGTGGGACATATTATGCAAAATGTACTTTTCAATTGCCTGCAGACAAATAGTTGTTATTATTCATCTTTTTTATTTCCATTGAATACGGTTTTAGTGTCCATCGCAAGTTTTCATAAAACAAGTCTTTTTATCTTGTATATTCTATTCTCATAATCAGGTTGTACATTTTGCATGTGGCTGTGAAATTGCTATCATCTTTTGGGGGGGTCACTTAGAGGTCTCTCTTCAATGGAGGCTGCAACAGAATGAGTATTTACACTTATGCGTTGTAGTTGTCATCATCGTGTGTGTAGTTGAATGTTGTCACGCTCTGTCGTAGTGAGATATCAAATGATCTTTCAGAAATGTGTCATATATTTGTTAAACGGTACAGTCAACTTGCTAACTGAATCATGTTGCTTAGTGAAGATCCACCAGGTTCTCATAAAATTTGAATATTAGCCAAAAATGTCCACCCTGTCATTGTCCACCCTGTCAGCAAGCTCACATATTTTGCTGTTTACATTTCCAGTACATTGTCTGCTGGCAGTTAATGAATGAAAATATCATTTTGTTTCTAGCAGCATAACATCCGAGGAATATTAAGATCTATGACTCCAATATGACTCCCATGTGGATGTGAACATGTTAATACAGCTGACAAATGCAAACTAAAGCTAGCGTTGATGCTACATGCTCATACTGACCGCCAAGTGACGAATGTGCAAACATCTTTTTTTTGCCACTCAACAATGTGTCTGTATGAGCCTAAATACATTTGAAGTTGATATTTGGATAAAAGATGATTCGTAGTTGCATTTTACTTGCATTGTTTACAAGTGGACATGTTGTTAGTTCATGCTGACAGTAATCATTTAAATTCAGTGTATTTGAAATGTGCATGGATAATTTAAAAGGTGTAACATTTCATAGAGATTTCATGATATTAAAGAATACATTACAAATTTCTGATTGACGAAATGTGCCTATTTAATTGACTTAAAGGTGGAAGGACCTGTGTGGCACCTGGAAGTAATGTAGTCAGGTAACATGAAGTACAGCCACAGGTTGTTTTTTTTACCTCTCAATCTCTCATCACTTTATATGCCGTCATTATTTTTTCCCCTCTTTTCTTAAATTCTTCTGTAATCTCGTTTTAATTACAATTTTGTAACAGTTCTTCTGATGTGCTGCTGATTTCTTGGCCATGTCACCTTTGTGGAAGAGATCCTGATCTTAATGGTTTTCATCGGGTTAAATAAACAGTAAAACAAACATTCGAATTTAGTTGCAATTTTAGTATGTGTATTACCGTAGTTCTATGCGCCTCATACTTTGTTTTTTGTCATTTTGGGCAAATTTTGGTACTATCACTTTAATTTGGAAGTGAACTGAACAAAACTAAGAGGAGCGACTGGAGTTGTGTTTGACCGACAATGTTGAGGCGCACATGATTGATTGCAGCGTCAAGCTAGGGCTTTATTGATTACGATTCTACAGTGTCTATTTCAAACATTTAAGGACCACCATTAATGTCGGCTCGGTGTGCACTGCACATCTGTTGATCTCACTTTGTTGACAGCTCAAAGTTAGTCTTCCAGATATGTTCATAATAAATTTCATACTGTCAGTTGAGACTTTTTTTGTTTTATGATCTATGAAAAACATTTTATTTTATCACAATGTATGTTGTGACTGAGCAAGATTGTATGAGTTGACTTGCTAAAGAATTAGCAGGGACTTGCTTTTGGCATTTGCTTGAAACTTGAAAGTTCAAACTTGAGACTTACTCATGACTTCCACATGCAGTGGCGATACTCGTATGTGACTAATTTCCACCTCTGGTATGAAATGTGTATGAATTACTGCCTCCACAAGTCAAAATATTTTATTTTCACACTCAGGGCAAGTTGAAGTCTTGCCTAAAAATTCCGTTCTGACCACTCTGTCATATATGGTAAGGAAAACCGTTGTCTGCATTGGTTCAGTAGAGCAGGTTGTGTTAATTATTTTTATGAGACACAACTGCCCCCTTAAAACAGGCCAACTTCTAGGAGACTTAAAAAAATATGTGCAGATGGCTTTTGACAAATGTTGACAGACTGTCTAAAAAAATGATTTGCGCTTACCTCTGCTCTGAACTGAAAGTTGCAACAAGGGAGTCGATGGGAGGGTGTGGCAGCGCAAACTGATGATTTGGATTGCCCTGGGGCATGTGGTGGTGGTGGGTGGGTGAGGTGTGACGTGTCCTGGTGGGGGACAGATCCTTGGATGGGCTGGACTCTCGCTTCACTTTGCTGACTGGCGGCGCTTGACACATTGATGAAAACATGGAAGAGCCAAAAAAAAAAAAGAACACCCCAAAAAATTACGTTTGCTTCCTTCATGGCATTTTTCCTTGTGTCACATGTCCACTATCAAGCTGTAGACGCTCTAGAAGGGCTATATTTTTCTCTGTCGCTCTTTCTCTCCCGTCAAAATGGGGCCATTTCAGCATGAGAAGAAGATGTTGGCTGGGTAAAGTATGAAATGATTCTTTATCCTTGGGGTATTTTACAAGGGCATCACGCAGACATGTTAAGACACCTGGTAACTGATTTAAATCGTGAAGAAAATACATTATAGATCACCGTTGAATAATTTGTATGAACTGTATGTTCTACACAGCGCTCACTCCAGTTTCAATGGTCTACTCACAGTTACTGGACTGGAAATCTGGGACAAACTGTTCATCATCAGGAGCCTGAGCTGAAGAGGTAGGAAGAAGAAAAGAGAGCAAAAGGTCAGATACTACATACAAATGGCCCAGGAGGTCAACGCTTACATGGCCCATAATGCTTTGCACTATACCTTCTGCTATCCAGATTTCCTGAAGCTGGCTGAGATCTTGGAAAAGTTCTGCAAACCAGAAATACAATATTATCTGTATTCTTCCCTATAATGCTCACACATTCTTCAGATTTTGGTGAGGTAATATATTGTGGCCATACCCTCTGTGTCTTGATCCAACCCAGAATCCATGAACTTCCTTTTCCTCTCACTAAGGCATCGCTCTGTTCCCTGCACATGGTCGTATACAAACAGTAAGGTTTAGGTATTAAGTGACATTCAGTCTCAACAACAAAACAGCAACTTGTGGTCAAGACTCACATTCTCCGGAATCACAAAGGGGACCTGTTGGTCATAAAAGCAGTTCATGTTGCAAACGTCTTCACCCTTGAATAAATACACAAGAGAAGGGTTGTCACAGTTTCCAGAGTATTTATTACTTGTTGATTGTTTGTTCATTTGCAGAATTATGCAATAATTTAATTAAAAGACAGCGGAAACATATTCACATACATATAGACACACACATACATACACACATATACGCACATACTGTATATTATACATATGTATATATATATATATATATATATATATATATATATACACATGTGTGTATATGTGTGTGTGGATATATATATATATACATACAAGTGTATATATATATATATGTGTATATATATATATATATATGTGTATATATATATATGTGTATATATATATATATATATATATATGTGTATATATGTATATATATACACATAT
Organism: Filicampus tigris; assembly: GCF_054856515.1. NCBI lineage: Eukaryota > Metazoa > Chordata > Actinopteri > Syngnathiformes > Syngnathidae > Filicampus > Filicampus tigris. The sequence continues at coordinate 3,301,646 of NC_141217.1, forward strand.
ATGTGTGTATATATGTGTGTGTATATATGTATATTTATATATGTATATATATGTGTGTATATATATATACATATGTATATATATATATGTGTGTATATGTATTTTATCTGTGACTGAATGGTGCATCAAACATAATGATCACAGTTTGTACTGATCCAAATTGACAAGATTTTCTGGGTGTCTAATATGGAGTCAAACTGAAGCCATAACATTTCTAAAGTAAAGTAGTAAAGTAAATAAATAAACGCGAGAATGGAGTTGACGCGGCGAGGGGCGGGGAGGGGTTGTTTTTCACAATGAAGTGAAACTTGATCCTGGCAGAAGTGAATGATGGGGTTGATGCAGCTCTCCTTTATTTAGTAATTTAACGCAAATGCGCGAGGGGGTGGAGGGTACACACAAAGCATTCCGAAGAACACAGTCCCAAAAGCAGTCGCGCTGTGGTGACAGATATGGAGTAAAAAATGGACGCATTGTTGTCTCTCCGTCAGAAAATGGCGAACGACTTTTCACGCATTTGCTTCAAGAAAGGGACAAGGCGTGATTGATAAATAGACATAATGTTAATGCCGCGAGTCTCACCTGGCAAAGGAAGTATTTCACCCGTGTCAAATTTACACTCGATCTGGGTTTCCACACCTACATTCCCGCAGAGGTTCGACTAAAAACTCGACTGCAGATTTTTCTCAATGGAGACCCCTCCGCACTCGGTGTGAGCCGATCGCAGTGCTCCCTTCCCATTGGCTCGCAGATGTGTCAGTCAAATACAACCAATCACCTAAACGAGCGCTCTGAGGTTCCCCCGGTCTCTGTTTTTATGAATGGCCGCACTTCATTCAAGGGCCAAGGTTCACTTAAAGGGCCAGGCGTGTCATTACGTAATGCCACGGGTAATAAGAAGCTACATGAATAGCTAAAAAACACACACATTGAAAGGAGATATACACTTAAACATCTCCTGTGGTTGGATTAACTCATTCAACCCCAAAGACATTTCACATTTCACAGTCCAGCCATTCAATCCCGGGAATTTATTTGTATTTTTTTCAGATTTTTTTTCAAACGCTAGGGTAAAACAGGGTCTGAAAAGGCCTAGTATTGAATGGGTTGAAAACAACTGTTGAGAATAAAAGGTATGCAAGCAAAAGCAATATAAACCTTGACAAATGAACTTAAATTTGTCACAAGAAAAGACACACGCATATACCCACAAATCTAGTTATACCGGTGTGGCACCACATTTTCCTCACAACACTTTCGCTTTATGATGAGTGTTATTGCTATTTTAGGTTGTTGTGCTGAGTGGTCCAACGCACAGTGTGGACTCAAGTTTGGTGTCGTCGGGTGCAATAAAGAGCTTCACCACTAGATGACAGAATTTGTATTCTGCCTGAGTGTTCTATACATTGCGGTTACTTTCTAGTAACTCACAAACACACATATACATACATACATACATACATATATATATATATACACACACACACAGTACAGGCCTACTGTATGCAAACATAGCTAATATATTACATAGTTCAGGGGTCAGTTGGAATGAGAGATCGAGTAATTGTAAAAGGCTACCAGTTTATCAGTGTACCAAATAATGATACACATGGTAGGAAATAAATATCAATATGCAAAAACTTAATTTATATAAATCTGTGCAAATATTAACACTTTCAATTGATCACACTCCGGTCCTCGAGGGTTACTTCCCTGTAGGTTTGAGGTTTTCTCCTGCAATACACCTGATTCAAATCAGGATCGTTATCAGGCCCCTGCAGAACTTGTTGATGAACTAATCATTTGAATCAGGTGGGAAACTTATAAAACATGCAGGAAAGTGGCCCTCGAGGACTGGAGTTTGAGACCACTGCGGTAGGTAATGCATTTACAGGTATATACTCACAGCTTTACATATATATTTACACACACATAGATCCATCAATTGTTTTCATGTATTTATTTAGGTTATTATTCTTTGCTTTTTAACATTTACACTTAAAGTACATGTTCCAGTCCAGGAGGTGGCGGTAGATGCTTACGACACAAAAATAGGAGAGGACTAAAAAAACAGCAGTATTTTTCGTCATTACATTATTGTTTCAGTTCAAATGCGTATACTCGTATATACTCAAGAAACTGTTTGCTATCTTATGAAGCCGCAGCACGTTTGTGTTCCACATCTTTTTCCCACACTTACGCAATGACAATAAGCTAACGCTATTAGCTTAGCTGGCTAGGGCCAACGCGCCCCACCGGGTTATGGCGTTGGTTTAATTTAAGCGACATTATCAAACCAAACAAAAAACACGGTATCCATAACAGTTTAAAAATAAGACCGAAAATACCAAAGAATAACAAAACAGCACAGCCTACATTTAAGTACCTTCGAACGTTTGATTTCATTTCTTTCGTTGTGGTTAGATCAGAATCGCCTCTTTACTCATTGTCCGTCGTGCAGTTTGGAAAGAACCCAAACGCACTCCGAACTAGTATATCTGATCAATTCATCACCTCTGACCACAACTTTAAAGCGTGGAGGCCCTGATGGTTAACTCGAGCCTGTTGCCCATCGCCACGGAGGCTAAGCGAGCGGATTTTCCTATCACTTCCAGTCACAGTCGGGCCACAACTACGACCAGATCAAATAAGATCAGTGTGTAGGTTTTCGACCAAAATCACACGCATTCTGCATTCACGCACATACTCACTCACACTCAACCGCAGTCAAAAGCACGCACGCATCATTCATTGCCTCTCACAAACCAGTCACTTCGACTATCGCTTCCTGGAGAAATACAGAAGCCCGCGTTGCATCATGGGAAAACGCACCGCCCATCTCTCTCTCTCTCTCTCGCTCGCTCTCTCTCTCTCTCTCGCTCGCTCTCTCTCTCGCTCGCTCTCTATCTCTCTCGCTCGCTCTCTCTCTCTTTCTCTCTTTCTCGCTCTCTCTCTCTGTCTGTCTGGCTCTCTCGCTGTCTATCTGACTCTCTCTCTCTCTCTCTCTCTCTTCTTTTTTGGGCAAAATTACTGAAACAATTTGATACAAACATACACTATCTCCAAAACAACGCGGCAATTAAAAATGAACAAAAGTAAACGTTTGCCTGATCATGTCAATGTCTGATAGATCCAACATTAATAAAACATTCTCAGGTATGTGAGTCAAATTACAACGTTCGTAGCGTCACCTTGCGTCACGATTGGGCCGGTAACCGTGGTGATACTTCAACAACAGGATGGTAAAATTGAGTCAGTTTCGAACTATCAAAATTTCGGAGAAGCTCAGGATAGTGCAAAGCTGCTGAAATCAACATCGACTCTTAACCAGGAGAGGACGCTATTTTTCGATATCGTATGAGGAGCTTTATCCATACAAGCGGCCTGCCTCGTCGTGGTATGACGACCTTCAAAGTCTTCCTGTTCCCATTCTGAGTTAAGGTTAGTTAGCAGCACATTATGATCTAGTCAAGAGTCTCATCATTCAATGTGATAGTAATTATTATATACAGCCGCGAGGAAAAAGAGACCACCCTTGTTTCATTTAAAACTTTGTTGGGACCAGTATATCATTGGAAAAAGAAAAAAAACTCATGAAGGATGAATTTAAAATGGAGACATTTTCCATTTTTTTCTTGATAATGACCAAAGTCACTTAATAATTTCTTCCATAAATAGCTATGGCATAAAAACGGTGCTTTTAGGCATATTCCACGTTTTCTTTTGTTTCAGTTATACAGTAGTCATTTGATACACTTGTAGAGGCACCAAACATTAAAGTGAACATCAAATTGAAGAAAACATGGTGGTCCCTTAATTTTTTCTGCGGTTGCATTTATCAACCGTGTTTGGCTGTTTGCTGGCCAGTCAGTTACTTCAGTAGGTCTGCAAGTCTGAGGATGCACTGTGTTTTGGAATGTCATTGCCCTCCTAAGTTAGCAGTCACTTGTCAGGTCACTTGTTTCCAGATGTGACAAAAGTATTCACACTTGGGACATAAGGAGATTTGTTTAATTTTTTTAATGTCAAGTCTATACAAACCACAATTTCAGTAGAGTTGGGATGTGTAAAACATAAATTAAAAACAGAATAAAATGATTTGCATATAATTTTCAACCTGTATTGATGTGAATACACAAACTGTTCAAACTGATGAACATTATTGTTTGTTTGCAGATTTTCTCATATTTTAAATTTTTAGTCCTGCAACCTTTTCCCCCCAAACTGCAACGTGGGCAACAAAAGACTGGGAAAGTTGAGGAATGTGGAAGCTGTGTTAGCTAATGATACTAATTGAAATATACACCTTAGTACTAAGTAGTATGTGAGTTTTATTTTTTTCCCATTTTAGACAAGAATGACTTGTGACTTGACGAATAGATAGTTTGCCCAAGACGGCATGCACCTCTGGACACACCCACGGGCACCAAGCTGGAGGCCCCTCTTTTGCTCCGGTGCTTATTGAGCGTTTGAATAGATGAATTTATTAGCCACTGTCCAAAAATGGTGGATTACTGTGTGGTGTTTAGAAGCAACAATACAGGTAGGAGGGACAAAATCTCATTTCACTGTTTACCAGAACCATTTAGAATGAGAATGAGAAAATTGAACATATGTGAAGGAAAAGGCAGAGAGTGTGGATTTAGCGGTACAAACCAGCAGAGCTGATCTCACTGCAGCCAGTTATTTCTGCTTCTTTTCACAGTCAGTCAGTTAGTTATTTTATCTGTGACGGTCACCCTGTCATCATGTCTTGTGTTTTCCACTGCATCCCAAGTTTCTCTATACTGTGTCAAGTTTGTAGCCCTCATCTTAGCACATCTAAAAGAGACTGGAAAATGTATAACATAGCTGATAATAACTGATTAAAGGAAATCGGGTATGAGTTGGCCTACTGGTCTTTCCGTTTGAAGCCTTCTTTCCCGAGCTCGACCTCCAACATTGTGGGAAAAAACGATTATTGATTGATATAGGCCTATACAGTGCAAGTCAAAAGCTTGGAAAAGCCCTCAAATCCAAGTGTTTTTTTTCATAATTTAAACATTTCTTGAATTGTAGGTGAAAACTTAAGTCATCGTCATTGTCGCGAAATATTGATGAAATAACAAAAAAAAAGTTAATTAAAACAGAATATGTTTTATAATTTAGATTCTTCAAAGTAGGCACCTTTTGCCCAGATAACAGTTTTGCACATATTAGTATTTTCTCAGAGGGCTTTATGGTGTGGATGATGCTTCATGACCTGGAATGACTTTCAGTTCACAGCTGTACATTAGCAAAAGTTAAATAGGAAGTCAACCCCAAAATTTCCTTTACATGAATATGTTCTATCCAGGCCCACTAATTGAAACATGGCATTCAGATAAATATTGTGTTTGTGGAATATGAGTTAAGCAGTAAAACCCTCCCGTTTTTGTCCATCTCAGGGGGCGGCCATTTTGCCACTTGCTGTCGACTGAAAATGACATCACAGTTGCTCAGGGCTCAGGTAATGACCAATCATGGCTCAGCTTCAGAAAACATGTTACCCACAATGCTTCTGTTTACATCATGGATGACCCAGATTACCACTACTGCGCATGTGCGATGCAGAGAATACAAGGGGGAACATGTGGGATACAAGGCTTTTTTGAGTAAATAATTAGATGTATAAATAAACGATACGTCCACTATCAAATTTAACTGTCGACGATTTTAATTGTTGAAGTTGTCGTGTTAGTAATCCAATTTTGTCAGCTCTAGTGTCAAGTAATCTACCCAATGTCCGTATGCAGTTTGTTTACAGCAGAGACGTGAGCAAGCAGCTATAGTTAACATGGCGTTGCGAATCGATTATATTATTTGCTTTACATCGATGCATATTTCAAGCATTTGTATCGATATAAAATCGATTTTCGATAAATCATTACATCCCTACTACATACTTGCTAACATCCATCCATTATCTATACCGCTTCTCCTCACAAGGGTCGCGGGCGTGCTGGAGCCTATCCCAGCTGTCTTCGGGCAGTGGGCAGGGGACACCCTGAATTGGTTGCCAGGGCACACAGAGACAAACAAACATCCGCACTCACAATCACACTTAGGGGCAATTTAGAGTGTCAAATCAACTTACCATGCATGTTTTTGGAATGTGGGAGGAAACCGGAGTACCCGGAGGAAACCCACGCAGGCACGGGGAGAACATGCAAACTCCACACAGGGAGGCCGGAGCCGGGATCGAACCCACGACCTCTGAACTGTGAGGCGGACGTGTTAACCAGTCGACCACCGTACCGTCCACATGCTAACATTGTCATCACAAACATGCTTTCATAACCGACCACTTAAGCCTGCAGTGTTTCGTTCCAACGTGTCAAAAAAATAAATAAATCTGTCGTGGTTTCCTAAATGGGTCTTCATAAAGTATGCCTGTGTTGTCAGCAAAGTGAAAAAGGAAATCATTTCCTCTTAATTCTGTGGCAATATTTAGGCTAGTTAAACTTATTATGGTATTTGCAAACCGAATGACGTAGGCGCGCTCCCACGAGGGGGTGCAGTTTTTAGCAGGGGTGCTGAATTTGGCACAACACCCGCCTATAGACAGGTACTATTTTTTTCCCCTCGGAAAAAAAGGTGAATGACGGACGAAGGAAGGGTACCTACGCTGCAGAGGAATGACGCTCAATTTTTAGTAAAATGCCCAGCTCTGGTAATTAGAGAGAGCACTAAGTCTGTCTTCGGCATTTTCTTCTTGCTGATGGAATAATGCAGCCATCAACCCCACAAGGGCACCATTTGAGAAAGGAGCCCTTTTTGAATTGTTTAGGGACTTAAGGCTAAGGTTGCATCACATCAGCAGTGTGTTCCTAGTCTCCCCTTAACTGGAAGCTTCGGTGCCTTGTTACATCGAACGCGGAAGTGCTACGTGCATACAGTCCATTCCTTGTTAACAGTGTACATTGATTCACTCAACTTTCACAACATTTTCATTTCCGATTGAGATAAATTGTATTTGTTATTCACTCCAGAGTCCATAGTGTCACTATCTTAAAATTGTTATTAAGTGTACGGTGTTGTAAATAACATTTTAGCATTATAAATTGACAAGCAAATAAAGTACAAGCTGAAGTTAATCAGACTAATATAAGTACATTGGAAACAATAAAACAAGCTCAAAGGTAAGGCAAGGACTAATAAATGAAATCAACCATCAAAGTAAAACATTAAAATATAACAAGTTCTATTTGATCCACAAGTGACTGGGCATGTGAAAAGCTAACAAGAACCTACATCTTCACTTAGTGCTTCATCGCAAACGGGTAAAATGCACCACACCAGTAGCAGAAGATCTAAATCAATGTCTTTTGCTGTGAGGAAGCTCCTCCATACCGGTCGAGAATCTTATCCAGCCAATGGCAATGGAACAGCACCGGGAAGTGGGAACCTCTCAAATTAAAAGCAGTTCCAGGGCCATACATGTCTTAACAGAAACAACACTTGTGCTTGGTCATCACATGACTCCTGATCTTCTTCTCGAACCATTTAAAACACAGACACCACCAGAGACAGAGATTTTTCTGTTTACAATGTGAGTGCGCTTACTTCACACGGACTTAGTCTGCTTATTGTTCTTTTCTTACCATAATCTTTCCACTAAAAGTCTCACCAAAAGCCACACGGAATTGATACATGAGGTGGTAATGAGGATCGTTATTTTATGTTGTATGTGAATGGGCGGCATGGGCTCAGTGTTCGAGTGGTCGTCTCCCAACCCGAAGGTTGTGGGTCCGATCCTCAACCCTTGTGTCCTTCAGCAAGACACCGAACCCTAATGTGTTCCCAGTAGACCTGGCAGCAGCCTCCCATTTCTGTATGGGTGAATGTGTTGCTTCGTAGAGCGCGGTCCGTTTGTATGTATTTATGTTAACGCTATGTATTAAAGTCACACTGTAGGATTGCGCAGTCATTCTGTTCAAAGTAACTTAAAAGTAACACAAACGAGGTGTGATGCATGCCGAGACACTATGGTGTAATATAACTCCACATTTTTCACACATTTGATGTTATTGGCGTCCCTTGCCAGCCATTATTGGACTCTACAACAGAGCAGTGGACTGGTAATAATGCTGTGCTATATTGGATTTAAGCTGCATTTGCGTCCATGCCAATTAACTAATCCAGTATCCTACGCCTCATGGGGGCCGGTGAGGTCATCTTGAATGGCGTAATCAGATTGGAGCGTCTACTACAGAGGGAAGGTGACACTGAATTTCCACGTCAACAACAATACACCTGAGTCAATGCGCGGTGAAGAATCAGACAGCAGAGAGGATGTGAGGATGTGAGGAGGTGCCATTGTTTTGTTTTGTCTTTTTCCACAATGGACTAAAAAAAAAAAAGAGTGGACCGAAAGAGACAAGCTCCGCCCTCTATACCATGGACGAGTCCAATGCAAACAGAGTGAGTGGTTGCATTTTGTTGCTCACTTGGGTGTTTTTGGGTGGTCCGCACACCACAGCACACCACACGATCATCCACCCAATCAGGTCACATTGCTATCTCTACTGCTTTTATTGTGAGGATTCTTACATTTTTCTCCGATCAGATCGGAAGTGGAAAATTATAACAGATACTGATGCAGTGATTGTGTGTGACTTGTGGAATAGTGACAGATGCACATGGCTGAGTGTGGTGTTAGAATGTAGCAACATTGGTGATGTGAACTTTCATAGGACAGTAAATATTGGCCGTTCATTGGCCTTTTCATTAGTACAGTACCTCGTAATTAACTCCATGTGGTTTTTGCTTTTTGTGTGTCACTAGACACGAGAAGCCGGATATTCACAGGAAGTAAGCGCTAGTATTTCAGTGTCATTGTTCGGTTGTGATAGTTGGAGATGATGGCCACTCGTCATATAGGTGACTGAAAACTATTGTTGCTTCTGTTAGCTCATATTTAGCGCTTTTAATTTGGTGGGACACTACTGTACTTCCTATTTTTGCTTCATTGCCATTGGCTTGACAGATCTCTCAGTAGACAGCAGATTTTTGACTTGTATTTTCTGCGATTGCTGATGTGCATCTCACTCCATCAGCTTATGTTAAAGTGAAGATTTAGACTGTTACATTAACTCCTTGCTCCAGATCCATGTCATTTGCTAGCTGCAGTATGCTTCTCACTTGGGGGGTGTCACCTGTCTCTTGTACTTCAATGCTTTAACAGTAGATGGTTGATTTCATTTCATACGGGTACATCCATCCATCTCATTTGGGGTCAGGTTGATGTGGCAGAAAACTAAGCAAGGAAGCCCAGACATTCCACTCCCCAGCCACTTCACCCAGGGGGCTTTTGAGGCCAGCCAAGAGTCCTCTCCAGCACCCATCTAAGGACTCCAAGAAGGGTGGGTGCTCTGAACTGCTGTTTGGCGCACAGTCAGGACCTGTCCTCCCACCCGAAAGCGAAGGAAGGCTACCCTCTCGTCGACTGGGATGAACCCTAACATACAGGCAAGGGAGGGAGCAATAATAAGTATGCCCACACCTGGTCAGCGGTTCTCACCGTGGGATACTCCAGAGTGGAAGAGAGTTCAAGCCCCTTGACGAGGACTGCCCCCACCCCTCATGACAGAGAATTATTTACATATTACCCCTCCTTATTCTGAACTAGAGGTAAGATTGTGTCTGAACAGTTCATGTGTTGTTTTTTTTTATGGTAGGAGTTTAGACTTGGAAGCAAATTCTTCAAATATAAATTGATCTCATTTTATTTTGCAAGTCATCACTGTAGTCACTTGAAAGTGAGTGAAGCATCCATCACATGGTAAGGTCTTTGTGCACTTCTTACCCCCTTGCGATGAGTTGTGAGAAGCTTACTGCACTTGCACCGTGTAAATGACCGCTCTCGGAGCTTTCTGACTGTCCAGCAGAGATGTTACATCACCCTTGTTTTGCGTGTGATTGTTAAAGCAGTCCAGCCAGCATGTTCACGTCATTTAAACAGCTCATTCAACCGGTCGGGTGGATGTCGATGGTCTGGCTGGAAAGGTTAACATTTTTATCTAACATTTTGTTTCCCTTTCTCACACTCTGTCTTCACAGAAAGGCGGATATGGACAACACCAAAAAGGTACACTGAGACACAAAATCAAATCTAAGAAATAGTAACCAAACAGTAATCTAAAAACACTCGTCAAATACTCATGAAATATATTAAGAGCTCTTCCAAAGCAGTGTTGTTTTTGGCAGGCATTTTAGATTTAGTCTTAGTCTTTTGGACGAAAATGCTTATTAGTTTTCGTCACATTTAGTCATTCCTATTAGTGATAAGTTTAAGTCTAGGTTTAGTTGACGAAAACTCAAAGAGGTTTTAGTCTAGTTTTAGTCGACGAAAATTCAAAAAGGTCTTAGTCCGTTTTAGTTAAAAATAGGCATACAAGGTTTCGTACATACAGGCATACATTTTTTAACTGATTCGTTAAAAAATTTAAGTACTTTGGCATTGCTAAGGCTAAAAAGTCATTCAATATTGTTGAAATAAAAAAAAAAACGTGGATTCGCATTTACTATTGTACACACACATACACACCAACGCAGACCAACCGGTCCGTGGTAGAAAAATGGTTGCGACCACTACCTTAATCTACTTTTAATATTTGACTTTACACAAAACAAGCGAATGACTTGACGTTAGCCTTGATGTTAGCTCAACCAAAATAACTTATGACTTAACTCTTTTCTCTGGCTTTTGATCAGACCTGAAATTTTCGGCTGTTTTCCGGTGTCAATTGTACATAGTGTTTATGTCAATTTATTGTCTTTATTTATTTTTATTTTATATATTATTTATATCTATATTTATTAATACATGTATCACAGCCCTTTATTGTTTTGTTCTATTTATTGTATTGTTTGTAAAGTGCTTTGTTACAGTTCTAGCTGTTGAAATGCGCTATATAAATAAAATTGTATTGTATTGTATTTGCGCCTTACGTGGAAAACTTTAAGCACAATGAAATTGATCACAAACCGATTGTTGAATAACAGAATGCAAGTAAATGTATACAGCACAGTACTGTTTATGTTAACAGGACGAGTTGGGACAAAATATCAGCGTGGTGAGCCTTCTGATGTCGCTTGAGTATTGTCATTGTGTATTGAATTGTGGCCACATTCACCGTTACCGCTGTCTACAATGCATCGTGTTGTTCTTTCTGCTGGGTTGTACAAAAAGTATGTCCTTATCTTTCCTTCGTTTCCGACCACCAAGCCCATTTGCTGTCACTGTCGTCATTGTCCGTCAAATGAAAGCCTGTCAGTGTGCGTGAGCAGAGGCGAATGACCGCAGACCTGTTCGTGCTTTGTTGTGCCGGTGTGTGCGTCCTGCGTGCGCCCTGCGTGCTGTCCCGGCGGTGGGCGTGCCCAAACGCGGTACGGGTTGCACCAGCATTGCAATATTTTGAAAGACACATTACGTGTACAATAGCAAGAGATGTCATACATTTTGAACGTCTGACGGACCACACGCTAACAATTTCGTCCTGTATCGTCTCGTCACCGAAAATTCATGTACGTCACGTCATATATTCGTCATCAAAGAGCCACGTTTTGCTCGTCATCGTCTCGGTATCGTCATGAAAAAAAGGAGCGTTAACGAAACCTTTTCGTCATCGTTGACGAAAACAACACTGTTCCAAAGCAAATTTTAAAAACAATTCTTCTTTTCTTGCAATGTCGACCAGGTTCAGATTGAGCCAATTAATTGTTTTTGAAAAGAATTAATATAATGTTAATGTTATGACTGGTTGTTTACGTGTTGTATCGGTTGCTCTGCAGATGTTATGTTCCTTTTATTCTTTGTCCATTATGATGTCGTATAGGCCTGAAGTCTTACAGTTTAAAAGTTTGAATTACACACTGACACATTGTCAATACATCAACCCTTCTTTGAGTGAGGATGCAAACTCTCTTCCAGTCCTGATCTCTGTTGTTACTTTGTATTTTTGTTGATAAAGACTTTACTCTTCAACTTCCGTGTCATATCTGCGTATGGGTCCAAATCCGGATCCTCACATTGCAGTCAAGTAAAATTTGCAGGCCTTAAGAAAATGTTAGAAAATAAGAAATAACATCAACTACTCCTGGAAAGCTTGTAGTGTGTAACAGAGCATATGGGGCAAAATGAAAAGGACCACTGTCTTTAGTGCAAAATTATTCATGTCAATTTTGTTTATTTTTTGATTCAGAGCAGTGTAATTGAAATGGATAAACACCTTCTGAACTTTTATCACGAAATCACTCGCTTTTGTCTTTGTTGATGAATAATTAGAATTATGTTGTCCTTGAACAAATTTTATGTATTTTCTTTCTGCAATGGCTGGTGAGGACAAAATATTGGTAGCACTGTTACCACTGAAAGCCTCTACCTTTTTTTTTTTTATCTCAATTTTATTTCTATTAAAGAAATACGACAAGCATTATATTGTAAAATTGTTCGTATTATCACAAGAGTTGCCAGCTTGGTGAATTCACAGTAAACAACTGCAGAGAGTACCATTACCATAAGGCCTTGATTTGTTGAATTAATTTTGTGTGGCTGTTCACTGTATGGGGATGTTGTAACATGCTCATCAAATGCCTATGAGTGTTTTGATTTCAAAGCTTAAGTGTGTAGAATGTGGTCCATGGAGTAATACGCGCACGTTGGACTTTCTCAGACACGTCACTCAACCACGCACACACAGTCAGTCTGTGCACAGTGGACGGCAGCAGTGATACTCATCCCCGGAAAATCAACGGCTCTTCTGTGGAGGCGCCAAGCTACCAGAACTTGCACCGGGAGCTGCTGCTCAGTCACAAGCGGTACATATACACGAGGCCAAACTTGTCTGTTGTTGTCCCAATTCATTTGTGCCAAGATGTGACTCTCCCTGCAGGGGTCTTGTGCTGGAGGAGAAGCCGGAGCTGAAGCGAGTGCTGGAGCAGCGGCGACTGGAGCTGCACAGGGAGCAGGAGATGGCTCAGCAGCGGCCCTCGGACCTGGAGACGGAGCTCCGCAAGAGACAGCAGAAGCTACGAGAGGTCAGGAGAACAAAGACGCTCCCATTAACCACATTTTCAGACTACACCTAGTCAGAAAAGCCATTCATTGTGTATGTGCCGAGGGGTCGGAACCACAGAATGCTATCAGAAAGCGCCTCCAATAGGAGATGGTGATTTCCGAGTGCTGTTTTGGCAGATTTTGTAGAGTAAACGGCATAAAAACTCTCCAAGTTCCTGCCGAGCCCAAGGTTCGAATGAGGTGCTTTCGTATTGCGGTTTGTGAGGCAAAATTAGCATTTGCGCCTCATCAAAACACAATGATAGCAAAAGGGACAATCAACCGCCAAGATGGTCCTAAAAAGCTTCGCTGGGCTGCGCTATGTCACCTCTGCGTGGGAAGTACGTGGTCGGTGCAAGCTCTAAGCTTGGTACTACTTTTGCCACACCAGCTAGCTAGCAACGAGCTTTGGCTGTTGCTAAACGCGTTCTGGAGTTGCTCCATCACCAGCATGGCAGCGAATAAGCTACATTTGTGTTGTTCTTTGGAAGGGAGGGATAAGCAAAGACAGAGAAGCCATGCTAATTGCTGACCTAACTGAAGATTAACACGGCCTGCGCATTTAACACCGGAATAATGTGCTTGGGTGATCAAGTCCACTTTTCATTGACATCTGGCTGGAACCGCGTTAGAGCGGACAGAATCCAACTTTGAACAACCAAATAGAAGGCAAATAAGTAAGTGTCTGGACTCGGAAAAGAAAATTATACTTTCTACACCAGGGGTCTTCTGTTCCTCGAGGGCCGGCGTCCTGCCCGTTTTCCATCCCTCCCTGCTGCAACACACACCTGTCTCAAATGATCAGGGTTGTTATCTAGCTTCTGCAGACTTTGCTGATTTTCTGACCATTTGAATCAGACACGTTGCAGCAGGGAGAAATGGAAAACCTTTAGGACAGCGGCCCCCGAGGAACAGAATTGAAGACCCCTGATCTAAACTGGACCACAAATGTCGCTATAGTATAAAACATTCATTATATCAATAATTTTGTTTTTGTTTGTTTTCACAACAGTCCTGAGTTTTGATTTTGAGGTCTGCTCAATAAATGTTCTCAAAATAACTTTACAGTTAGAGCTACTCTTATTTAAAAAGAAATCAATGCAACTTTGCTGCTAGACAAGAAAATACAGTTTGATGCTATACACATTGTGAATTAAAAAAATTAAAACTGTTGATTATATAAAAAAGAAAACACTCATTGTCTTATTTTTATTGTTTAATAAAACCCTTGCTTCAAGTCCTTAGGATTAACCCAAGGCTGGAAATAAGCGGTTTCACATTGCAGTTTGCAACGTAAAATTTGTATTTTGTCCCTCAAACAAAAATACAAAGCTGTCAAATGTTGTGGAATCAATAAGTGAATGCTATCTTGTTACGCCCCTCACACATCGAGATTGTCCGAATTATAGCAGCCTCTTTGTGTGTCCCTCGTAACCAATCAGGGAAGAGAGTCCGTCTCAAGTGTGAGCCTGCCTTTGCGGCGAACTGAAGCATATAACTGTGGCACGAGCCGCTAATCACACTGAGGCTATGTTAGCCAGCTTGGCCGGCCGCATCCGGTCTGCGCATGCTCTGTCTTGACGTAAACACATTGTGATGTCGGCATATACAGTATGCACTTGAAAATGGCAGCGTTTTACCAGAGCTTGTCTGTGACTTGAGAATTTGTTTGAAACTACTTGTAACTTATTATCATCATCAAGCCGCTGCTTCGATAAAAGTGTTCAAACAATCGCGACTACTGTGACCTCCATCTTCATAAATCACGCAATGTCGATCTGTGCGTGTGACACCATTGTAAAACGGCTCTGAAGAACGAAGTGTAGAATACAAACATGTGACCAGAGATCATCAGTTGGCAGAGCTGGGCACTTGACCCTTTTTTGCCGGTCCTCCACCTCCACCCTTGACCTGGGTACCCTTCCGGCCGCGACCCCCGCCCTTATTCCTAAAAATTATCCCCCCCCGGGGTTGGTTTTGTCGTATTGTATAATTATTTGGGTCCAACAGACAGCCAGAAGTCGCAGTCAACAAGTTACTTATTTATTTTCCACACTTCCCCTCCTTCACGGCGTTCAAAATAAAAGCATAACAGCAAACCACTACACACAGCAGGTTTGCTACGGCGTAGTTCCAGAAGTAGGGAAGACGCCAGAAGAAGCGCATGAACTCCACCTTGATGTGGCAGCGTCATACTTGAGTGCTTCGCGCAGCTTAATATACTCTCGGACACAATTGTTTTATTGTATTTATATAACCCTTAATCAAAGGAAAAGTCTCAAAGGGCTTCACATATGCACCAGATAATATACTCGACATCCCCTGATCTTAACCCCGAGGAGGGCAAGAAAAAACTCAAAAATCCCTATCTGGGGAAAAGTGACGAACCTTGAGAAGGGACCGCAGATGGGGGACTCCCCCTTCCAGGATGATCAGGCTGCAATGGATGCCGAGTGGGCAACATTGAACACACATTATAGTACTATGCAGGGTTTGTTAAAGTGATGTGAAAGTTAATCAAATGAAGTGCTGCAGGAAGATGACATCGGTGAAGTGAGCAGGGGCCCAATGGTCAATGTAGAAATCTCCATAGCAGCGCCTCCAAGGATGTGGTCAGCCTCTGATCTTGTAGCAGTCAGTCGCTGTTGGATCGAAACAGCAGCCTCCAAGTTGAGAAGTTGATTAAACCTGGGTGTACAGTGTACTATTTTTTTAATATACATAAAGCAAAAAAGGACAGCACTTTTTACCTAGCGTTGCGTTTCTGGCTGAGTTAAATAAGAAAACGTGGGGTCTGGGGAGTCATTTGAGCCAAAACCACATGCAAACTCGTCTCCTAGGACAACGTCATACGTTGGCTCTTTTTGATCGGCTGCTGCTTGAGAACGTCGCTTCTATGCGACACACATTAAGAGGACTACAGCTCATATCCCGCTAACACAGGGGTATGGAACTCCGGTTCCTCGAGAGCCATATCCTGCCTGTTTTGGATCTCTCCCTACTACAACACACCTGACTCAAATAATCAGGATTGTTTCAGACTTCTACCGAGCATGCTGGTGAGCTGACCATTTAAATGCTCCCCCATGAATGCTCCCCAAGGGAACCCAGTTGAACCCCCTTGAAAAAACAACCATAGTTTCACCAACCCACATTAAATTGTGAGGGCAAAAGAGTCCCAGTGGGCAGGGGCTTAAGCAGAAATTTTCACTGGGGTGACACATCACCTCAGTGATACGTGGCCGTGCATGCGTCCTTCACTCTTTATCATACCATCCACAGTCCATGTAAGTTCATGAAATAAAATCCACACATATGCAGAACAATGCCCATCACACTCAGAATCAAGCAGGAACAAATTGTGGTAAAAAGCAACATTGTGGGTCATTCATTCAAATCACATTAATAAAGCACAATGACACTCTTTAATTCTAAATGTTGCTTTTTACTTCGGTTTGTTCCTGCCCGTATAATATGTGCAAGATTGGTAAATGTGTCAATTTGATTTCATTAAACCATGGCTGTGGATGGTGCAATCAACAATGACTTCTCGTCCATGCTGTTTGAATGCTGTGGTGTCAAAGAAATGATTTTTGATTGATTTTGATAGTAAGAATTGAATGTTCTTCACTTGTAACTGATTAATTAAGAGTTTGCATTCATATCAATTTGATATTAATTCTCTAAAGTTAACATTGAAAGGATCTTGAGACAGAGTATCAATGGGTTTAACAATACTGCAAAATCACAGATATTAAAATGGTTCTCTATTTATAGGAGTGGCTACAGGGGGTAGCCACAGAGTGACAGGGGTGGCCTTCGCCAACTCTGGCCACCCTGTAGCTCCGCCCCTGCCGGTCGGAAACAGATGTCCTAAACAGATGGGTGATGCTGAGTTTCAAAGCTTGTTTCGGGCTATGTTATCTAATATGGGTGGGGCATGGCGTCAGACTTTGATATTTTTCGAGGGTTTGCCATTTCAAAAAGGGTGTTCCAGGGATGTTAATCGTGAATTTTTAATTGTGACCATTCCGACTTCTAGGGTGACTACTCCTGTATGGTCTGTTTAAAGAGACACTTGGGTGAGCTTACCATTGACAATTTTATAATAGGTTTGCATGTAAAAATGACATCGGTACTAAAGTGCCCCCCCAAAAGACTTGTGATTCAAGGACTTTTTTGTGATTAGATTTATGACAAATTGCCCCCTTTTGGGGCGTGGCTTATGTTATGTTTTCGGTCTCAGCGGTCTACATCACGGGAGGGAGCCAAGCGTATCGCTTTGTCAGTACGGCGACCGATCGCCACCAAAATGCAAATGCACATTACGACTCTTGTCCACTTCAACCTGTGAAAGTATAAAAGTGTTCTGCACAATAGGTATAGTTTTGGAATTTACACAACTATACACAATATGTATAGTTTTGGAATTTTAATTATAGTTAGTTTTTAACTACAATTGATATGTCATTAGTAAGGATGTCCACATATATTTTAGTGCCAATTGATCACCGTTTTTGGACGTTATAAGCAATGAAAGTACAATGATTTCCAATGTAGAGTTTGGAATCGGTTCCTCCAGTGACTCCGACCGAACAAGGATTGAACGGTAGGGGGCGCGGGCGGCCATTCTCCTCATTAACAAGAGGCGTTATTCATGGAGTCACTTATTTCCTAATTTCTCCCAAATTTATTGACAAAATAGAAAATGACAAAGCTTTTCATTTTCCTGATCAAAAAATATATCAAATGAACTTGTTAGTGAAAACATGGCCCCGCCGTCCCTTTAATGTCATAGTTGCGCTACGGTGGGAGGGTGACTAAACTGCATTGCTTTTTCATTCTTGCAGTACGAGCAGGAGGAGATGCGGCAGAGGGAGAACCAGCAGAAGATCCCAGAGTTTGTCCGCGTGAAGGACAACTTGAGACGCACGCAGATGTTTGAGCAGTGAAGTCCCCGCCATGCAACCCCCATCATTGCATGTTATTTGCTGGGTTTTAAATCGTGTCTTGTCTCCAACCTGGAACAATAAGTCACTTAAGACAGGGAAAAAAAAGTTCGATACAGTACGTTCAGGTATTCTTCGCAGTTGTCTTTGTGTGTGCTGAGTGAGTGGTTTTGGTCTGTTTTTTACTGTCATGGTATCTGTAACCCTAACCCAAATCAACTACTAAGACGCAGTGGAAGGACTACACATCTCTCATGAGACATTTGAGGATGTTTTGGGACATGTCTAAGCAAATGTAATGTCAGTGTTACAAACTGAATGGTTTCTGTCACAACTCTTGCTGTTCCTAGAGTGCAGTGAAAATAAAGCGTATGGCTCACAGTGACTCGCACGTGTTTTATTGGACACCATTCAAATTGTTGGCGATCGATTTGCATGCAGCTCTTCTCCCCAAGGACCCGTACTTCTCTTTCACATGGATATGACTCTTTGTTTAATGAGCGGATCTTTTCATTCCTTCACTGAGTTAGAGGAGAAAGCGGACCATCTGGAGCAGGCTTTTCGGGACACACAGGCGGGATTACCCAAGGGTCCAGTTAAAGCACTGGAGACATTTGTCGAAATAAGGGCAAGCCACTGACCATTTTAGATGTATGTCTAATTTTTTTCTTTTGTCACAAGCTAATAATGGCTCGTAGCCCAAAATGTTTTTTTGTTCGTTGGTTTTTAACGCTTGAAAACTCCCAAAGATGTCGTCTGTGATTACGGGGTATCCACAGTTTTAAGGCTATATGCTGAAATAAAATATATATTTGACAGTGGTTGCAGTTTAAACTACCTTCTGATAATCTACTTTATCGATACAAAATGAAACATTGACTTAAATGTATTTTGTCAGATGGCTCTACACAACTGTACAACAATGTGACATTTTCAAAAATTGTGAACAGCACTTGAGTGAACAATGAACAACTGTGATCTAAGGATGAAAAGTTATTTTTAAGGATTACCAATGGCTTCATTTAACAAAGTAATACGTCGTTTATTACTACTCCCAAAGAATGAGCATTACAGTTTTATTTGTTGTCGTGCCTCCAAGTAAGATAAGCTATGCTAAGTAAAATAGGAAACGCTAAGCAAAGATAAAAGCGAGCTAACCAGGCAGGCGTCAATTCAACGAGTCGCGTGTTTGAGTCAAAAGGCTAACGCGTGTCTGAAATCAGTCAGACCAAACCATTCCAACACAACAAAAAGGTTGTGGGAGCACTCGCGATCAAATAATTCCTGTCACCTTTCTTTCGTAAACACGAAAAATATTGATTTTTAGAAGGTAATTATCGAATACTTTACCAGATGGGCTCAATAGCATAGTAACTGATCTCTTTGATGGGTTAGTTGGATCAAACTAATGCGCTCCTCCCCCTTCGAAGAGAAATTTAGAGTGGACTGGAACAGATCTCCTAAGCGGCTCTGCTTTCACATTTGACCGCCGGCGGTTTGGAGAAAGTCTCACAGCTGATGTACAAGCGATGAGGGTGTGAAGAAGACCAACGCAAACTGTAAGTCAACATTCGGTTTATAGAACATCCGCATTCATACGAATAGTCTAGTGAAATTTTTGCATGTGATGATATATTTCTAAGTATGAACATAGCCTGTTCGTTTCTTACTTATATTCGAATGTACACGTTAGAATGTACTCGACCGCAGGTAGAAATTACTTTGTTGCACAAATACACTACACTACAATGTTTGTCGAAAGTACTATACAGTATATATATAGTATTCAGTCTTACAATGGTCTTTTTCAATGACAACTATACACTTTATAAAATAGCTTTAAACATACTTAAACATACTTAAATTGGAAATAAGAAATCGTATCATTTAGGTGCTATCTTCGACTCTTAATTACAAGCGTGCTCTATGGTTAAAGTCTTTTGTGATTAGAGGTGTCAAAATGAATTGATCAATCAACAATGATCGATTATCAAATTAATCTACATCTGTTTTAATAACTGAGTAATCGTTTAGAGCCATTGATTAACTTAAAATTGTCCAAAGCCTCTGATTTCAGCTTCTCAGCAGCAATCATTCTCTTATTTCTGTAGTCCTTCACGAAAGCAGACTGGTTGTCTTATTTGTTTAATCAAAGTAAGACATTTACAAACAGTCTCAAAAAGTTTGGTGAGAGGCAAACAACATTAATTGCTCTCGTGTGATGTTGCTTAATTGTCATTTAGTTGTTGTTTTACTTTATCGCTAAACAATACCAAATAAACAACTAGAATTGGTTGATAAATGCCAATTGGTTAAAAAATGTTTTACAATACATTTGCATGCAAAATAAAATTATATCCGATTATTCGATAAATCGATAGAATAATCTATTCTAAAAAATATTTGATAGTGACAGCCCTACATTTGATTCATCTCTTAAGGTTTCGTCGACATGTCTCCAGTTGGGGACTATCTTGAATAGAGACTTTTCACAGATTGTACTTTATTTACTGTTGTGTTTTGTTTACGCAGCCTTAGAATTGTCATGTTAATCATGATTTTGAGAAAAAAAAACATTGAAAATATTTCTGTTTTTTGTTTGTGAGTACAGACTCTGGGTTTAAGGAAAGCAAGTTGAAGACTCTTTAAGGCTGCTTTTATGAAATTCAAGAGTCAGACCTTTCATTCACTAGATGTGAACACTCAGAGTGGGCAGAATGGGTTGATGCATTGTAAATAGTCTTTTCTAGGGATGTAACGATTTATGGAAAATCGATATAAAATTGATATAAATGCTTAAAATATGCTTTGATGTAATAAAATAAAAGAATCGCAATGGCATATTAACTATAGCCGCTCTCTCATATTCATGCCTTTCTGTAACGCACATGCGCAGAAGCATTGTGGGCAATGGTGTCATGACCTCCCGAGTGAGCGATAACAACAGAGTCCGAAAGTCCGGGCACATTTCACAAAATTACTTAAAACGATGTAAATTTCCCTTTCATGGCAGCGCAGCGATAATGAATGTGCATCTAAAAAAGAGGCACGTTGTGGCTGATGCCCAATTTCATTTATGACATTGGGACAGTCGTTTCTGGAAGGTAGCTGTAGTTAGCACACACAGACTCCCGTGTGCGTCTGATGTAACACCGCACGTATGTCCTGTTGCGGTAATCTAATATTTTGTAGTGTCTACTGCGGATTATGGAGACCTTAGTCAGCAAACTCACGTTTATTAAAAAACAAAACAGTTTTTGTATACCCGCGGTTGACATCAACCAGCAAGAGAGGACATGTGTTGCCTCATGGTCACACTGTGGTCACGTACCGAGTGTTGCGTTTTTGAACTCGGACATCTCACCACTCAAAGTTAACACAACATGACCTGTTTTCCACAAACCCTTAGTGGCAACACCTAACAAAAGAGACATAACATTACCTGGGACGTTAGAATATACTAATTTGGAGTGCTAAAAAAATGATGTTCCTCCTAATCTTTAACGGTTTTTTTTCCATTCTGGGTGCATACCACATTTTTAATGTATAGATCAAATCATGCATATTAGAGAAGCAAAACAAAACGTTTTGGATTAAGGTTAAATAAAAACAAAATTAAAACCAATACAAGTTTAGTTAAATTTTATTTAGCACAGTACTTTTCCCTATGATTTCACTCTCTTCTACATTTAAAATAGGCTTGGTGCCATATTTCTTTAAGTATGAGTATTTCCTTTTTTGGATTGTAGTATTAGTGCAACTCAGCGTAGTGTATAATTTTTGGTTCCATTTTAAAATGCACTATACATTTACAGCTAAAAAAAATTCAGGCCACATTATCGCCTTCAATTTCAATTACTCCGTCATTCATAAACATGTCAGGATTGCTGGTACAAGCTGCAAAGTTTAATATGAGTTGAATGTACTTTCATTTTAATTGTCTTTATTTTTCTTTTGTACATACCTTAAAGAATTATTGCTGGATGGTCATATAAGAGCCTGGCGCAATTATGCCGCGGTTTACATCCGGTCCGATTACGATCCGATTAGTCGACTAATTGCGACTACTGTACTGTTTGTTGGTGATTAGTCAACTAGCAAAATAACAGTTTGTGGCAGCCCTACTTGACACGCTTGCACCAAACATCAGTGCATTTGTGGATGGCTGCAGCACCACACTAGCGCACACAGACAAGCATGGTAGCGATTTTTAAAAAAATCGAATCGAAAATCGGGAACTAAAAATTGAAAATTGATTCGGGGCTTGAGTGAATCGTTACATCCCGAGTCTTTTCCCAGATAAACGCCACTGTGGCACTTGTGAGCGAAGTTGTTTGTGCCCACTGCAGCAAAATCAACACCACAGTCCACATGTTGACAGACTTGCGGTGCTAAACACAACGCTCCCGTGCAGTGTCTACCCAACCCCCACAGCCGCCAATAGAATATCGCCCTTGGTGAAAAGCTGCATCTACATCCTGTTGGTCTTTCTGAAAGGATGACTCAATGGCATGAGGTGTCACAAGCCACTGCCTGTGGAGAACAATGGAAGATCTCTTCTCTATATGTGTCCTGCTCTGCTCAGCATATGGACTGCACTCAACTCAGGTGGTGCTGATTACCCTTTGCATTGTCTCAGCTGGTAAACAAGCCCCTGTGACGCTAGCTAAATTCAGAAGCAATGTGGAATCATTTCACGTGTGCCAGGGCTCACAATGCAAAATTTGAAAAGGGTAAAAATAAATAAACAAACAAATAAATACATAAGTAGTAGCTATGCATTCTCTGAGGTGCGGACACACAATTTTTTCAATACATTGATATTCATCAATGCAACCAACATTAGCCACGTGGCCAATATACACACACTCAACTCAAGGTTGTTTCGGCTCACTTCCACAATGTGTGCGAACAAGGAAAGGTACAGTGGTGGGCAAACCTTTGTGCTTAGACATCCATTGCCAGAGCACTTGTAACCAAACACTGCATTTCTCTTGCCTGCCGCTCCCCCACGTTGATGCTCGATTTGACTTTGGTCTTAGGCATGCTGAAAAGTCATTTAGTTTTCTTCCACCGCATCAGCATTCCGTAGAGAATTTTAATTGCGGGGTTCCAGCAGGCCTCGGCCTGATTTCAGGCATCCTTCACCGTTTCTCTTCGGTGAGCTGAGGCCGGTCCAATTTGGTAATTCCAGGGCCAACCACAGTAGTGCGTTGTAACGAGCACGGCGGTGGCGGCATTCCAGGCGATCGCAGCTCCCAAGGCTCATGGGAAAGGGTGGTGGGGGAAATCTGAGAGACAGTGAATCCCCGTTTATAATCTCGGTCGTAAACACTCCCTTCCGTGTATGTAACTTTTCACGGTCGGGTGGGCTGCGAGGATGGGTGTGACCGTCATCATTACCAGTCATGACACTTTTGGGACAATTTCGATGTCTGTCAAGTAGGCTGCATCTTCTTTTACTGTAGTCTCATATGTACTTCAAATGGCTTTTCTGAAAACAAAGCACCAACTTTATAGACAACAAACAGTTCCATTATAAAACTTTAAAAGCTCAATGAAATGTTAGCTTTGTCAGTTAGAATTGGCCTTTCGTTAAGACAAAATCCCCATTAGCCTGATGATGACAATCAACCACATTAAAAACAGTAACATTAAAAAGTAATGTGCCTGCGCAGTATAAACTTTGCAATCATGAGCGATGAGCTAGCCTTGTTAGCTTGGATGGCAAAGCTTGCTAGCGCCACTTAAAGTACCGGTACTGTAGAACTCAACCTCATGTTTGCATTTAATTACGATTGTATATAATCAACTAATACCATTATGTTATAGATAAAGACAAATATAAGGATAAGAAATATATTGTTTACTTTGAAACAGACAGAGGAAGTCACCCCCCGTTTATCGCGGTGGATACATTCCGGACCCATCTATGATTGATGAATTACACAGTTCTTCAAATAAGATGCAAAACATTCTTGTATCAAGCTGTTATGTTGTCACTCCTAGTTGGATTTTTTTTGGTCAAATTAAAAAAATGAAGCAAACGTGAATGAAACATTGTATGTTTAAACACCAAACTCTCCAACCAAGACAGCTAAAGCTAGCTTTACGCTAATGTTGTGTCTTTGCTTGTGATTTTGCATTATTTATGACGTCCTGCCTGATCGGGTTTACTTAAGCCAAACTGTACTGTGACCAACTGTTAGCAACTTGGGATAGAAGTTGCCACTGCCCCCCACAGCTAAAGGACACAGAGAGGCAGCAGGAGCACAAACAGGCAAAAGCCACTTTCTCACTGCCGTCATATTGTAATATCACTTATGCCCGTGTCACTTGGATGGGCGGCTGTTTGAAAGGGAATAGCGGAAAGCCAGAGCGGGCGCTGTGTATTTTAACAAGCATTCCTCCTACCTTGTTGCATTGAAAGCAATTGTCACTATTTAATAGCTACGCGTTTTCAGGCATCTAATTATCCGAATGTGTGATTCAATGTTGACGGCAATTTGTTGAGTTTGGTGTGACAAACACAGTGAAATGCATGTCTGTACTGACAGAAACTGTCTAAAAGTGCCTCAACAGCGTTATAAAGTGTAGCAACATATCAGCTCCAACCAAGTCAGCCCTACCCCCCCCACCGCCCCACACCCACCCCATCCACCCACTCATTCCAAACATAACCACAGAAAGAGTTATGGGGTGCAAGCGGGTAAGTCCCACATGACTTTTCCTCCCAAACTGGATTCCCGCCTGTGTTGTCAGCACATATCGCAACCTCAGCAGGATATTGAAGCCACTGGCTGGACACAAGGCCTTTTGTTGTACTGTTGTTTTACTGAGTCAGGCTGCCTGCGCCTCATTGTGTGACCGGCTGCTACTCAGTGCACATGAGTTGCCGTGTTGAATGGCTCAGGCCTGTATAAGGAATACACGATCATATCCTAATACATACGCTCTGTGTCTTCCTCATCCCGACAGGAAAGGGCCCAGATAGCAATCTCCAAACACAGAGGAGGAAGCATATGCGTCCGTTCGCATCTCTGCTGTTTACTTCCTGTTTTGCTGTCATGATACTATCACAAGGAGGAGGCGAGGCGAGCAAAGCACGTCCTCTAATCATGTTAGTTCCTGCAACGCCATCCCTTGTGATCGGGCTTTTTCAAGGGCACACTAGGAAGCATGTGAGATGCAGAATAAAATTGGAGCTAAAATAGAGCAGGAAGAAGGCACTCTTTCTCGGGGGCTGTTCTTGCCATAGTTTTCATCCGTGTTGTGTTTTGAACAGTAGCCTGGAGCGTAGTCAGTTGTTTTTGTGGGCACAACACAGCTCACTGTTTGATTTGGATCCCATACCATTGAAATGCTGCAACTATTTCACATCTCGTAGTAATGAATATCTTGTGAAATGTCATTGAATCAATGCTGCACTGCTAAAATGAACCGTCTAAATTTAAGAAATAAATACAGTCTAAAAACAAGTGAAATCATCTGCCAGTGCAGTAAGATAGTTACACTTGGCATGATTTCTTGAAATAAGAAAAATGATCTTGGCTATCTTGGATAAGCTAGAAATAACTTAAAATAAGTGGTGAAACACTCATTTCAAGCACTATATTAGGTCAAATAAAGTTGAACCTATCATGCACGTTTTTGCAATGGGGTGTAGAATACCTGGAGAAAACCCACACAGGTTCAGGGAGAACATGCAAACACACGCAGGAAGGCCGGGGGCCGGATTCAAAACGACGACCTCTACACTGTGAGGCGGACGCTGTAACCAGTTAACTTCCGTGCCGCCCCGGAGTACTTTACAATGAAAAGTGTCAATGAAGTGTGTTGATATTGGTACACCAGTTAATGGCGGGTTCTTGAAACAAGTTTTTACACCTAATAGTTCTCTGAAAACAAACTATAGCTTCAAACTGAGAATTTGACAGTAATTTAGTGTTATTTTGCATGTAAATGAATCAATTTTTGAATCTACAAACTAAGTAAGAAATAAAAGACATAAAACAATATCTTAAATTCTGCTCTCGCGTAGCATAATATTCTCAAAACAAGATCATAAAGACTGGCTTGATATAAGATTCTAGGTCTAGGTTAGATAGCTCACTTTTGCAGTGTGAGCATATTTCACTCATTGTTAATGCAGTTTTAGATACTGTACAAATGATTACATGCTCACCCAGTACAGCAAGTCGATGTATATGTGAACAAATCAGTTTGGCTGAATAACTTACACATGTACTGCAGGTTACAGTATCAATCAATGGGATTCAAAGCAGCCATCTATGAGAGTGCGTACATTAGCATTAGCATTTTTTTGATTGTGTAACATTTACCCAATCATATTGATGTACCTGCCATCATCTCTTTTGAAACACCAAACTCTCACTCGGGAACTCGGCCAAATGATCCTCGGTCAGAAGCAGGTGTTTTAAACAGGTGCTAAATTGCTAAATCCAGCAAATGTAGGCGGAGCATGGCATCAAAGTTTGATCATTTGGAGGATTCGTCATGAAAACGAGGTTGCAAGAGCCCGTTCATTGCTGGTTTGAAGTCTGGTTCCAGTTCTAACAGGCCACCGCTTTGCTCTGTTTGCTGTTGTTAGCTCATCACCGCTGTGTCGTGTTTGTTGTCAGAGGTTTGTTGGGAGCAGGGCCACAAAAGAACAAGAGAGTGGGCCATTAACGTGAATAGTGCCCACCTGTTTGTCAGCGTGTCACAGGAGTCGTCATTGGGACGTGATGCGGAGTGGACAAGCCCAGCATTGAGACATTCTTCCACTTCAAAGCTCCCCAGAGGGCTTGGTGGACACGCCAGGGTTGAATGGGCGGCAGAGGGAGGGGTGAGCGGGGAGAACAGGTGCAGAGCATGAGAGAAGGTGGGGTGAGGGCGGGAGTTGGGGGTCATTTCTGCACCCATCTGCTTTCTTTTTTAGGGCCTGAAACTTTTTTAACCCCCCCCCCCCCCCCCCGCGACAGCGCCCCATGGCGACACGCTCCTTCGGTCGGCCGTGTGCCGTCGCCATGGCACCACCATGGGGATTAACCCCGCACATGTGCCGAGTCAGCCCGTGGGGGTGTGCCTCTTTTGTGATGGAGCGTGGGAGGAAGAAAGACGGCGCACGGGGCTGCCTGGATTGTTGTGTGAAAGGACACTCTCCACTTACTTTTGTTACGTAAAGCAGCAGGCCAGCATGAATGAGGCCGTGTTGAGGGGAAGCGAGAACTTGGTCATATATAAATCTCATCTTGGAACCCCGAAAAATATCACTGCTGGGAGTCAATTAGAATTCATTCTGCAATTTTCCTTTCATAGTGTCTTTTCTTAAAGTTCTCTGGCTTCATCCCACATTAACAAAATACGTATACTAGGTTGATTGAATCGTCCTCAGGCAGAGATGGGCATTCCGTCCGACCGACCGACGGACGGGTCCGTCTTCCGTCACTGATGGACACCCATTTTGCTGACATTAGATGATAGAAGGGAAACTTAAAAAAAAAAAAGATGGATTAAGCAAAGACGGAAGTGGATTTCCGTCCGTCTGTGTGATCATCACTAACCTGGTTAAGTCAAAACGGACCTCACACTCCATCATTGACCGACGCCCGTTTTTCCGACGAGACATGGAAACGCGACCCAAACTGCATTGACTGTTATGTGTACAGCAGGTGACGGTGTGCACCAAAGAGAGAATTATGAGTTACTCAGGCTGACTATAAAGTAGCTTTGAATTACAGTTTTACAGAGAAGTTCTGAGCTAAGTTTTACATTTATGAAAAAAAACATTCTGTTATTGTAAAGGTTAGTTTATTTCAGTTTGCAAATGGACTAGGAAGCATTTTAATCCACGAGGATTGTACTTTTGGCAACAATCCGACACATGATTCTGATTGAGGGAAGAAAAACTTTAAAGTGAAACTTTTAAGAGTTAAAGCGGCAGCAGGCTCCCACTTACAGTTCAATTGATAAATTTAGGCTATGCGAATTGTCAAATGTATGTGAGCGTAAAGCTGTTTGAGCAGCAAGCCAACACATGATGTCGGTAGAGCACTCCATTTATCATTTTAATTAAATTGGTTCAGATAATGGATGGATGGATTTTTCATCGGTTGGACCCTTTTTTTTTTACAGATTGACAATTGACGGACTGGCAAACCTTTGACATTTACTGACGGAAGCACGGTTAAAATAACATGACGGACTGACCGACAGACGATTATAGTTTGGTTCGGCTTGAAAAAAAGACAGATGACCGACGGGTACCCAGGCTGCTGACAGATGATGAATGACGGACCGGCAAACTTTAGTAAAAGTCCCACCTCTGTCCACAGGTATGAATATCGGTGCAAATGGTTGTTTGTCTTGATTGCTAGTAACCAGTCTTGGGTGGAACAGGCTCACAGTCAGCTGGGATAGACTCAAGCACAGCTAGGCCTCATGAGGACAAGCGCTCATGTACAGGCCGAAATGAGTGTTCCTCATATCTTTTATGTAGATGTAGGTTGGTGTGTATACACATGTGTATATACACATGTTACTGCGTATATCTACATAGGTTTGATTCTAAATGTTTGCCGTCAATGTTATACATTAATGGCCACATTATGCCGCCGCCCCTGTGTGACCTATATCTTTGCTACTGTAACAATGAAAATTTCCCCACTGTGGGATCAATAAAGGCATTCTTATCTTATCTTATCTTATCTATAGAAACGGATGGATGAAGTTTGTTAAAGTGAAAGTTTTGGAGTTTGCCAGAAATGTCCGCTTCAAACTAAAACAGTCAACTTCCTGTTCAATTTCACACATGGGTCCGTGACACTTTTTCTGTTACGATTGACAATTTTGTGTCAACTGGTGTAACTGGTGTCAGGAGCTCATTTGACATACTGGAGTGAGTTATGTGTGTGTGTGCTGCATGTTGGAGACCCCGAAAAGGCCAAACGCATGATTCTAAGAGGGCCTTCACACCCCTGGTGCTGGGGCCCTAACTGCTGACACCCTTCAGGGTCCAGCCTAAAGCAGGTCTAATATAATAACCCAGGTTACAGTAACGTGGTTGCTCAACGTCAATTATTTCTAACCTTACTCTGTGTGACAGAAAGTTCCTGAGTCAAGATGACGGCCATTGAGAGCAAAGAGGAGATCAGTGACACCGACAGCGGGATCATATTGTCCTCTGGTGAGAACACTGCCCTTGACGTTGGAGGTTCCGCTACATGAAATTTGGTGTGCGTCACACTACTTGATGATGTTTGCTTGCCGGCCAGGTCCAGAAAGCCCCACGTCGCCCGTCAAGGACCCGAGCGCGCACACCAGAGCCCTCAAACTCAAGCAGCAGTCGCTGGAGGGCCGTCTGGAGCTCTGCCTGCTGGAGCTCAGGAAGCTGTGCATTCGAGAGGCCGTGAGTAATACCGCAATGATGACGGTGATGATGATGACGCAAGCGCCTCTATGATGGGCGTCGCCAAATTCAGGATAAACGCTCACATCCATAACTGAAACGTACACTACTGAAATGCTCGATTACGACGGCTCTCGCTCGACACTAGTTGACCTCACTAATCTCTGCCCAACTGCGGGCTGCAAGTAGCTTAACCGAAGCAGCAGTGTGAGAAGATTTCAGTAATGTGTGTGCGAGCATTTCAGTAGTGTGTTGGACCTCTGTGAGGACTCATGAAGTTTAATATGAAAGACACACACACCGTGTGTGACTTGCACACTGAAAAGTTCTTTCAAGTTTTCACCTGGTCCTTTTGTCTTCAATACTCACCACATTATGCGAACAGTAACTCCCAGAAGACTGCATATTCTGAGTTGAACTGACTCCTCAGTATCACCTGGTTTCAACTAGGTATGTGTGCAAGGGTGCAAACAGGAAAAAGGGCACAGCAACACAACAGCCTACTCAAATCACCAATGTGCCAAAGAAGCCTGAATCGTTGTGATGTCATTTTCAGTCAACAGAAATGACAAAATGGCCGCCCCCGGTGATGGCTAAAAACAGGTGGATTAACTCATATTCCACAAACGCATTATTAATCAGAAAGCCATGTTTCAACTAGTGGCCCCGCAGGGAACATATTCTTGAAAAAATTATGTTTTGGTTGATTTCCATTTTAAAGAGTACATGCACATACAAACAACAATATATGGCGAAGGTGTTTCCCAACCTGTATTTAGCCAGGTCACCCATTTTACATTAGAAAAATCTCACAGCATACCCCTAAATGACGTTGTTCCAAAAAGTGGGAATTCTGAAATGATGATGACTGCGTGCCTTTTACCCACAAATGCATCCATCCATTTTCCTCCACTTATCCCGGGGTCGGAAAGCCCAGACTTGCCTCTCCCCAGCCACTTGTGCCACAGAGCCCCGGTTGGGGGGAAAAAATGTGTATGTCAATATAAATGTATCTGAATCTGTATTTGTTTTTCCCCCACAGGAGCTGACTGGCAAATTGCCCTCAGACTATCCTCTCAGGCCTGATGAGAACCCGCCGCAGGTCAGAAGGAGAATCGGTGCATCCTTCAAGTTGGATGAAGGTCTAATCTATCTGGAGAAAGAGGTATGGAACACTACTCTGTAAATAGCTCAGCCTCTGGCTACCGATAGTCTAATGTCAAACTAGTTTGAATATTAGTGCGGATCAAAAACAGAACTAGCGCATTGCAAAAGTGACTTCCAACATTTGAACAGGCTTTTACACAACAAATGCCATGAGTGTTTTTATAGCGTCATCATGTAGGCTACTTAACTGTAATGGTTGCACTTGTCTGTATGCGTTGTCATAAAGCAGGGGTCTCCAAACTCTGGGCCGCGGACTGGTACAGATGAAAGAAATTAAAAAAAAAAAAAAAGTACAGTACTTCCGGTTTATTTGTGATCCAAGGCTGAAAAACATTTTATTTTGAAAAATGACCGGATTCTTTCTGGTACATCTGTCTATGACTGACTCTTAAAGCATGTCAAGTTGTCTCCGTCGCATAACGCTAATATTAAATGCACAAACTAGAAAATGAGTAAAATAAACAGACGTATTTGGAAAGTTTTGTCAGTGTACATTATATGATCGTTAATAAATTAACATATGAAATGTTCAACAATTGAACATAAAAAAAAAGCTGTCATACTGTATGGCTTGTTGTGGGATTAATGTTGCACCCTCTCCAGCTTGATTTAGTTTCACACGACATACTCCGTGCTTGCCTTCCACCTTCTTTCTTGGCATAACAACGAAGGTGCGCTTTGAACTATGGAAGCTGCTTGAAAATAGATTTGAAAAAAAAAAAATGACCTGGGCAATAATCCCAAATGACTCGATAGAAATCACTTCATCACCCTGCCCTAGTGCGTAGTGAAACTACGGAGTAATATATGAGTTTGAATTTTTGAATTGAGCAACTGAAATACATTTCTCCAAGATATGCCAACTTACTGAGATGCAGCCGTCTCGTGCACTTCTGTACAACTGACTGTCTTGGCCGTAGGACTCGGAGTTGCACGGCCTTGAGACGGAGCTGGCTCTCCAGCGACAGATCTACGAGGCGGCGCGCAAACTCTCGCTGGAGGAGAAGCTCAGCAAGCCTCAGAAGAAGAGCCGCGTGCAGCAGTGCAAGCGCGAGGAGAAGAAGGTGCGCCAGCTGCAGGACGCCGTGTTCCAGTGTAGGATCAGGAGTGAGTGCAGCTCTCCATGCATTGGCGACGACACCGCTAAAAGCAATGGTGAGCAACGCTTCTGCCCCTCTCAGACCAAACGTGGTACTGCACTAGCTTCAACTTGACTCTTTTGTTTTGGATGCAGATTTGAACATGTCTGATGACAGCTCGCTGTCTGATGTGGTGGCCCTGGATGAAGGTAAGAGGAGACATTTTTTTGTTTCATTTTAGTGACTGGATATTGTGATGTCCATACACTGTACATTTTATTAGGTACACCCGCATAACCACATGAGATTTGATGCAATAATTCTGCCTCCACAAAGACAAAAATGCTCAGATTCAAGTGAAACTGTCAAAGCATTGCTTTACCAATATAGTGGCACCTCAAAGTTGGACCACAATCTGTTCTAATCTGTTCATAATGTCATCCAAGTATAAAATGAAGTTAACCAGTCTAATATGAATCTGTTAAAAACAACAAAACACTCTTTGGATTTGAATTATTAATGAGGCGTAGTAAACACATTTTTATTAACAATAACTGCCACACACAAATGTAAAAGGATATCAAGCATATTGCTTGTAACACTAGCAGAACCAGCATGGAAGCACAACAAATCCATGGTTGCTCTATGCTGTTTTTTAGCAGGGTTGTCAACTTCCATCTATCATGACACTGAAACTCTGGTCTAAAGTACTTGAACATCCCCAACATAGTCTTTACTGTTTAACAGGCCCTCAAACCCATAATTCACATGTCAATCCTTTGATAGTGACTGAAGTGAGGTTCACTGAGGTGTGCTGATGGCTGGCGTGATATGATGACGTCACATGTGATGACGTCATGCATGACAGCACATGACTGTTGACTGAAGTCTCTCACACCATATGCTGACTACTTCGTGTTGTCCATGCACAGACGTGGACTCCATTGGCCCTGTCTCTGTTCCAGTGTCCAACCCGCAGACGTCCATTGTGGAGTACGAGCGCTCTCCGATCCAGAATTCTCCCTGGAAGGAGTCCAGTCTGGACCAACCTTATCACAAGGCTGCAAAACCTCAGCCTGCTAGCAGCTCCAGGTGAAAGTTGTCTCTGGAGGAATGGCGCTCTATTGTGACCCTCTGTCAATATTTCCAAAATGTTGTCTTTCTTGTTTTGTCATCTGCACCCAGCAGTACAGTGGGAACGCAGTTCTCGGTAGACGCCAACAGAATTCCTCTCACGCAGTTCATTAAAAGTTCTGCGCTGCGGCACAATCACTCCGCCAGTGCCCCCTCCACGCCAGAGCTGCACGTGCGCCGACAATACTCACAGTCTTTCAGGTACACGCAACTGAACATGCACTGCTCAAAAAAAATAAAAATAGAAAATAAAAGAGGAAAGCGCACACTAATTTATAGTGGTGCAACGGATCACACAAGTCACGGTTCGGATCAGTCATGGATTTTGAGTCACGGATCGGATAATTAGAACGATAAATAGAACGACAGAAACCAGCTCTCTGTTCATCGGAAGGTAGAAGGACATAATATATTAATCCCAGCATTTGTCCATGCGTGTGTCGCCGGCGAATGAGCACCATGCCTGCTCCACTTCCTGGTCCACTTGTTCTCCAAAGTGTATAATGTGCCATTAAAAGACCATCCGGCTTGGCATCTTATGCATCAAAAGTGGAATCTCACGCATTTCATAGTAGTGGCTGGAAATGATACGGCTTCATTCTTTCAGGAATAACGCTATCCATTCGGTGTTGCTGTTTATGTACATCCAGAGGTGGGCATTCCGTCAAACTGGCAGATGGTCTGTCAATCTGTCACTGGTGGACACCCGTTTTGCTGATGACTGACGAATGAAGGAACACGTTTTTAAAATGCAAACCAAACACTGGGCGGAAGTGGATTTTCGTCCGCCGGAGTAATCGTTGCTAACCGCATCCGACCGACTGACTTTTGATGGACTAACTGACGGACTGACGATTACAATTAGGTTCATCACAAAAAAATGATGGACTGCTGACGAATGACGGAGCGGCAACATTGAGTAAAATGCCCACCTCTGATGAATTGCTGAGGTGGACCTTCAGCCTACATATGCAACAGCTTCCACCTTCAGTCGTGGAGGGAGATCACTAGTTTTCAGAACACAGCGAAACGTTCTGCACGTTGCCATTGATGGTTACGCAGCGCCAGAAGAAATGCAACATGGAACCATCCAAGCCAAGACTGGTTGTATATCCAAAACATTAAGTAAACAGTGTTTTGTTTTTTTCTCCGAAAATGTTCTACGTAACCCAAAATGTAATCAAAAAGGACCATTCGTAACTTGAGGTTCCACTGTATTATTATTTTACTTTGTTACATTTACTGTATATTCTGGTTGTTCTTTCAAGTTATCTTTACCTGTAAAAGAGTTAATAATCATGTTTATTAATCGATGATTTGAATATCAATCAAAATAATCGTGATCATTATCTTTTTCCATAATCCCCCCGCCCTATTTTTCCGATTTAAATAAAAGCTCTGCCACATTCTTCCTTCAAAATGCGTAAAGAATAATTATGGCATACTTTACGTCCAACTGTAACACTTTGCTTGAGATGACCCTACCTACAATAGATGGACTAGTTACTGTCAGTTGTAGTCAGTTATAGTACAGAGCGACTGAATTGTAATGTGTTACACTACTGTGACGATTTACACGTGTGCATGATGTCCACCCAGATTTCCCAAAAGTAAGCCATGTAGTGACAAAGAGTGCCTCAGCTCGGAGTCCCTGAGGGCACGATCCCGCCTGCCGCAGCGACGCTGCGCTGCCGACTTCCTGGTGCTCTCCCCGGAGTCCTCCTCCTTGCGGCCGTACCAGTCCGGCTCGGAGGACAGCACCTCCGAGCGCTCCGCCCCCACCTACGCGCCAGTCCAGGACGTGCCCACGGAGATCCCAAAGCTCTACCCTCCACCGTACGGCTTCCACTTGGCAACGGCCGAGAAGGTGCTGCCAGGTTGCGGGAACGCGCAGCCTCTCTCCCCTCAGAACTTGGGCAAGCGCTTGGTGTCGCAAAGACCTTGGCAGGAGGGCACGGCTTCTGCCGGGAAGATGCACAAGCTCCCGCCCCCTTACACAAGGGTGATGCGGACGCCCTCGCTGAAGGAGTACCCCAACCACGGCATCCGCATCACGCCCAGGGAGGTGGTGTCGGAGGAGCTCAAGTCCTGGCACCAGCGCAGCCAGAGCCACAACTCGGTGCCGGGCTGCGAGGCGCTGCAAAGTCCACTGGGAGTCCAGAGCCCCACTTTGCTGCACATGCCTCCATTTAATCAGGTTGGTACACCTTCATCCAGCTGGCGGGACTTGCAATTAAATGTCAATGTGCGAGCAAATAGGTGATCTCGTTTAATCATGACACTTTTTTTTCACCAAAAGAAATCATTTATAAAATAATAAAAATATATATTTTTTTTTTACCACTCTTCCTCAATCAAACGAAAACAAATTGTCATGATACTAGTGTATAGTATGATGCATATCGTCGCTGTCCTGTGAAAAACACTTCTCTCCAATTTTGGTAACTTTTTTTCATTTTCACTTTAATGCGATTTCTGTAACGGGGAAACATGATTCAGGTAAAAATAAGAAAATGAAAAAAATGGAGATAAGTGTTTTTCACATGACAGCGACGATAGTTGTAAAAGGTATATTATTTTCAGTTCCTTATGTCTCCAAGTCATGATACCAAGGCTCGAAATAAGCTGCTTTACATCGCTGTTTGCGACGTAATTTGTGTACTTTGCCCCTCAAATCATGCTGTTCTACCTCTAGCAAATGCTGGTACTCTCCACAGTTCAATAAATGCATTTCTATTCTTTTGTGTCCACTCGCAGGATTCAGGTAATTTGGTTCTCCAGAGAGCTGCAGACGGCACCCCAGTCCAGTGGTTTGTGGCAGAGGACCATGAAATTGTGAGCCAAGTGTAGCTCACGTTGAAGAGCACGTTGTAGTCTTTGGATGATCTATGCTGCCCCTTTTCTATCATTCGTATTTAAGGCTGTATTTATTTAGTATTTGGACTCTTGAGATTACGTTGTATGCAGCAAATGTGCACCCCCAGATAAGCATACCTCTCCCTCGTTTATCATTTAAAACTTGAGTGTAAAGCATTTATTTTCAAATGTTGTTTTTAGTAGATTCTTCTCCAGTTTGGAGCTTGCAATGTTTTATGTTTTTTTATATTTCGCACATAAAAGTTCACCAAGCATTCCTACTATAATTTGTTTATTTAGCAAGTATTTGAGGGTTGTTGCTCATAACTTAGACTACTAATGGTTTGACAGAAATGCGTTGGTTGTGTGTAACATATTGTTAAAATTTAACATGGAGTTTGTTCAATTGAAAAATGAATCGTTCCTCACTGATGCCCTTAACGGTGCTTTGATGATTGTTGTTCTTGATGAATGTTATTACTAACCAGGTAATTGTCATTTTTTATATAGTAAAGAATGTACAACTTAACACTGTGGACTTTTTCCATCTTTGGATACATTTAAAGAAACTAAAGCAAAGAGTGTGAATGAAAATATTCAAACGGGAAGTCAACCCAAACCCCTTTTTTTCAAGAACGTTCCCAGCAGGTCCATTAATTGAAACATGGCATTCTGATTAATATTGTGTTTGTGGAATATGAGTTAAGCAGCAAAATCCACCCGTGTTTAGCCATCTCCGGGAGCGGCCATTTTGTCACTACTGTCGACTGAAAATGACATCACAACTGCTCAGGGCTCAGGTAATGACCAATCAGGGCTCAGCCTCAGAAAACAAGTGAGCCGTGATCCGCTTGTCACATTCTGCTTGAAATCACTCAGTGGGGGCCTGTAGAACCCACCAAAGCTACGACACTGTGACTTGTTCTCAAACAGTGCAGAGTCTTAAGAGAAAAGTGAGATAAAGCATCATTTGTATTTTCCTCATGGAGTCACACATGTTCACACATCACAACTCAGCAACCGCCCACTCACAGACACAGACACAGTTTTAGTAATAAGCAGCTAACAAAAGGCTACTTTTTTGCTGTTTAATTTCACACATACTGCAATGGGTGGGCTGGCACTCCAAAGTCCCAACTATGTATATACAAGCATTTCAAAAGTATATTTGCCATAGTATTTTACCTTTCACATTCTTATACAATGAGAATAATCCAGGTGACGAAGGAGAGAAGCACAAAGACGCAGAGAAGCACCGAGCGACAGCGAGCCAGGGGGCGTGGCCTGCGTGACGAGCCATCTCTGAAGATCACAGTCATCGACATCATCATAAGTCGATTCTTTCATAAGGATCTATTGTTCAACAAAAACAGAGACTTACGCAGAAATCCGCCGGCAGATGTTTGACTTCTTCTTCTCCTTGTCAGCCTTTTTCTTTGCCAATGAAGCTTTGCTCTTGTGCCTCTGCCTTGTGTCCAGTGTGCAACTGAAAGACCGCCGTGGTAGGGACATTTCCAGTCAAGAATGATAATAAACACACTAAACACATTGCTGGCTGCAAAGTTAAAACATGACACATTCACAATCAAGAACTCTCAGTATCTATGTACAGAAAAGCAACAATGGCGGTGTTATTGGGGTTGAGCATTGATGAAGAACTGCACTCTGAATATTTTAACAATCCTGAAAATAAAAGCAATGAGTTGTACAGAACATTTTAGTAGGGCTGTTGAATTTGGATATTAATTTAAATTATTTGAAGCATTAAGAAAAACTAACTCAGTGAACGCATTTTTATTCACTTCCTGTGACGGCCTATAACCTGCAGCCAAACCAAGAGGAGTCAAGATGAACTACAGGTACTTTTACTTTCGTTTTTTCCAAGTCAATTTCTTCACATGTCAAATATTACAGTTACCACCACGAAGGTAGCCTGAAGTTCCAGCTACCTCCACGGGGCCTCGCAAATCAACGTGGCTGGAGTGTGGCACTCCTGAGCAGAACTAAACATGTCAGCAAGAGGTTTGGAGAATTGTTTCTGTCAAAAAAAATATAAGAAAGATGCCTGTAAAGCTGAGTCAGTTTTGATCATTTTGTTCAACAGTTCTTAGGGGAAGAATTGTATTCAAGGATCAAAGCAGCTGTTAGAACAGTCTTTGACTTTCTATTTGATGATTTTACAATAATTCCAAGATTTTACTCAAGTATAATATCTGTTACAAGCATCATGGAAAATAATAGAAGTAGAAGAACGTGATTAAGTACAGAAAACTGTGCGATTAATTCATTCAAAGAATGGAACTATTTGAACTAGTTCACAGCACTAATATTTATATATATGTTGGAGAGAGAGTGACTGCGTGATCTAATTATTATTTCGACTCATACATCAAATGATGGAAATGCCATTAAAGTGAAGTCAACCCCCAAATTTTCTTTATTATAATATGTCTCAGGAGGTCCACTAGTTGAAGCACGGCATTCTGATCAATATTACTTTTGTGTAATATGAATTAAGCATCAAAATCCACCCGTTTTTTTCCCCTCGCAAGGAGCGGGAATTTTTTACACTTGCTGTCAATTGAAAATGACATCACAGTTGTCTAAGGCTCGGGTAACGACCAATCCGAGCCCTGAGCAGCTGTGATGTCATTTTCAGTTTCCGCCCACAGCGATGGACAAAAAGGGGTGGATTTTGCTGCTTTACTCATATTCCACAAATGTTGTATTAATCGGAATGCCGTCTTTAGACTAGTGGAGGGGCATACAACAATATTTGTCAAGAAAAAATGTTGGGTTGAATTTGTCGTCAAAAATATATCCTGTAGTGTAATTGCTTGACAGCAGTACATTTTAGACATTCTATAATTTCATACCAATTCTGAGATGAACCGTTTATCAATGCAAAAACATTGTCTGTGTGTTAAATTGAGGGTAATCAAGGTGTGTGTGACATAAAATATCCTCCCTGTGTAATGTTTGTTTAAAAAAAAAAAAGGGAGAGAGAAAGCCCTTTGTGTCCCTGCAATTCATTTAGGGTATATCAATGAAAAATATTAATATAGGGCCTACAGAAATTGTATAAAGCTATACATAAGACCATTTTATAAATAGAGACTTGAATTTAATTACCCAGAACCTATCAGGAGTGTTCAATAAGTAGCTCCCTGACATTGTTAGTCAAAACCGAGCATTATGACCTTAATCAAGGCAGAATATTTAAATTGCTCATATGATATCGTGCAAGTGGTCGTAATGTTGCAGTCAGTGTATATTGTTCATATTGTTGCAGGATTTATAACCTTTTGTGTGGCATCTTTCCGCCAGTAGCAGCTTTGGATGGGTCAGGGCGCTCTGGGGCGGGAGACGACCGGGGAGGTGGCTCTTTGTGAGGCGCAGGGGCAGACACTTCATCGAGATCAAGTGGCCTGCAAGATGAAGAAAAGGAGTACGAAGAAGAAGAAGAAGAAAGGAGGAAGGGGTGGCGGCGACACGAAGCAGCACCTGTCATCCACCAAGTAGCTGTCCATCTTGTTGATGCCGCTGCAGCTGGATGCCGAGCTCAAGCAGGGAGACGGGCAGGCGGGGAACAACTTAGGGTCCGGGTCAGCTTCCTCATGAGCGGCCCGCTTCTTAGACTCGCGCTTTGCCTTCTGGAGAGGCTTGACGTGCAAACAAATCATTTCGTTAGGACACACACACGTCTAATAGGAAATATGTGCCCAAGGGCCACACTCCTCTGCGCTAAATTGTCTGGGGCTTTTATGCCCCTGGCAGGGTTACCCATGCCAAACAGGTCCTAGGTGAGGGACCAGACAAGACCAAGAACGGCTCAGACAGAGACCCCTTATGGTAGATAGAAAAATAAAATAGCAAAGCTAAAGTTAAAAATATAATTTTGGGGCTCCCTAGTGGAAATTCTGACTGGCTGGT
Organism: Filicampus tigris; assembly: GCF_054856515.1. Classification (NCBI taxonomy): domain Eukaryota; kingdom Metazoa; phylum Chordata; class Actinopteri; order Syngnathiformes; family Syngnathidae; genus Filicampus; species Filicampus tigris. Next base: position 3,341,252 of record NC_141217.1, read on the forward strand.
AACGTTTTGAGAGTCACCAGCCACATTGCTTGGTGTTAACTTTGAGCCCGGCCAGCTCAGTAGAGAAGCCTCACCTGGATGTCACTTGGAATGAGTGACACGCTGATTCTGCGGCGACTGCCATTCTAGTCAAGAGCAGAGGGGTGAATGCGAGCAGCGGCAGCCATTTTACCACACACAACAATGGCCCGTTACCTGCTGAAAGCTTTTCTTCCAGCTGTCACTTTCGTCCAGATCTACGGGCGAGACAAAGCCGGTCAAATCAAACATCGGAAAACCAATCAAAAACTTGAAGAAAAATGATGAGGGACCGAGAGGCGCTCCAGTCTCATCGATCCCCCTGCATGCGTTCTGCTGGTGGATCATCTTCTTGGCCTCCTCCAGCTCCGCCTCATGTCGCTCCTGTCGCCTCCTCACATTGTCCACGTGAGCCAGCATCAGCTCCACTGCTCGACTCACACGAGCCTCCTGTTGCGCAGAGCAGCCAGCAACTGTTACGCACTCCTGGTCCAGGTTTACACGATTAACACAACATTTACAATTGTCAGCACCGACAGTATTCTGAGCTGATCGGGGAGGAAAAAAATGAACTTAACTCACCCAATATCACCAGATAATTTGCTCAGGATGTAAGTCAACAATTATTACTACTTAATTATACCGAACAAAAAGAGAAGCTCTCGTCTCACAATGTTGACAAATCTGCGGAAATCTGTCTATTAGTGAGCACTTTGCCTTTGTCAAGATTGTCCATCCACCTCACAGGTGTGGCGTATCAAAATTCCGATTGGAGAGCATGATTATTGCACAGGTGTGCTTTGGGCTGTCCACAATAAAAGGTCACTCTAAAAACTATGGAGATTTCTGAAAGAGCACAACCACAGAGTTGTTGCCCGTGAACATTAATTTCTCTACAATGAGCCTTGTCCAAAGATGTTTTGAAGAATTTGGCTAGTAGCTCAGTTGATAGCTTGAGGTGCCCTTGAGCAGCCCCGAGATCAAATGGTGCAGTAGACACTGCACCAGGATTTTTTTTTCTCTCTTTGGGCTAAAGGGAACTTGATCGAGGCTGAGAAAAAAAAAAAAATTCAATTCACTTGAGATGTTCTCTCTCATGTGGCGCCTGAAGGGGTCTCTGTAGCCCTTTGGCCAAATCAACAGGTGTGTATGGCGCTGATGCCAGTTTCTGTGGCGCTCCAGGGCGATTGCTGAGCTCACGCTGTGCTCACCACACCATGCTTCAGGGGTGGAAATTGTTTGGAGTCGGACCAAACGAGGGTTTGGTGCTGAGGAGTGACCCTATGGAAGATCTGTCGCGTGGGGGCTGCTGAGCAGTGGGGCGTCCACCACTCACAGTATTTTCTGCTGCTACCCGTTTAGGTCTGCCATAGGCTACTGTTCTGGTTAGTCTGCCCTCTGGTGGCCTGTCTCGCGGGCTGGCATGTTGGTAAAGGGGGGCTAAATTCTAACTAACTACTGTAAATTCTTTCAATCTGGCTCTGTATTTTTTTAGCCCTGAAGTCGGCACCACAATACAAGCATACGTACGGAAGTGTAGAACTGCAACGTGAAGTAGACAATTTTGACTGGCAAAGTGCGTTGGAACGTATTGATAAAATGTAGGCCAAATGCTAAAAACACACATTTTTTTCCCCCATGACACGGGGTATAGAGGGTTTCTGGCTTTTCTGAATTTCCCACAATACATTGCAGGTAGCCATTTTGGCGGGCTGGCTATCTGTCTCAGATGAAGAAAATAACTTTGGGTGCATGCGCGTGTGCGTGTACCTGGTGCACCGCTCCAAGCACCTCGGACGTGTTGGAGATGCGTTCAACGGTCCCAGTAAGGATGTCCAGTGACAACTCCAGCCTCTGCAGGATTTTACTGCGCTTGCTGTCCAGACACAGGCCCTTTAGTGCCTAGAAAACATCACACAGTAAGTACTGTATATACTTGACCGGACTTTACTCTAACCCCCATTTCTGATCTTGTTAAGGAAAAGTTGCTTTTAAATGGTCTGTGTACACAGTGTTGTACTCAGCATTGTGGAACAGTTAAGAGATCAGGACCTATTTCAAATTGGGGGGAAAACCACAAAAGAATATGCCTGGTTTAAAGTGCTGCTCTGTTGTGCTCTGCGCACCTCCACTGTCTCTCTGCCTCTGGACAGCTCCAGCAGAACGTTCTCCTCAGCCAGGTTGCGGGCGTGTTCTTCCGCCTGCAGCCTCTGCTTCAGGGTGTACTGGTCACAGCGGAAGGCCAAGGCGATCTGAATGAAGTTCTTCTGTGAGGGTGACGGTGAGAATGTCCAAAAGGAACACAAGTAGATTAACTATGGCTTTTGGCCGTATCAGCAGTGTACGTGACGCAATTCATACCTGTAACAATGTCAGTAATGTACAGTATGCATTTCAATTTTGTGGTTGCCACACGTTTCTTATATCTCCAGAGATACAGAATAAATAGCATCATCCAGCTATTCAATCTATAAATCCATTCACTCAGTAAACAGAATGAACGCACTCACGCACACACACTCAGTGCTTTAGCGAGCAAGTCAAACGTGACAGCCTGGATGATCGTTTAACATTCAGTTTACACGCTTTTAGTCCGCATCATTCATAACTAGCCTGTATTCCCGAGGCAAACTACGACGGCTTATTAGTGTGACGCCAGGATACAACAAAACATGAATACGTCGCAAGTCTCCATATCACAGCGATGAATGAGTGGGAAAATGCACTTTTCGGTAAATTGCAGTTTTGTTATTTAACTTTATTCTGAATACGGTGGCCAATGTATGAGAATGGGTGTTGACATGACGACAGCGTTTTTTTTCTCTCGCTGGGTGACACTTCGTCACACGTCACATATCAAATACATTTTTTTTCCTCCTTTTGTTTGCTGTACTTACCACCTTTTTCTCATTCTGATTCCCTCTAGTCGTTGGCAGTGGTACACCAGTACTTACTGCAGCTCAAAATGTCACGTCATTATGGAATAACAGCACAGAAATTTAAATGACATAAATATTCCCAAAAATCAATGTAAGTCGAAACATTTTTTTTTGTTCTTTATTGTTAAATATTGTCATAGAATATCATTATGTTTTGCAGAAGCTGTATTTAGTAATTTAAAAGAGACACAAACGCTGTCTATCCACAATTGGTCTGTGAAGCAAGTGCAGATTTAAAATATTTTTTGTAGAATATCGTCAAATTATCGTTATTGAGTTTTTTGAAAAAGCGGTTACGATAACCGCTGAAAACTCTGGGCACACCATGGGTGTGTTAGAAGCCAAAACTGGAGAATTGCTGAGCTTTGAAAGTGTGTAAGAAATGTGCGCAAGTAACTGACTTAAAGTGGAAGTCAGCCCAAAGTATATATTCTATGCAAGCCCACTAGTTGAAACAAGGCATTCTGATAAATATTACGTTTGTGGAATAAGAGTTAATCCACTTGTTTTTAGCCATCTCCGGGGGCAGCCATTTTGTCACTTCTGTCGACTGAAAATTACATCACACCTGCTCAGGGCTCAGCAAACGACCAATCACGGCTCACCTGTTTTCTGAAGCTGAGCTATGATGGGTCGGTACCTGAGCACCGTCAGACAGAAGTGACAAAATGGTCATCCCCTGAGATGGGTAAAAAGGGGTGGCTTTTTCTGCGCAACTCATATTCCACAAATGCAATATTAATCAGAATGCCATGTTTCAACTAGTGGGCATGCTGGGAACATATTCTTGAAAAAACATGTTTGGGTTGATTTCCTCCTTTAAGTGTGAACAGGAGACGTGTTCCCTTTGTAATAGTGCAGGGGGATCCAGCTCCAGTCCTCAAGGGCCGCTTTGCTGCCCGTTTTCCAGCTCTCCTTGCTCCAACACGCCTGATTTAAATGAACAGCTCATCAGCAAGCTCTGAAGAAGCTTCATAACAATGAAAATGATCTTTTGAAACAGGTGCGTTGCAGCTGAGATGGATGGAAAACAGGCAGGACACCGTCCGTGCCTTGAGGACCGAGTTTGGACACCCCTGTAATAGGGTCTCCTGTAAGGTCTCGATGTGCTGCCAGCTTTTGAGATATTGTCGATTCTTCAGTAGATGAAGTAGGCAATTGATAAAGCAATATCGGTTATTGGTCAGGTGTCACTCGTGTCCAAATAGGCAGGGCCAAATGTTTAACCGTTTTAGCAGCTGACCTTGTCACTGGAATCTGTAAAGCCATAGAAATAAATGAATGGACTTACTTCCAAATCCATCTCTGACATCTCTGCACTGTCAAGGAAACAAAAGTTTAGTTAACACATTCACATTCAATATTCATTCTAAAACTATGTTTTGTTGATGTAAGGCTGAGACCTGTTGAGGCCAACTCGATCTATGATGGACAGCTCGTTCCAGTTACTTGGCGGTGGCTCCTCTTGGCTGCTTTCTATCATTCAAAAGACCTGATTATAATTTCCCATGCAACATTTTTGCTGATGACAAATGAAGTAAACAATTGTAACATTACTGTAACAACAGATTTTTGATCCAGCTATATAGCATGACTTGTACTGTATTCCCCACTTCACCTTTTTCTGGGCTCAAAACATAAATAGAATAAGGCACAGCACAGACGAGCTACCTCTTGCAGTCTACCTGCACCTAAGAAGCATCACTCTTTTGAGGACAAAAATGTACATTTGACAAGAGAAGACAGATGGTTTGAAATTGGAGAGAGAGGCCCTTTAAATGAAGGTGGAAATACTCTCTAAACAGATTAGGGGGTTTACGACACCACCTATCTCCCACATCCAATGCCGTCCTACAAATATAACCTTCACAAATTATCGCAAAATACGGTGTTTCCATTTCATACACGAAAAGAGGTGATGAGGAATGCAGGAGATAAACTAGCATCTTCTCCAGCTGTTGAGGCAGCGCGTTATCTCCCCTCCAGTGCCGATTGATAGTTTAGTCATAACTAAAGTTCAGGCTGGTGTCGGGTTTATTTACAGTGCATAAACATTTGTATGTTTGCTTACAATCCAACATTTGACAGTGTAGCTATGCCAAAAGTGATGTTTTTTTTTACCTCCCAATATAACCTACTGCAACAAATAAAATATTTCATGGGTAACATATCAAAGTGAGAAAATGTTCAATATGATATGCATATGAATTGATGACATTGCGTACACAAACAAGAACAACAATTCTGTTGCTGATGAAGTGATATTGCACGAAGTTAGCTCAAAAGTGTGTGTGGGTGGCTCTAAAAAGAGACGTTTTTGGTGTGTGTATTACAGTACACGGCAGGTCTGGGTATCGATTCAGATTTCCAAAAACTGATTCAGTTTGTAAACTCTGACATTCACATTCCTGTCACACAAAGTTTCAGTTTATTGCTGTCTTTGTGGTTTTTAACACCCCCCCCCCCCCCCAAAAAAAAAAAAAAAATTGGCGCTGATTTCAGGGCTTCTGCCATGTTCTGATACACTCCGCTGGCATAGTGACGAGATCTCGCGTGACGTGAGAAGTCACACGAATTTATTGGGGAAAAGGCGTATTAAAAAGGATCGAGTTATGGGTTTATTATCTATTTTACAAACCCAGCCCTATTACACGATTATCTTGCTCAAGTGAGAAGAACGCTGTGAAGGCTTCCCGAACCCTGATAGCCTGTCTTGTTGAGTTGTTTGAAGCAACTCTTCCCAGGCCAGGCAGCGGTTCCTCCTCTTCAAGATGGATGCCTCCCGCAGAGGTTTTCTGTAAGTAGTTGTGGAGAACACAGGTGGCCTTCACACACTTCTCTGCCACTTCCTGATGCACCGCCATGGCACGCCTGTACATAATCCACCGCGAGGAAAAGACAGCAAAGGCCTTCTTCGCCACCCGCCGAGCTCGGGAGAGACGCTTATTGAACACCCGACGCTCGGGCGGGAGGATGCGTCCCGGGAACGGCCTCATCAGATGTGTCTGGAGCGGAAAGGCCTCGTCTGCGACAAAGACGTGTGGCTGGGGTCCAATGTCATCAGCTCCTGGCAATGGCCGGTCAGCGGGCAGTTGGAGGGTGCCGGAGCGCAGCGCTTGACCAAAATTTGAGCTAGCCAGAATGCCACGTTCACTGGTTCTCCTGTAGGCGCCGACATCTATCACTCGGAAACATTTCTCAGCATCGACAACTGCCAAGAGGGCCAACGAGTGTCTTCCCTGAGAACGGCAGTTGCCAGGGGCTCTGAGGACAACTTGCTTCCCATCTAGTGCTCCACAGCAGAGAGGAAAATCCCAGCGCTCTTCAAACCTCTGCGCAATGGACCTCCACTCCTCTGTGGTGGGCGCGGCCATGTACTCATCCACGAGGCAGTCCCAAATTGCTGTTGCCACATCAGGGATGATGTTGGAGACGGTGGAGACCCCAACACAGAAACTGTTTGCGATGGTCCTGAACGAGTCACCCGTGGCAAAGTAGCTGCAACACATAAAACATTAACACAGTGGTTATTTTGCCGTGACCGGCAACTTGCCACCTAGCGTTATTTTGCTTTGAATCATGCAACAACTACAAATTCTACAAATTCTGCGCCAGATGAGCGCCAGATAGTGACGCAGTGGGTAGAGCGGTCGCACCGAAGACGCTGCGTTATTCGTTCGTATCATGGTTTCGAATCACGCTCTGTAACTTTTAATTTTATTTATTTATAATACGATGTTTCAGGAGTTGTAAACAAGCTGTTTTGTTTCACCAGTAATGCAGTTGAACAATTTAGAAGTAGCTTATGAAACAAAAAAATAATTGACAAAATGATTAGGGTCCCACAACAATAAAAGTTGTGGTTAGGGCAAGGATAAGGAGGCGGCAAGGTAGCAAACGAAAACGAACGAAATACATATATATATAAAAATTAATAAAAAAAAACATTTTCATTCACGAAAAAAATGAGAATGTTTTTTTGAACAGCTCTGACGGCGTGAGTAATTCTGGGCCTGCCATGAATCGGCTATTTTACCGTGATTACAGTAGGTTGGCCCTTATTATTGTTATTTTAGAGTGATGTGAACGTTTCCATGTTACGATTCTAATGGCATCCCACATTAACTGGCTCTCGATTCCACCTGTAGTCATTAGGTTAATGTCACTCCAGTAACCGTGTTTCCTCATCAGAACCTTACCTTAACTTTTTTTTTTTAATAGGTTGAACTCTTGTAACCCCAACCAAGATGTTTTTAATCAATTGTACCTCTTTTTATTATTAACCTCCTACACAAATGGACAATTCCAAAATATCCTGAGATTTCTGGTAATACACACGATGCAACGTGCCTTAGTCGGTGAAAACAACCCACCGTATTGTATTGCTTTTACCTATGACAGCATATAAAGCTAGCAGAAAATCATGCCTAGAAGTTGTTGTGCGGTTGGATATCCCAACAATAAATATGATGAAAACTAAATTATCATTCCGTATATTTAGAGCAACTCGAACGTTTTTATTTGCTTCTCTCCATTTCTCACAAGTTACCAAATAGCCACCGAGGCACTTCCTATTAGGCCTTTCACAATAAAACAGGATGTACTTACAACAGGTTACACTACAATTACTGTGTGGACTGTGAGCATCAGCGAAAGTGAGTAAAGGCCTAGATAGACTAAAACGACGTTGGCCAACAGTGACAGAGGCTTACCCCGTGGCGTCCGGCCGGCTGTCGGCACATCACACTAGAAAAATACACCGCAACGACAGACCATGAAAGTACCTTCTGCGCATTTGGGAGATGTAATATCCTTCCATACCATCGGCGGCGGTAGTCACTATTTCTCATTGTTAGAAAAATCCAACCGGAAAGCTGTTGGCCAGGGGCGGATTATAAAAACGTAAACAACGCTTTCAGCTATATTCTTCGCTCACGATGAACTCCCACGCGAAGTAAACAATCACGTTCTTGACACGGGATTGTGAAATACTTACATTGTCAACCCTTGCTCTTGTAAGAAGATTAAGGCAGCGAAAGCGTGCTCACTGTTTATCCGCATTTGTCACTTCTCGTTGGTGCTCCGAGCGCTGATTTTATAGCTAACAGCCAATCAGAGTGACCAAATGTCACGACTGGCGACGCTGATTCAACATGCGAAAACGCTCCCCAAGACGCTTACTGACGAGATACGACACTACGACGGTGGTCACTACACCAATCAGACGGCGCATTCAGACGCCACGACGCTTCACGGCCTCCGACGTCGGTTTGGTTTGATCTAGGCCTAAAAGCGGAAGTCAACTCAAACATATTTTTTTCAAGAATATGTTCCCAAAATGCCCACTAGTTCAAACACGGCATTCTGATAAATATTGTGTTTGTGGAATAAGTGTTAATCCACTCGTTTTTAGCCATATCTGGGGGCAGCCATTTTGTCTTTTGTCGACTGAAAATGACATCACAACTGCTCATAACGACCGATCATAGCTCATATTCAGAAAATAGATCAGCCGTGATTGGTAATTGTGAGCAGTTGTGATGTCATTTTCAGTAGACAGAAGACAAAATGGCCGCCCCCAGAGATGGCAAAAAAACAAGTGCATTTTGCTGCTTAATTTATATTACACAAACGCAAACTTAATCAGAATGCCGTGTTTCAATTAGTGGGCCTGCTGGGAACATATTCTTGAAAAAAATATGTTTGGGTTGACTTCCGCTTTAAAAGGGACCTGACGGTTCAGAGTATACGATAGTCAGCAGTGCTTTGTGGTTAGCACTGATTAAATGGTAAAACTCGTTCTCGAGTGTGATAAAAATCACACTTTTGCCTCTGCAAAATTGATTGTTCTAGTATTTCATCACATTTTGAAATCAAGATAATCCTCACAAATCAAATGACAACGACCCAAAGTTCAATGCTTTTCAATGAGCGGAGAGTTTGTTTTCACCGACTTGACTGCCATCTTGACTCGTGAAATCATTTGACGTAGCTCGGAATTGTCCATATGCTCCTTCGAAGCGTTAGTCCTTCAAGTCTTCATGACTACTAGTAGTTGTACTATTTTATTGATATGGCTGTATAGTTGCTTTCAAAAACTAAATATAAATTCCATTGCCAATGTGTTATTAAAGTTGTACAGATCATATGTATTTAACTTATTTGAGCAAATAATCTAATCGATCCGAACTTCACCTTCCGGCCATCCTTTTCATCAATCCATTTCTCTTTACAATTTGGGCAACATGGTGCAGGTATTTCAACACTTATTGCCGCTGTAGTTAACCTGCCGAGGTTGACTCAGTAGACAGCTACTCACCGGAGACAAATGCACAGCCGCTCGGCAGCGGAGATGGGACGCCTGTAGTTGGTGTCCATGCGGGAGATCCTCGAACCGACTTGAGTCAACAGGTCATCAAACTGGCCACACGTCATTCTCAGATAGTGCTTGAAGCGGCCGTCATCCAGACGCAGGTCTTGGAAAAGGCGGTGAAATTCACCAAGCTGTGTGCGCCTCTGTATAGTGTTGTGACGACGGCGTGCAGCCTTCCGACGTTTGGATTTCTTCCACAGCAAGTACAGGCAAATAATAGAAATCAAGTCGTCGTCCATGGTTGCTCGCGAAATGCCGGTGTTTGTCTTGTGCCAGTGACTCGAGAAGTCTAGCAGTCCCTGTTGTGGCGCGAATGTAGCAGCTCCGCTTTAGTCCGGTAAAGTTATCCCGTGATTGAACTCCCGCGAGAAGCGGAAGGCTAACCATCGCTTGCATATGAATGCCGCTTGAAATCACCGGCGGCCATCTTACGTTGCCACTCGCTGAGATCACCTAACTTGGATACATTGATCTCTTCTCACATTATTTCCTGTCTCTGCGGCGGGAATGCCAGTGTGTTATGTATGGTTGTACCTTTAAGTCTGGGAGAAGCGCTACATGCACAAGAATATGATTTGATCTTCTAAGGTATAGCTCTAAGATTCCTCTGCATAATGCTGTCAGAACCATCAACAATCAAATTAAAGAAAAGCCCATTAGGAAAGACATGGCTGTAAAATGTAAAACTAACAGAGGTGGGTAGAGTAGCCAAAAATTGTACTCAAGTAAAAGTTACTTCAGAATAATATGACTCAAGTAGAAGTAAAAAGTAGGCATCCAAATAATTACTTGCATAAAAGTAAAAAAGTACTTGGTGAAAAAACTACTCAAGTACCGAGTAACTGTAGCAACATCTCACTATTGTTTTTAAAAAACAACCATTCAATCAGACGAAAATACAAAATAATCATCTTCAGGCAAATTAAAGTCTATCCAATCAATAAAATGAATTACATTTAATTAACGAATAGCTTAAAATAATGTTAAACTAAATTCAAGAACTTTAATAAACAATAAAATAATAATAGTATAAATAAAAGAAACAAATTAAGCACAAGTAGCACAAAATGGCAGCCCCTGTTTTTTTAACAGGCTCCGCAGGCAGAACAACAAAGTAGCCCATGAACTCGTATAAACCGTGTGCGTGCGGGTGTCTGTGTGTTTCAGTCTGTGTGTATGTGACAAAACATGCAAAAAACATTTTTCCCAAAGAATCTCGAGAGCGAGAGACAGAGCCAGAGCCAGCGAGAGAGCGAGAGCGAGAGAGAGACGCCTACGTACGTGGAGGGGATTTAAGTACCGGGTTCAATGTAGCCTAATGTGCTGGAGTTTCTTCTTCACAAATCTACTCAAGTATAAGTAAAAAGTATAGTGATTTCAAACTACTCCAAGAAGTACAAAATTTGCCAAAATTTACTCAAGTAAATGTAACGGATTAAATGTAACTCGTTACTACCCACCCCTGAAAACTAACGGAAACAGTGAAACTTTGTTCTTTGAGAGGTTCATTTTACTCTATACATGCAACGCAGTGAAAGAAAAAAATCAACACATTTTTCAATAACATTGGCAACGTAAGATAGCTGTCCTCTGGCTACAAAGGGCCAAGTGTTAGTCCATACATGTATATATATATATATATATAAGTCTGTGTCGGTCACTCTCTCCGTTCCGGCATTTCTATGCCAGTGGCTCCCAACCATTTTTGGCTTGTGTGACCCCCGAACCTTTTTGCTATACCATGAGTACTCCCCTCACTCACACCAGTTGATGATTCTCCAAAAGTCGAGCATAATACAGGTTAAATGAAAATGATTTTATTTCGTTTTCTTAATTTGAAGATTCGAGCTATGGTCTTCTTTTTAATTCTAATTTAACATAAAAAATAATGTGTTGTCTTGAACATAAGTGATTTAAAAACAAAAATAAAGAATAAACCTGCCATACCACGAAAAAGGTAGAGCTCCTTTGAATAAGTCCCTTTAATTAAACGGGCATTTAAACATTAAATATAGGAACAAAACACTGAATAATATTCAGACCCACTATAACAATTTCACTTTCTTTTTATCTAAACTTTAATGAGACATTGAGTGGACACGCGGCTGTTGTGATTCTGGCGCCGCTATGCCATAGGGTATGTGGGACGTATGTTTCCACTAGGGTTGTCAACTTTCTCACTCCTAAATAAGGGACACGTGCACGGTGCCACGGTGGTGTGAGCATGATGTATGAATTTTGGATTTTTTTCCAAGTTTTCACGTTAATGCTGAAACCACATTGACGTAAAAATAAGAAAAAATGAAAAAAATTGATATCTTTTTCACAGGACAGCGACTATATCACCTCATATGAAACCTCATATATGAAACCACAATTTGGCTCTTTTAATCAAAAAACGGGGGTAAGAAATCTGAAATATAAAAGAGAAGTGTGACTCACCAAATGTATTTTTATCCATGGATATTTCTGGCTGCTTTTGACTGACTCCAGCAGTCTTTTGTAATTTTGCGCAGCCAGAGAGAAGTCCTTACATGACAAGTGGAGTGATTGACGCTTGTTCTGTAATGGACGCTTTATCTGATCTAGGATCTGTCATGTGTAGCACCGAGAGTGTCCATTTAGGAGCGATGTAATGTGCTATCACTGTTTAAGAACTAGCAATGTAACTTCGAGCAAGTATACAAGTAAAAGACATTGAGCTGACAACTCGTCTGTGTCCGTCGTTATTGACAATCGATCGCCATCCAAGGCTTTACTAAAAGCATCTTACATTTTAGGATCGGTAGAGTGCAGTTTTTTTGTATTTGCAAGTGTTGATAGTCGATATACGGGACATTTAAGGTCCCGTATGGGACAAACCAAATTAGCCCAAAATACAGGACGTCCAGGCTAATACGAGACAGTTGGCAACCCTAGTTTCCACATACCACCTGCAATGTGTTCACATACCCTCAGGGTACGTGTATCCCTGGTTGGGGAACACTGATCTGCTGCCAAACACAACTTTTGTCAAAATGCATTCTGGGATTTGGAGTACAGGCAGCACACTATTTTCTCATTTTCACCACTTCAAATTTTTTTGCACCCTAGGCTGCTTTTAAAAAATTGGGCATAAATACATGACTACTCTGCTGAGTGCTGTTTGGGAGGGCTTTGTTTTAGACCCTTCAGACGCCCACGTTTATCTGTAATGTAAAATAAACTTACCTGAATCACTTTCATCGTTGTCATGAAATGACGCCTGACAGCCAGTCATCTCCACATCCATCTGAAAGATAACTGAGCCTCTGGACGTGGAATTTTTATGGATCCTTTGCTGTAGATTCGACTTTACCTAAGGGTGCTTGACTGCATGCACAGGCTCCATGTAAAACCGCTCCATTTCCCCACACAGTTGAATGCAATTCCTTAACTCTACCTCATAGCCATTTTATGGTGTCTGCTTTGCGTTTGGACTCACTCTGTGCCGTACTGAGAATAGATAATCCCATTATGAGATCCACAGTCAAGGCAGAACAGGGACAAGTAGCTTTGCACCTCCTTCTTTCCATGTTTATCTATAGCAAACAAAACATAATAGCATTCAAGTTGACGTCACTTAAGTTGGAACTTGCAACTTTTAACACTTAACGCCTGTCAACATGACGGCAGAAGATTATACTGTCACATCTACAACAATAATGCGGCTCATTGAATTATTGTGTTCCAGAACAGTGAAATGAGCACGACACACCAACATTGTTGGAAAGTCCACATTTTTATTATTTGTAGAAAAGCTCATTTAGTAGAGGCGCTGGGGCTTTCCCATGGTGCTCTTGACATACAGGGCACGCACGTTTTGCCAGTTCTTCTTCAGCAGCGACACCAAAAAGTTGACGGCCAGGTGGATGTTGTACACCAGCTCATCCTCAGTCATCTTCACGTGTCCGACGGCCACAGCCAGGCAGAGCACCTGAGGCGCACAAACGCAGGATGAAGTATTGTGAAAAGCTGCCGCGCAAGATGCTGGCAGCTCATCTTACCTTCTTCATCTGGAACTTGATGGTGGATTTGACCTCGTCTACTTTGGTGGTTAGATTCTCATTGTGGGTGAGCAGTGAAGGGAACTTGCCGGCCTTGTTGAGCCCGGGGCCCAGGATACGAGGGATCTGCTTGATCAGAGACTCTGAGGCCAGGAATGCATCATACTTCTTGGCTGCAAGAGTAGCAAATGGTCAAGATCCCAAGCAGACTCAAAACATTCAGTGGTGCAAGCTGTGAATGACTCCTCACCAAGCTTTTTGACCAACTTCTTGTTCTTGTTGAGCTTTTTGAGTGCCTCCACATCCATGTGCGGCAGGTCAGCCGCTTTGGCCTCATCACAATGCTGCTGGTCTCCCAAAAGGCAGACTGAGAACTTTGGCCTGGGGAGAGTCTTCAGCCTACACATTAAGAGTCACAAGATAACAATTGGAACACTGCACCAGAATCGCATCCACTCAGTCTTAAGACTCTTTCTTTGATGCTCCAAAGATGTAGTGAAGAAGAAAAGACAAACACTTCCCTTTACTTAATCAAAATGATCAATAAGCACATTTTTTCAATTAAGATGAAGGACGCTGGCAACCTTCGTCACTTGATATCCACTATTTCTGGAAATAGTTTAAGATTAGCTTGAAAGCTCAGCACTGCCCACAGAGCACAGACAAGGTTCTAGCCATTGCACAACATAAATGAGCCAGAACAGTTTCAATGTTTAAAGTCTTACCAAACCGCCACAACGCCAGGAGTCTTCATTCATTATATAGCGAACATTGGTCGGCTTGAAGGCCGTAAGCTTAAAACAGCTCAGCCCCTCAAAGCCTCCCCTCATGTTTTAAGACCCAGGGTAGGGGTCCGCCTGCCGAGGCTGGGTTAGCTCAGGCAGACTACCCAAAGTACTTCTCCATGCCTGCGCCTGACCTGTCTGGACCGTACTAGTACTTAGAAAAAAAAAAATCCACACACTATTGTGGTATTGCTTTACTCAACATTCCGACAGGGCCAGACGCAAACAAGGAAAAGGTTGGGCGCGACAGAAAATGGTCCAACCTGACGGTGCCGGAGAAACGCTTGTCCTTCTGGGGATCATAATTTTTCAGGCTGATCTGCAGCTCCACACTCTCCACAAACCTAACACAGCAACACACGAGCGTGAACAACACAGAACAATCACCGGCAAAGCCACACACAGCTATGAAAACTTACTTCCTCTTTTTAGTTTTTGAGCCCAACAGGACTTCCTTCACGGCCTCATACAAAGTGTCTCTGGAAACCTTACTGCAATAAAAATTGGGTAGAATTAACCACGAATTATGGTGGATACTCAGACTTATTATACCCTTTGCCATCTGATGTAAGAGCATTTAATTGGTCTGCCTTTTGCTATACATTGCTGTCATACAGATAAAATAAATGTTTTATTTGATAAACTACTGAGAAATTAAGTGAAAATTCACATCTCACTGCACCCATGGCACACAAGGGTGTATAAAGCACCCTGACTGGCAATTTGCATCCATAAAAAATGTTACATGAACACACACTTCATAAATGGAATTTCTGCATTAATTACGTTTTAAACATCACCCACTATTGCATGTAAAGAGTGGGATTAAGACAATTTAATGAGTGACGCTTTTTTGTGATTCCATGGGAAAAAGTATTCCCCAGTTGATTAAGTTGCTACATAATATATAGCTGACACAGTATTCTCAGTTGAAGACTGTAGCTAAATAGCCCATACGAACACAAAATGGCCATCTTTCCAAATTTTGAAACGATCACTTTGAAAAAGGATCAGAAAGTCTTATTCTTGATTATTGAATAGTATCTATTAGTTTTCATTGTTTATAGTTGGCTGTACTTTCACCGGTGACTTGGCTCGTCAAAAGCTTCGAACCATGGTCACACATACGCCTAAATTGCAATAATACAGTCAAAAGAGTAGTGCCTAAAAACTGTTCGATGATTTATACGTCAAATAGTAAGCCTAAATATATCTTATGATCATGGATGCACGAAGATTATATTTTAACGTCGGGCCGCGGACAGATGAAGTACTCGTGGCCACAGGACCGCCAATAAAGTACAAAATGATTGCACGAAACGATCAAAGGTATCACGCACTACTCTTCTAAATTACAAAAAAAGGTAGCCAACTAAATTATAATCGAAACTTTATTTCAATTAGTCATGAATTTATTGAAAAGGGCAGTACCTCATTTTAGCGGCTTTTCCCTCTTGCCTCGCTACGCTAGAAAGGAAGTGGAAAGGGAAGTTGCGTCATTTAAAACCTGCCTTTATTATACGTCATCAAGGAGCGCCAGAAAAGTGGTTTTAAAATGCTCGGTTTTGAGGAAATAATTTCAATAACCGTTTTTAAATCTATTATATTTTCCTATTCTATCGATTATTTTTGCCAAATAATTAAAACACATTTGTACAATTTTAGATTTACATTTGCGTTTTTGTGCAAAAAGCAAAATAACAAATACAATAAAATAAAGCTAAATACAATAAATAAAAAAAACTTAAGTTAACAAAACAAGAAAAACAATCAGAAATTTATTCAAAACGTACTTTATTCAAAAACAAACATCATATTGTCACTGCTGAAACCATTATGTCACAACCTAAACCTTTCTGTATGCTTCGGTAGTGATCGTTGCGGTTTTATTTTCCCTTCAAATTAAGATAAAATATGAAATAGAATATGAATGAAAGAGAAAGATCTATGTATGACATGTGTATCAATGTATTATATTATTTAAAATTTACTTTATTCAAAACCAAAAATAAACATCATATTGTTACTACCAAAACCATTACGTCACAAACGAAACCTTTCTGTATGTTTTGGTAGTGACGTTTTATGATAGTTGTTAACAATGCTAGGTACAATGTGGCTACCACACGCAGTTTTGAGCATGTGTACAGCGATAGAAAACACATTTAGCATTAAATTCAAAAGTGCTCATTTTATTGCAGAAATGAGGTGTTCGGTAGTGACGGTCCTAAAAACCACATGCTGATTTTCAGACTTTGGAGGGCACATACTTAATAATGCTGTCAACTAATTACTTGCCATGTGGCCATTGATGAACATGAAGGCAATGTCTCTTACTGGTGAAATTTCTGGGGATGTGGCTAAAACCAAGCCCTGCCTACAGACAAATACTCTTTGCGTTTCGGTAGTGACATGAAAAGTTGGGACAGGTTTTTAACATAAAAACTTCTAATTTGAAAATAATCCACACAATCAATCTAAATCTTTCACCATACACTTAAAAGCAACCAAAATGTTCTATTAAAGTAAAACATTTTTTAAATTCGCAAAAATCTTCTACATTTTTTTTTCATGAATTGAAATCTAGGAGTTAGAGATTGGGACAGCCACCTCCCAATAGGAAGTGACATAGAAAAGATGGCTTTTTATACATTCAGTTTAATAGTATCTCAATTAATGTCTTGTGATGAACTAGATCATAACAAGATATTACTAAATATGCAAGGTCTGAACACTTCATTGTTTTTTTTAATTTGATTTTCATTGTGGGACAGCAATCTCAACCAATTCGGTAGACTGGTTCATTTATTAATTCATTCATTCATACATACATACATAGTTTTTTTATGCCTCTGGGATTCTTTTCAAAACTGCTTGAAGAGACTTTTTTAGGAATGTCTCATTTAGCATCAGGCAACTAGACATGGAATGTTTGTGTGAGGCATTCACCTGGAAAATAAAAAGTGGAAAATTACATATATATATATTTCTCTCTCTCTCTCTCTTTCTCTCTCTATATATATATATGCACATATATACATATATACATACAGCATATAGATATACAATGTGTATACACACGCACACGCACACACAAACAAACTAACAGCAGGTATGGAAAGTATTCAGAACCGTTGAAATTTATCATTGCAGCCTGTTGAATGCCTCGCTCGGCCTAACCGTGATCAGCAAAGAAGCAGTGTTTTTTTTTTTTTAGCAAAGAAGCAGCGTGTGCTCTTTCCTCATTCTCATATAAATCAGCCACAGAGAGGTTAATCCTTTTGATATGTTGAAGTGGGCATTAGTAGGGATGTCCACATAAATGTTGGTGCCAATTGATCACCGTTTTTGGACGTTATAAGCAATGAAAGTACAATGATTTCCAATGGAGAGTCTGGAATCGGTCCCTCCAGTGACTCTGACCGAACAAGGCTAGAACGGTAGGCCATTCTCCTCATTAACAAGGGGCGTTTTTCATAGAGTCACTTATTTCCTAATTTCTCCCGAATGTATTGGTAAAATAGAAAATGACAACTCTATTCATTTTCCTGATCAAAAAAGTATATCAAATGACCTTGTTAGTGAAAACATGGCCATCCCGACCCAACCATCCCTTTAATCTACAATCATCACCCCATCTTGACAGAAAAGAACAGAAATGTAGAATTTCTTGCAAATTTATGAAAAAAGAAAAACTGAAATATTATATGGTTATAAGTTTTCACACCCTTTGCAGCGACCTTCATATTTAACTCAAATGCTGTCCATTTCTTCTGATCTTCCGTGAGATGGTTCTACTCCTTTATTGAGGTCCAGCTGTGTTTAATCAAACTGATTGGACTTGATTAGGAAAGGCACACACCTGTCTATATGAGACCTTACAGCTCACAGTGCATGTCAGAGCGAATGAGAATTATGAGGTCAAAGGAACTGCCCAAGGAGATCAGAGACAGAATCGTGGCAAGGCACAGATCTGGCCATGGTTATAAAATAATTTCTGCAGCACTCAAGGTTCCTAAGAGCACAGTGGCCTCCATAACCCTCAAATGGAAGAAGTTTGGGAAGACCACAACTCTTCCTCGACCTGGCTGTCCAGCCAAACATCCAGGGAGATGGGAGAAAGTTCCACAAGTCAACTATCACTGCAGCCCTCTACCTGTTGGGGCTTTATGGCAGAGTGGCCCAACGGAAGCATCTCCTCAGTGCAAGACACATGAAAGCCCGTATAGAGTTTGCCAAAAAACAGCACACATCTGAAATAAAGGAGTGGCTACAGAACAACTCTGTGACCGTTCTTGAGTGGCCCAGGTGAGACCTGAAAATGGCTGTCCACCAACGTTCACCATCCAACCTGGAGAGGTTCTGCAAGGAAGAATGGCAGTGGATCCCCAAATCCAGGTGTGAAAAACTTGTTGCATCATTCCCAAGAAGACTCATGGCTGTACAAGCTCAAAAGGGTGCATCCACTCAATAAAATGAGTCAGGGTCTGGATACTTATGACCATATAATATTTCAGTTTTTCTTTTTTAATAATTAGCAAACAATTCTATATTTCAGTTTTTTTTCTGTCACAATGGGGTGCTGAGTGTACATTGAGAAATAAAATGATCCTTTTTGATTTTGGTAAATGGCTGCAATGACACAAAGTAAAAAATGTCAAGGTGTCTGAATACTGTCCACTGTATATCGATATATATACTGTAGATCTATCTATCTAGATAGATAGATGGATATATCTATATGGATATATCTATTTCTATATAGATATATCTATTTATCTCTATATAGTACCTACATTTATACATAGTCAAATACTTAATTCTTTTGACTACTTACGAGTTTGCCATATTTTGTGAGGACAGTCAACATCATTTTTGCAAAGTTGACAGATTTTGTGAACGGAGGGGCCTGGTTAACCAACTGTTCAATCAACTCTGTGAACAGTTCTTTATTCATGTCGGGCTGCAAAAACAAACAAAAAAGAAAGAAACAAAAATGACATGTCACGCATGACATCACATACTTTGACTGCAAGATGCCACTTGCTGCACAAAAACAGCCAACCTTGGAGTCCAGCAAGCTGTGTATAATAGAAAGCAGTGTCTCATTCCATGATACTTTCAGTGTCATCCTGGAAGGAAAAAAGAAGTAAGCTGCAACCAAGAAAATCAAGCGTTGAAACATTTTGTCTTACTGAAGCACGAGCAGCCTGTAGTGAGAATCCAGACAGCCTTCTATCAGTTTGTTCAGGAGCTCAGCTTGTGCACTCCCTGAACGAAACAATGGCTCAAATTAAAGGATGCTTCCCAATTGGCATCAGCGTCTTTTCAATTTTTTTTTTGCCTCACATTTTCTCACCTAAGTTCTCTTGCTCTAAAAGCGGGCCAATCAGAGCGTGGCACATTGATCTGGTGTAGCGGCTGCAGAGTGACGTCACAGCACTCACCAGGCATCTGGACGCAGGCTCGGAGAGGGACAGCACCTGCAGACAGCGGCGACTTCTATGAAGCCACACGCCACGGCATAGTGACCCGAAGTGAACACTAGTGACGCATACAGTACATACCCGTTGCAGGAGTAGACTCTTGATGAGCGTCGCTGCCGTACTGAAGCCGAGGTCGGGCGAGAGAGCCAATATGCTGCTGCAAAACTGCAGCAGAGCGGGCTCTGCTAAGTCCGACAAACTCAACTGGCCACACAGTACTCGCACCTTTGACACAAAAGAGAAACGTGTGGAATTTGCGGTGTCAAAAAGGGTCTGAAATGGTGCCGTTGCTGGCCTTTTCCTGTGTCAATGCTCTGTGTGAAAGGTATCGACACGTAATGCGGGCTGGGAGCATGTTTCACACTCGGGGTGGGTGATATTGGGATAGGCGGCGGGTGGGTCGAAGATTTTGATATTTAAAAAAAAAGAAAAATGGACCGACGGACTAACTGAAGGACTTAACGGATGGTTCGACATGAAAAACGTTGGACCGGCAAAATTAAGTAACATGCCCACCTCTGTTGATTTGTGCCACACGCACGCCCTTAAAACAGGCGGTAAGAGAGAAACAGCGTTAGCACCGTTATTAAATATACGTTTGTAGTGACAACACCCTCAAACCGTGATCTTTCGACACACTCTTTCCAAAATTGTCCCACACATACTCCATATGATATAGTCACAAATGTAGTTATGATGCGGACTGCCAGCGTGTAAACTGAGTGTTAAGCAAATGTTGAACATCCTGTTTTACTTGCTCACATCAAGTAATGTTACGGTGATGGCGACGTTAGTTATGTTTTGCCAATGTTTACTTGCAATGTTAATGGTACAGTCTGTTTGTTTGCTCAACTCGGCGAGGGTTTCCCAGTGTGTTGCGTAGCTTTACTTAGCTTTTCTTTAGCGTGCTTGTGGAGTAGCAAAGTTTTCCTCGTAATCCACATGGTTCACGGTGGAACAGATTTGGCGCTGAATTGCTCTTCACGACGACCATTTTGGCACCTCATACAATATTATTCTGACCAACGTCAGTCTTGTCAACCCCAAATCCCTTCCATACTGGGGATGTGGACTTTGGTCTTGCTATTAGATACTTTGAAATGAGAGACTCCTCCATTTCTCCATTTGCTAAATTTGAAAGAATGCCATCTTCCGCCTTGCTGGTCCCACATAGTCATGCGACTTAATGCTGCCCGCTGAATGAAGAATGAAGGTTCATCAGGTCCTCCTCCTTGGCAGCCAATCGATGGACTTATTTGTCTTTTCTTTTCGAGAGCGCATTAATACTTGAGAATGTAAAATTGCACATCATGAAAGCAACTATGACGATAATATCAATAACGATATACATCACCCACCGCTATTTCACACAGAGCATCTTTCAACAAAGTTGGAACATGAGTGACGTAACCGTCCAGCATTTATTTGTTTGCGTCTTTCACCAGCGTGGAACATTGCAGCCTCTGTGTCACTTTTCACACAGCTTAGGCGATTTGCCGCAATTTTATACTAAGATGATGCACCAGCATCTGGTTTTAAAAATACTCGTCAGACAGACAATTGCATTTAACAAACACAAGATGTGTCGGGTGTTAAAGGTTTCTGCAATTAATTCATAGACACCTGACTTACAAATACGAGCTGTCAACTGGCCGATTTTTTTGCTTTGACTTGCGAGCACACTTCTAAAAGAGCAACTCCACTCCCAGTTGACATTTACTGTCAAACTAAACATAGAATTACACGTTGTGTATTCAAAACAACAACACAGCGTTGCTTGAGGAAAGTCTGCTTATTGAAGGCTGACAAACAATGCAAATCACCATCGGCATGCTAACAGCATCTAAAGTTTTAGAGGCAAACGAATATCTGAACGCAAATGGTGAAGCCACACAAGCAGACAGATAGTGTAACAATGGTCACAACATATAAAGCTACATTTTGCTGTTCGGAACGAAAGGTAGGGGTTTGAAATGAACCCCCAAAGTAGCCCATTTGGGAGTTCTTATCAGTTGCTTTACAGACCGGGCACGGCAGCTATGCAAAGGGCAATAGTGGAAAGCCGGGAGCAGGGCTTGAAGTTTAACACCTGAGACTCACTTCTCTTGCCCTGTTGTGTTGAACACAATTTTTGCTGTCCTTCAAGTATCTGATTGCGGAAAGCTGTCTCGGCTGCCTGAAAGCGTACACAGACATGGCAATGTTCCGCTTTGCTGGGTTGAAAGGCACAGGCGAATAAATGCCAGATCTACCGTACCGATCAGAAGTGCCAGCTTTACATGTAAAATGGTTTCTAGTACAGCACATACTTGAGTGGCATTACAGTCATTCAGAACTTTGAACACGTCAAGCGAGCGGTCGTCCCACTGTGAAAGGATGAAACACAGTCACAACAAACAGTGTAGTCTAGCAGAAGAAATGCAAATGCTCTTCATACCTCGGTCTGACTTTGTAGCAATTCCTTGATTTGAAGAACAGACGCCTGAGTGAGCACATAAAAAGACAACAACAATTGTTTGCTCAATAATGAGCTTAGTGGCTCGCAGTGTAACTGATGGATTTAAACGCATCCATCTTTACCTTCATGTGTTCGGGCAGAAGATTGCGGGCGTTACCATGTTCTGGCGTAACCGTTTCTGTTTCTTCTGCTATCTAGGAGCAAATGTCAGAAGGAGTGAAACGATTAATTGAATAATTCGAATACAAGAAAATGTTGATGGAAAATCTCTGCTTCAAAACTTTGTAGTCATCATTTTCCCAGACTGACTAAACTTATTGCAGACTCATAGACCACTCGCCAAAAAAGTTGGCGATGAGGCAGGAGGAAAGAGTGACAGAGAATGTCAAAGTTTAGAATCATTTCCTGCTTAAAAAAAAAAAAAAAAAGATGATTTAAGTGCAAAGCATAACTAAACTAACATACCACAACAGAATGTCCAGCACCATCACCAACGCAAAGTATCAAATCAATGTTGGCTAATTCAACCAGGCCTGCCACCACTAGTTAGTGGGCATCGTAATGCTTCACAAGTCCTCAAGGATAGACACGGCTGCCGGTGCACGTTCAATCGCATTGTTGAACAAACAAAAACAAAATAAACACGTAATAACCACATTTATTCATGAGCTGCTATAGCCACAGTGCACCCAGACACTCAGAACGCATACTATGCACCATGTGACACCCCGCTGCATTCGAGAATAAAACACGGAAGCGTTTGCGCGTGGACATATTTCATCGGCTATCGAGCATTAAGTGCAACTGTGAAAGGGGAAGTCAACCCAAACATATTTTTTTAAGAATATGTTCTATACAAGCTCACGAGTTGAAACACTGCATTCTCATAAATATTGCGTTTGTGGAATAAGAGTTAATCCAACCGTTTTTAGCCATCTCCGGGGGCGGCCATTTTGTCACTTCTGTCGACTGAAAATGACATCAATCAATCAATCAATCAATCAATCAATCACATTTTATTTATATAGCACTTTTCATACATAAAAATGCAACTCAAAGTGCTTTAAAACATTCAAAGCAAAACATAGAATTATCTTCAATCAAAAGAAAAGATAAATTATTTAAAAGTTGTTGAAAGCCAAACTAAAAAGGTGTGTCTTGAGCTTCCTCTTAAAAATATCAACAGTCTCTGCAGACCTGACATCCTCTGGCAGGCTATTCCAAAGGTGAGGACCAAAATGGCTGAATGCAGCCTCGCCATGCATTTTGGTCCTCACCCTTGGAATAAATAAAAGGCCGGCGCCAGAGGACCTCAGGATCCGCGAGGGCTGGTATGATAAAAGCAAATCAGATAAATAAGATGGCCCAAGACCATTAACACATTTATAAACTAATAAAAGTACTTTAAAATCGATCCTGAAACACACAGGGAGCCAATGCAGCAATTTCAAAACTGGCGTAATGTGCTCCCGCCCTCTGGTTCTCGTCAGCACCCGAGCGGCTGAATTCTGCAGTAGTTGCAGTGGTGAAATGCTCTTTTTCGGGAGGCCAGAGAGCAGGGCATTACAGTAATCTAAACGACAGGAAATAAAGGCATGCACCAGCACTTCCGTGTTAGCCTGAGAGAGAAACGGGCGGACTCTGGCGATATTCTTAAGGTGATAAAAACCAATCTTGGTTACATTTTTAATATGAGGAATAAAACTGAGCTCAGAGTCAAAAATGACGCCAAGGTTCTTCACACAGTGTGAGGGATTAAAAATGTGTAGTTTTGGTAAAAGCTTCTCTCTCTGACCTTCGGGACCGATAACTAAAACCTCAGTCTTGTCCTCATTGAGCTGTAGGAAATTATCTGCCATCCATGACTTGATATCTAAAATGCAATTTAAAAGGGTATCAATGGGTCCTGTGTCATCAGGAGACACGGCAATATACAGCTGCGTGTCATCAGCATAGCTGTGAAAGCTGATGCCGTGTCCCCTGATGACATCCCCGAGGGGAAGCATATAAAGATTAAAAAGTAAGGGGCCTAAAATCGAACCTTGAGGAACCCCACATTTAATTTCATGAGTTTTAGAGGAACAAGTATCCATACTTACAAAGAAATATCGGTCTGTGAGATAGGAATAAAACCAGTCAAAAACAGTACCAGAGATGCCCACTAGATTTTTAAGTCTATTTAATAAAATTTGGTGATCTACTGTATCAAAAGCAGCGCTTAGATCCAGTAGCACCAAGACTGTGAGTTTTCTCACGTCTGCAGTGCACCTAATATTATTTAAGATCCTTAAAAGAGCAGTCTCCGTACTGTGGTTCATCCTAAAACCAGATTGATATTTCTCCAAAATATTATTTGTATTTAAAAAATGATTCAACTGGATGAAAACCAGTTTTTCTAAAATCTTACTTAAAAACGGTAAGTTGGATACGGGTCTGTAGTTATTAAAAACGCTCGGGTCAGAACCGCTCTTCTTCAGAAGGGGCTTCACCACCGCCGTTTTAAAGGCAGCGGGGAAGACGCCTGTCTGAAGAGAGCAATTGACTATATTTAAAATTTGTTCTTCAAAAAATCCATAAAATGTCTTAAAAAGAAATGTGGGAATTGGATCCAAAAGGCAGACATCACAACTGCTCAGGGTTCACGTAACGACCAATCACGGCTCAGCTTCAGCCTTCTGAGATGGCTAAAAACGGGGTGGATTTTGCTGCTTAACTCATATTGCACAAACGCAATATTAATCAGAATGCCGTGTTTCAAGTAGTGGGCCTGCTGGGAACATATGCTTGAAAAAAATATGTGGGTTGATTTCCGCTTTAAGCAGTCAATGGAGCCCAGCTAGACAGTTTATCAACCAAACCTGGTGCTTAAAGTAAGTAACTACTAACTTAAACGAAAGCTTGATGCTGCGTTGCTGTTGTGTGCGTATGTAAACTTCATGTTTTAAAAAAAGGGAATTGGAGGCTTTGCAAAGTGCTTAGGACTACATATGGTGTCGATTAAGCGTTATAAAAGTGCACTTCATTTACCATCATGATAAAATTGGATGTTACATTTTTTGGACTATCGAAGACATGTTTTTCAGCAAAAGTACCATTCGTACCCCAATCCAATGGATTCAGGATTCGGTGGTTAGATGGTTACCGAATAGCGATCACGGATTTAAGGTACAGCCCCAAAGCACTATATATGATAATATAGAGTATACAACAACAACAACAACAACGATCTGGCGCATCACTCCATAGCAAGTGGTGGGTGCAAGGAAAGGCCCATCAACGATGTGACGTCACATCTTATCGTAACATGGCGCATTGCATTTAAATTGAACAGAGGGATTGCGTGCGCTCTGTTTTGGCAAATACAAGACTCGACACAAAAATGGGAACACCAGATATTTATCAAACTTTAAAATATTGCTCCTTTTCGCCATCAATACGATCAATGCATGCTGCAGCATGGTTTTTGAAATCTGAAAATGTTAGATCATATAAGCACGTCTAATATTACTTTATTGACTGGAGATTGCTGAGTTTTATTTTATATATGCTACGTACATTGAGTTTATTTATCATTGTAGATAAGTTTGGTGTTTAAGAAGTGCAGTCCACTTGTTTACATATCATGTTTCATGCAACATCGAATGTTGGATATGTTGAAGTGGTAAAGCCACAAATGTGTTTGCATTATTGTTAACTGTGCTGTAGTTTGTTTGATTTCTTACTAATTTACAGTATTGTATATACATAATCTGTCTGTAGAATTATGTTTTCATAGTGAATGCTTACAAGACTACGCGCCAAAGTATTTAGCAAGTTTAAACCTATAACTTTAGCAGAGAAATAAACTCTTTCATACGTATTGTTTCATTTGTCTTTATCTTAATATCCTATAATCTAATAGAGCCGATATTGTTTATTGTAATAAAGATGAATTACTGGATGGCTCTTTTAAAAAAAAAGTAAAAAAATTGAAAAGGACCTTGAAAACAAATCACATAAAACATCGCAACCGCAATTTTTAGGCAAAACAAAAAAAATCCAATCATCAAATTTCTCAAAGAAGTGTGGTGAAGTCATCATCGTTACCTCCGTATGTTCAGGCAGAGGGTTGTGGGAGTTTTCCGACGCTGGAATCTCATGCGAAGCATCCGTGTCCACTTCCTCTGCAATCTGTGAGCAAGTGTTACAATGTTAATGGTTGATGTTGCAGCATGAAATGTTCACTTTTTTTTTTTTAAACCAGTTGCAGAAAGAACTTCAGCAAAATGATGACAGTTGATTAACAAATCTGCATCTTCTTCATCTCTACCTTCATACATTCCGGCAGAGGATCCTGGTCAAGTGCTCGCCCAGCGATGTGTTCATCCGTCTTCATTCGCTTCTTCTGCTGCTGAATTTCTTCATCCAGAACATCAAAATGGCCCTTTCTTTTCTTTTGAGTTCCTACCTCAGACAAAACAGGTGCAGTCAGGGGTTCTTCCGCTTGAAGGCCAGAGCACTCGGCCCACCCACCAGTCTCACCACCCACTCGCTGTGACAGTGCCCTTAGTCGCTCAGCGCATGCTGGGCTGTAAAGGGGTTCCTGGATGGGACTGCCCATGTTTCTTTCCAGTTGCTTCTTCCATGTGGCGACCCACGGACTTAGAGAGGGCTCTTGTCCAAGACACCGGAGTAGACGGAGGATAGCGGCTTTGTGGAACCGCGAGTGGATCAGGTAGATGAACGTCAGCAAGTTTTGCTTGAAAAGTGGTGGAAAGAGCCACACCAGTGGTTGACTGCATGTGAGAGGGAAAATGCTTGTGAGAAATATGCACAAATAACTCTGCCACAGTATTACAATGGATCATTTTAATTTCAGATATGCCACAAAGTTCCGGCCATTGTCTTAGGTGGCATTGTTAGTTTTCCGAGTCCATCTGTTTGTGATAAATGACAAGGAGCATTTAGCATGCATGATACAGGGGTGGAAATTGTACTAAAATTCTTCATCATTGGGGTATTTTGATAAAAGCATGTCACAAAACATTTGCTTTAAAATGTGTGTGTGTGTGTGTGGGCGTGACGTGTTTTCCTTAGGATTGTTTTTAATTGATAGCAGACATGGAACAACATATCAGGCATGGAACGATTAACAGCCCGGACGATTATCGACACCGGTATTTGGCATTTTGACAAACATTGGCATCAGCCTTTTTTTTGGTTTGTTTTTAAATCTGACAGCCAATAAGAGATCAATTTAAAGCTGTGCTATGTTGACTTCAGGCAACCATTTATTGAAATTTTCAGTTAACTTGATAATAGATGCTGCTGACTCTCTGCACCTTTTTTTTTAATAATCAAAACAAATATAAGTAAAAATCTGTTTTTTGGAAAACTTTATTTACTTGTGTTTTCATTTAACTTTTTAAAGACATGCTTATGACCCAGAACCTTTTGTTAGAATTTTAATACTATGGCATCCAAGATTAAAAAAAAACAAAAAAAAACATTTTGCAAATCTGAAATGTTGTTGGCGGCACGGTGGTCGACTGGTTAGCACGTCCGCCTCACAGTTCAGAGGTCGTGGGTTCGATCCCGGCTCCGGCCTCCCTGTGTGGAGTTTGCATGTTCTCCCCGTGCCTGCGTGGGTTTTCTCCGGGCACTCCGGTTTCCTCCCACATTCCAAAAACATGCATGGTAAGTTGATTGGATACTCTAAATTGCCCCTAGGTGTGATTGTGAGTGCGGATGTTTGTCTCTGTGTGCCCTGCGATTGGCTGGCAACCAGTTCAGGGTGTCCCCCGCCTACTGCCCAAAGACAGCTGGGATAGGCTCCAGCACGCCCCGCGACCCTTGTGAGGAGAAGCGGTACAGATAATGGATGGATGGATGGATGAAATGTTGTTCAATAAACACGCTTAAATGCAAAGTCAACCCAAACAATTTTTTTCAAGAATATGTTCCATGTAAGCCCACTAGTTGAAACAAAGCATTCTGATAAATATTGCGTTTTTGGAATAAGAGTTAAACCACCCGTTTTTAGTCATCACTGGGGCAGCCATTGTGTCACTTTTGTCGACTGAAAATGACATCACAACTGCTCAGGGCTCAGGTAACGACCAATCACAGCTGACCTGTTTTCTGAAGCTGAGCTGCCCTCTGAGATGGCTAAAAACGGGGTGGATTTTGCTTCTTAACTCATATTCCACAAACGCAATATTACCCAGAGTGACGTGTTTTAACTAGTGGGATTGCTGGGAACATATTCTTGAAAAAAATGTGTTTGGGTTGATTTCCTCTTTTAATTAAAGACGTTTCAAGTTTCAACAAAGAGTTGGCGTTCGTATTTTGGGGGTTGTTTTGATGCCAATACTTTCTTTCCCCTTTACTGAAAATGAATATATTATCTCCAAATATCAGTTATCGGCCTCCTTAACTACCATCGCGGTCGATATTTATATACCTGATAAATACGGTCTATCTGTACTAAAAATGTTGCATAGTATGTGTTTGTTTACAGTATGTCGGCTACATTTAGTAAAGTGGGGAGGTGACAATCCGGAATTGATTATTGCGATTGGAACTGCATGTTGTCGATGGGAAATTTTGTTTTAAAAATGATGTGGTGCAACTTCATCGACCGGCCGTACGCACTCCTACTCCAATAATCTGCCATATAAAGTGCTTGCTTCCTTACAGAGCTGCCATATAAAGTGCTTGCTTCCTTACAGAAGTATGTATGTAATCGTTGAATCGTTGGACTTACACGGTAAGGGGTTGCCCATAAATCCCCGGGCAACTGATTTCGTCTCGACAAAGTGTGTCGATGAAGTCGGAAATTGAGCTCTCGGGGTTGGCCCGCTGTTGCCGCTTGAAGACTTCCAGTGCTCTGTGAGCACCGCAGTGTCCGGAGAACAGCGAATGAGCCAAAAGCTTCCACTGACCACCAAAGCGACTCAGCAGCTGTCCGGCATTCATCTCCAAGTGAACTCGCACAGAGCTACCGCCCAAGTCCAATGCCCGTGGTTGAGTGTTGACATTCGCTCACGGCTAGTTTAACTTCAGACCGAACACAATCTGCCGCCATCCACACTGCGCATGTGCAATTGTGCATACCGACGGCCACTGCCACCATGTGGAAGCGCCGTGCTCTTTCGAGTGTCCCCATCGGAATATTTGTTGAAATAAAAACAGTACACTACATCTTGTGTGGTCCATTCCTCAAATATGATTATATGTGTATAATAGTACACTCAAACAAAATGCAGTTGGACACGAGATGTTTTTGTTAAAACTGGGTACATTGGTTTTGCTTTTTTTTTTTAAATAAACATCATGCTGTTGAAAATGGATTTATACAGATTGATTTAAATTGCAAATGCAGGTCTAGTGCTTCTGATCGTGTTTAAACCAGAGCAAGAACTCAGAGAAAAACTCACGGAAACCTTGCAAAAAGTGAAGACTGGACAGGAAGTCTAAGTGTATAATATTAGAGGCAACTGCATTCACTAATCCGCATACATGTCAAATTCTATGCTTTCAGCGTAATTTGTACAGGTTTGTGAAATTAAGAAATCGCGGAATCCAATTCAAATAATCAGTAAAAGAGTGCAAAACATTTTCAGTGAAAGAGACTTTGAAATAAGGTTTATTTTCAATGTACGAGTACAACTTGTTTTAAAAGAAAAAAAATAGCAACAACATTTCAATGGTTATGTCAAAACTAGGTTAGAGTATCATCAGGGCACATCGAGGAATAATCAGGATTGGACATCAATCAAAGAGGGGTACAATACACTTTTTATCTTGGGACAATTTAAAAAAGGACCATCCACACAACATTTAAAAACCTTTTTTCTGGTCAACTCAGTTTTGAGCACTTAAATCTAACTAGAGAGGCATAGAGAAAAAAATCCAATCTGCATGAAGAGGCATAGAGAATAATGTACAAGGTGACAATGGCTTAATCACTATGGCTGTAGGAAGGAACAAAAAAAAAACAGCTGGAACAAATAGCCTTTGAATTTGTTTTTTGATTTATCCTGTAAAGACCGTTTATTTGGCCACTGTGCGCCATTTATTTCTAGCTGTCCACTGCAGCAGGTCAATTCAGGTTAATTTCTCTCTGGTTGAGGGATAGCGGGTCATTCACATGACCTGCTAAGTAACGACTGAGCCTCGCCTACTCCAAAAGCATTACTACGGATCCAAGGGGGAACAGTCGTGTCTTTAACATAGCCACATCGTCCTGTGGTGACAACTCTTTCTAGGACCAGTTTCCACACGGAGGAAATTGTGTGGGAGGGTAAAGGGGGCTCAGAAACCATACCCCGCTAGGAAAAAAGGAATGTCAAAGTTGTCACCATCATCATCATCATCGTCATCGTCATCATCCTTGTCAACGCGAAGAAGAGTCATGGCTATGAAGAAATTGAGCAGACCGTCGTAGTCTTCATCATCATCGTCATCGTCGTCGTCATCGTCATCATCATCTGTATTACACTGTTGGGCAAAAAGACAAGTGAAGGGCAAGTTGACTTGGGGCAACAGCGGACGACATGTTCAGAAAATCATACGTACCAGGAATGATCTGCGACGTGAAGACCTGTCATGCCGGTAGAGGCACTCCGTCTCGAAGGGGCAGTATTTGTATCGTGCATAGTAATTGCAGCTTCGCTTACTACAAAGGAAATGTACATTTCAGTTTCTCATGAACCCATTCAGAATCAGACAGTGTATAATATACACTGTATATGCATAAAATTCAGCCAGAATTTGGCATATAGATACTGTCCCAGATCTATATTGCAATAATTGTATTTTGTCTGGGGCTGCAGCTATTGACTATTTTAGTATTGGAGTTAGGGGCTGACATTTTTTCAGGACCCCCACAGGTCCCAGATATCATGCGGGATTCCCACAAGATGGAAGTCAAATTTACCTTGAATCACGGGATTGGTATGATACACGAAAAAAAAATTGACGGTAGCGGATTTATCCAGTAGGAAAAAAAATGTCAGTGACAGATTTTAGCAATGTGGGAATACTGGTTGTTGCACCTTGGAAGAGAAAACATTTCAATCCAGCTTGCTGCTAATGTAGCGGGGTAAAGGTGTATGACATACGAGTCCAGCGACACATGTTTAATTAACATCTCAAATCATTGCATTGATTGTGATCTATTCATTAATTACAGTCAGAGTTAAAGCTTTAATTTTTTAAATCGCATTAATCAAATTTTTAATCTCAATTTACCGTTTCTGTATGATGATGAGATCCATTTTGATGCATGGGACTTGTGCTTGAGTTGTTGGGGGTGTAAAAAAAAAAAAAAGGTCAATGTCACACCCTGAAGTGGACACTGATTGGCTGCCATTGTGTTTGGCATAAAATGATAGGCTTCTCTCTTGTAGGTGGGAGGGCAAGTTCAGGAGCAGAGAGATGTGAAAATGGAGGAGAATGTGAGTTGTTGGTCTGATGAATGGTAAATTTAAAAAATGCTCTGATGGCACTACTCCAAGGCAGAGTGATATGCCTTCTTTGTAAGAAGGATTTTGCTTACCAAAGATGCAGTTCAAACCTTCCATATAAATGCAAAGTAACCAGCCGCGACTAAAAGCCACAGCTAATGATACAGTAGCACCGAAGACGCCAACGTAGCGAGCCATTGCAAAGCTCATCTAAATTGTTGACTTAGCCATACGATTAGCAAGAGTCGTAACATGCATTCCATTTTCATAATTAGCAATCATCTCCTTCCTTAAAGGGATGGTTGGGCCGGGGATGGCCATGTTTTCAGTAACAATTTCATATATTTTTTGAACGGGAAAATGAGTTGCCATTTTCGATTTTATCAATAAATTTGGGAGAAATTAGGAAATAAGTGACTCCATGAATAACACCTCTTGTTAATGAGGAAAATGGCCGCGCCTCCTATCGTTCGATCGGAGTCACTGGAGGGACCGATTACTAACTCCCCATTGGAAATCATTGTACTTTCATTGCTTATAACGTGCTTATAACGTCCAAAAACGGTGGTCAAGTGGCACCAAACTTGATGTGGACATCCCCAAAGCCCACTTCAATATTCATCCATCCATTATCCATACCGCTTCTCCGGGCGTGCTGGAATCAAAAGAATTAACCTGTGGCTGATTTATATGAGAATGAGGAAATGTGGAAGTGAGCAGAGCTACATAGATTTATGCTGGGATGAGCACACACTGCTTCGTTGCTAAAATAAATAAATAAATTGATAAACACTGCTGCTTTGCTGATCACGGTTAGGACGAGCGAGACATTTAACACCAGTCAGGATATTTACAGACTGAAGTGGGACGTGCACATATATTTGGATGAGGAATGGCCCCAGTTTTTCAACCTACAACACACCGTCCAATTTGGAACGTAACAGCCGATATGGTGTGTTCCAATGCGGCCACACTCGGCTGAATGCACATGCCGCTCCACGATGATGCGCACGTTCCAAGACAGGTCTTAGCTCACCCTCACGCTGCAAGCTAGTGGCTGCAAGTGGTTTCGGGACAACACACGCGACGGTTTGGGAGCTAACCCCACGACATGAAGACTTAGGCTGGACGGACAGTAAGGAGCTAATGTTGTTGTGCTAACGCCTTTTGTTTAACGACCTGAAGCTAGTTGTTGCTATTAGCTGTGTCGTTATCCTACTGTTAGCCGGGGAGGGATGAAGATCAATGCTTGCCTGATGGCTGTTCGATGCTCGCTCCCAGCCGCCGTCTGCCTCAGCTGTCAGCTTAAGCTTGTGAAAGTGGAGGAGCAATCGCCACGGTATTTTTGATTTTGTGGAGGTGATCATGATGAGATCACGTTTTGTCAATAAATCCAAACTATTGTGCAGAGCACTTTTATACTTTCACAGGTTGAAGTGGTCAAGAGTAGTAATGTGCATTTGCATTTTGGTGGCGATTGGTCGCCGTTTTAGACAACAGAACTGACAAAGCGAGCAATATTACCTGAGACCGAAAAAATAAGCCGAGCTAAAAAAGTAGGCGGGCATATTTGTAAATCCGTAAATCTAATCACAAAAAAAGCCCTTAAATCACAACAGAGTCTTTTGGGGGGAGCATTTTAGTACTGATGTCATTTTTACATGCAAATCTGTTATACAAGTGCCAATGTTAAGCTCATCCAAGTGTTCTTCTAAAGAGCAAGTCAACCCAGACATATTTTTCTGAATGTGTTCCATGCAGGCCCACTAGTCTAAACATGGCATTCTGATCAATATTGCAATTGTGGAATATGAGAAATCCACCCGTTTTTAGCTATCTCAGGGGGCAGCCATTTTGCCACTTTCTGTCGACTGAAAATGACATCACAGTTGCTCAGGGCCAGAGAACAACCAATCATGGCTCAGCTTCAGAAAAAAGATGAGCCGTGATTGGTCATTCCCTGAGCCCTGAGCAACTTCGACGTCATCTTCAGTCAACAGAAGTGAAAAAATGGCTGCCCCGAGATGGCTAAAAGTGGGTGCATTTTGCAACTTATCTGATTTTCCACAAACACAATCTTAATCAGAATGCCGTATTTCAACTAGTGGGCCTGCATAGAAGATATTCTGGAAAAAAATATGTTTGGGTTGACTTCCACTTTAAAGCCACTGTGGTTCATAACACTTTAGCCAGATTTCACTAAAGTCAGATTTCGAGTCATTAGAATTCCAAGGTTCCACTTTACCTTAAAGAATTTAAGATGTAAGATAATGTTTATTATACCTTAAAGAATTCAGCTGTAAGATAATGGTTATCTTAAAAGCAACTGCTCGCTGGTGCAATATGGTTTAATTTTTTAAGCATTTTTAATTAGCAATTAAACATGATTCCTGCCTTTTTTCTTTTTTAAATCCAGGGGTTGTTTTACCCCTAATTGTGTCCCACGCTAATTCAGCCCTTCAGCTTCGGATCAGGTTCTCAAATGCAATCATGCTTACCTGAATTTTTCTTTGAAGTCTGCTATTAGGCTTTCCTTCGCTTGACCTTCCACCCAGTATTTGTTAGGCACATAGAAGGCTGATCTCACCCTGCATTGTGGGCAGGTCCTGAAGCAGAGAGCACTTGCGAGGTCACACAAACATTCAAAACGTTCACACGCAATAAACGAAAACCTACTTGACGAGATCGGGCCCAAGGTCTCTGGTTTTTCTCCAGGTCATTATGCACTGCAGGCAGAAGGCATGACTGCAGTTGGGCAAGATTCCAAACACCTGGTTACTGCGGTCCATCTTCTCATACACCTTGTCCATGCATATGCCACAGATGACATCTCGACTCTGGAGGAAAGCCTCCAACGTCCCGTCGGCGCACGAGGCTGCAGCGGCACCCGTGGCTTCCGTGTTACTCGGAAGGCTTTCCTGTCCAAAAACCATGAAATGAGCTTGACCTTATCGGGGTCAACTGAACACAAAAATTTTGATCAAAACACAAACCTCTTTGTCACATGCACCTGCGCAACACTGTTCGGAGCTCTTGGGCGACACTCGGGAATGAGCACCTGCAAACAAGATGTACCGTACATACACTGAAATTACAATATCACATTGTAAAACCAAATCACATCTGATTGCCAGTACATCACACACCACCTCAGTGATTTAGTTGTAAAAAGATAGTGGAGATGGAGTGGGACACGGCTCTATACCGCTTTTCCATATCCGATGGCGATACAAATACTGCTGCCTCGAGGATCGGGCGATACCGATCCAATTCTTTTTGTCACTCTAAACGTTGTAAATATGTGGATATAATTTGCTTGATACTGTCTGCTCCCCTAAACAAAGCAGGAAAACACAGAGAAGTCATGCGTACAGTGGTGCCTCTACTTATGAACGTATCTTTATACAAAAGTTACAAAATGCCAAAACAGGAAAATATTGCCTCGTTACGAAAGAAATTTCAGGATACGAAAGGTAAAAATACAGCATGGGCTGCTACCCGCAGCTCCGGAGATTCCTCAACGCAACATACTCATAGCTGCTCTGCCATTGGCTATTACCTAGCATCTTCCTGGCATCCCATTGGCTAAGAGGGACCTCTACCGTATGCGTCTATGTGTGTAGACAGGTGGATAGATAGATATGTCTATGCAGCGTCCTCGTCATTCTTCCCTCGGCCCATGAGGTGTTCCGAATTACAATATTCGCTATGGACCCCAAGAAAGTGATGGCGAAGCAAGGAAAAGAAAAAAGAGAATCAGACTTTTTTGTCCATACAAAAAAAGCAAGAGATAATAGAAAAGTATGAAATAGGGATGCCTGGACTCTTCGGCCTTATTCATAAAAATTATCGGCCCCGCTCCCCACCCAAAGAAAAAATAAAAAGTGTCCGTGCATGATGCCACCACGGGAGAGATGCTGAACATGCCTGACTAACTGAATGCAAATAGCACTTTAGCATCTAGCACAGAGCACTTTACTGGACGGTAGCTGGATTATTTTAACTGCAGCACTTTATGCATGTTTTTATGTTTGTTGGTGTTCTGCTTGTTTTTTAATGCTGCTCCTTATGCATTTTGAATTGCCCCCTTGGGGCAAAGAAAGTTGTTTTGGATTGAATAGCAATGAACAGGTCTATTTCAA
Organism: Filicampus tigris; assembly: GCF_054856515.1. Lineage (NCBI taxonomy): Eukaryota > Metazoa > Chordata > Actinopteri > Syngnathiformes > Syngnathidae > Filicampus > Filicampus tigris. Next base: position 3,376,927 of record NC_141217.1, read on the forward strand.
AACATTTTCACAGCACTGGGTTATAAGCCATGTTGCCAGAGTTACCTTGAAAGAGTAACTTGGTTGATTACTGATTATTTGCTATCAAAAGTAACTTGGTTAACGGTACTTCTTACGCGCATTCACTTACTGGCGGGGAGGATCGTGAGTGGATTGAATTGTTTACAACAGTTTGAACAAGAGATCGCATTTAGCTGCCAACATAAGATCATCGTGACGTGATGATGATGATGCGGACTGGAGCAAGCCAGGGGACATCACGAGAATATTTAAGATTGCGCAATAACGCAATACTATTGTGTTTTATTGCAAAATGTTTGCATTTTAACACAAGATGTTTTAAGTAGGGATGCTCCGATCGATCGGGCACTGATAATGATCGGCCGATTTTCGTGAAAAATGACATGATCGGCATATTCGATACCTTGCGGGGGGAGCATGGCCACAAGTTTCAACACAACCAACTTAATCCGACATTTGAAGAACAAACAATTGGAAGACTACGCTGAGTTTACGAGGCTCACTGCATTGAAGCAGCAGCAACAATGAAACGGCAGCTAACGCAGCCCATGATGACCAACCCAAACCCGTATCAGCGCGACAGACAAAAGGCAAAATAATTCAATTTATCGGACTTGATGACCAACCATTCTCGGTGGTGGAAGACACCGGATTCCGCCTCTGCTCGCCCACTTCGAGCCTCGCTACCTGCGTGCTACCGGGACGCAAATACTTCAGACGTAGCTCCACCAGAGAGTGTATTGTCACATCGAAAGTTTCCTAAAAGGAGGCCTATTATCCTGTTTAAGTTTTACAAGTGTTAAATGGAGCTCGGATGTCAGTCCTGTGTCGATGTTGAGTCTATCAAGGGAGTTTTTCGCTCGCGTACTGCTTTTAATGACAATGTTCGAACGAGGCATATGTATTCCAAAATGTGTTATGCATGATGAGTTACTTTTACAAATACACAAGATAGATTGTCTATGCACAAGACAAGAAACCAAGTTCCTGAGTCGTTTCAATTGTGGAACGCATTGAATAGTTTATTCGAGTTAAGCCTGCATGTGACTATTTTTTTCTACTTTGATTATATTCTGAACCATGCAATGTTTAGGTGCCATGTTATTTATTTGACCTTTTGCATAATTAAGTCTTTTGAGACTGCTGATTCTTTTGATCTGTTAAAAATTGTGTTACTAAAAGCTGTTTTTTCAATTATCTTTGTGACTGAGTAATTGTTGTATTGTGCCAGCAACAGTTTTGTATTTCTTCATGCTTTTGAACATAAATATATATTTTTGTCAAAATTACAGCAATAATATGGCAGTTTTTTTCCGGATAATATTGCATAGCAGTCACCATAAATAAATGGAAAAATAAACAGGTATTCCATGTGACTGGAATCGGTATCGCTCATGCACGATCGGTATCGTTGTCATAAAACCTGATCGGAACATCCCTAGTTTTGAGTTTTTATTGCGTTATTTCGTAATTATTGAAAAATATCGCACAGTAATTTTAAGAGGAAACAAAGACTTTTGGCGGTCTAAAGATGTCCCTCCCACACATTTTCATGCAGTATTTCTATTGTTTATCGCAGGCGAAAGCCGTCAGCATCTCTCCCGTGGTGGCGTCATGCTTTTTATTTTTTCTTTGGGTGGGGAGTGGGGCCGATAATTTTTATGAATAAGGCCAAAGGGTCCAGGCCGGAGGGCTGGGGTTTGACCGGCAAAAAAGGGTCAAAGTGCCCAGCTCCGATCAAAACCATCATCCTTGAACCCAGAGATGGGCATTTCGCCTGTGACCCACCGGTCTGCCTATCCGCCCATGACAGACACCATTTTGTAGGCAATAAACAATAGACGGAAAACTTTAAATAGTCAGACTAAGCATAGTCGGGAAGCCCATTTTTTTCCGTCAATGTAATCGTCTTTTGATTTTTGATGTGCAGTGTTTCTTTTACACCAGACACCACATTTTGCCCAAAAAGCAAAATTTTGGCAGCACCCCCTCTTGTACATGTGTGGTGTGTCTCCCAGACGGCTTGTGGCAAACTTCAAACGAAACTTTTTATGGATTGCTTTGAGAAATGGCTTTCTTGCCACTCTTCTATAAATGGCTAGATTTGTGTAATGTGCAACCAAGTTGTCCTACGGACAGATTCCGCCACCTCTGCAGTCCATCTGACTAGGGCTGCCACAAATGCTTATTTTGCTAGTCGACTAAACAACAGTAGCCGCAATTAGTCAACTAATCGGATCATATGTAAATAGCGGCATATTGCACCAGCAAGCAGCTGCTCTTATACGACCATAATTAGCATACAGCTTGAATTCTTGAAGGTATGTACAAATTAACAATGAAGACAATTCAGATGGTAGTAAATTCCAACTTTGTAGCAGCATTTCAGAAATGTTTATAATTGGGGGAGCAAATTAAATTGAAGGAAACACTGTGGACTTAATTCTTTTTAGCTGTAAAGGTTTAGTGCATTTTAAAATGGAACCAAAAACGAAGTAAAGTGACAAGAGACCTACTAGACAGGAGAGAATTTGAACCAATCTTTCTGTATGCTTATTGTTTGCCAACGAGCCAAATATGGGCTGTTGGAGGACTGTGATTGCATGTTTACTTTCCAACTCAGCTTGTAGTGAGCGACGTCATAAATGCTGCGATCGCGAAGTCTGTGAACTTAGCTCCAAATACTGGTCAACGCAGACTCGTCTACAAACAGTTGAGGGTTGGGTGAGGTGAGCAATGATACATTTTGACTGAAAAATATTTGATCTGTTTATTTATATCATCATTTTGTGTTTATTTCCTGCACATCACATTGTACCGCGTGCTTTTGTTTTGCCTCGTTTTACTCTGTTGTCTGCAGCCAGGTCAACATTGCAAAAGAGAAACATCACATCAATAAAAGTGAAATACATTTTGGTCAGTTGCTACTTCCTGTTTTTGTTCCACTGCTGTTAGAGTGATAGAACTCTCAGCATGACTCAAGCAGCTTTTTTTTGTCTCAGGTTTTGTCTCTCTGTATTCTTTTGAACACATCATTTTTATGGGTGTAACGGTACACTCGGGTGTATTAATACATTTCGGTATGGCATGTTCGGTTCGGTCCACTTATTAGAGCGAGCTTACGCATGGACGCTGACTGTTGAGTGCGGGAGACGATAGTGGCGGCAAATCAGTGAGAGCCCGAGCTCGAAGGTCCCCGCGTACACTGCGGTCTCCCGTTTGGGAAGAACTGGCTTTCCTGTTCCCCATCGCCACGCAAGTTGCACCAAAGGGCTCAGTCCATTTAAATCTTTTCATCACACAAGCAATCGTGGCTTACGGCACCCACCTTGTAATCGTTTCTCAGCATTTCTGTTCCCAGTGTCTGCGACGTTTGACGAGTTTACCATGGAGCACGATGTGCCACGTTGCCGTCTTGGCGACGCATCAGGTGGCACACGAGCAAACGTCTCAGAACCCCTTCGGTCGGCTGGACGTTGGGCGATGGTAGAGGAAGAGGAGGAGGAGGAGGATGTGGAGGAGAAGATTGTTGGCACAGACAGTCTTTGACCTGCAACATCTGCACCGCCTTCTGATTGGGGGATGTGAATGTACCTGGTAGGGAAGCACAATTCCTACTGAGTAATTCAAATAAAAAGTAGGTTTTTAGGACACCACTGTGACCAAGAAATATCCTTTTTTACCTGCAGCGCTCACCATACCAGCATGCACCTTTCTGGAAGTAGCGACATATTTGGGTTGGCGGTGCAGCGGGCAATTCGTGCCGATAATGGCATTCCGAGCCATATCTGCATGAGCCATTCAAGAAATGCCTACAAGAAAGGTGTTAGGTTATTCATGAAGCATTTGAGCCAGTCAACAAACATTGCCAACATTTTAACGAGATGCATTCAAACAGAACAAGCCAGACCTGGTAAATAACTGACCAAAGGAGAGTACGGTATACCGAAGCGGGATGTTGTCCAGTCACAACGCCACGTATTTAATCAAATGACAATTGTGCAAGCTTAACCCTTTAATGGCCAGACCAAGAAACTTATTGAAAAAATGTTTTCCTTACATTTCCTGGTTATTAGGGACACAAATAACAAAAAAACATGTACATTTAAAAAAAAGAAAAAAAGTTTTTATAAACCTGTGCCAAGCGGCATCGCTGGCCAAACTGTGACAAAATGCGTTTACGTTACAAAATATGCAGATCCATGTGAAATCTTGTTTTTGGATTATTTATTGGCTATCTCAAAAGAAAATTTCACATCAAGTTTGGTCCGCACCACTTTGGCTCCCAGCAGGAGCTTCTTTTCTTCCTCACTTAGTGTGACGTTGAAAAAGGTGGAGGCTCCTTGGTACCTTCCAGAGGTACTGGCCCGACTGTAGATGTTGAAGCCAAAACGATGAGGCTTGTTTCGGATGAACTGGCGCAGATTTCCTGCTCTGGTGCCTTTGTTAGGAACCGTGACCTCATCCACTGACTGCTTGAAAGTAGATGGGATTTTGAGGCATTTCTTTCGCAACATGTCAAACAGTGAGTGGATCTCCTAGAAACGATCGGGGCTCTCTGCAACTTACTGGTTGTCATTGAAATGGATGAAACGACGTAGCATCTTGATGCGGTTTTCTGGCATGATTTCTGCAATCAAGGGTACACGTGATTCCATGACCCGGCAGTCTTCAATGCAGGAAGTTCAAAAACTCCCATGAATAGTAAGATAGCCCTGAAGTGTTAAATCCCTGCAGTGCTTGTGTTGATTGGATTTTACATTTGTTGAGCAGGATAGAGATTGGTGTGGTAGACAATGTGCCTGATCATCTCATTCGTGAAAATCGTTTTGAAATTGGCGAAAGGTGTCTTCACTCCTTTAGTGAGGTCAAATATTTTTCTGGAACTGGGAATGGCTCAACTAGATACTTGACCTGCAGGCAAAAGGTATTGTTGATATTCAACAAGGTCCATCAACTTGCCTTTGTCTACAGAAATCAGAAAGGTTCAGTGACTAATTTACACATGCCATGCTTTGGTTTAGACAAGACAATAAGGCTCGCTACAAGGCTTGCATTTGAATGGTTGGACATTCATGTCAACGACTGGATACTGCATCTAGATGCAAAGGAGTTGTTCATATTCAACAAGGTCCATCAACTTGTCTTGACTATAGAAATCAGAAAAGTTCAGTGACCAATTGGCAATCGTAATGATGTAGTACTGAATCTAATTGTGTCGAAACAATACAATATTACGATGTTGAAAATGAAACATTTAAATTTGGTTTTGTACCGTATTCCCCCACTGCCCCACTACCCCCGTGCCTCCGCTTCCCTCGCACTCCTCCCCCACCTTACTCATCAGCACGCAAGCCTTGAAAGAGATAGATAAAATGTTAATTTACAGCAAGCAACGCGCTCTGACTTGTTTTGCAATCACTGTAGTCAATTCAACAAAAAAACACAAGAATCCAGCTTTTTTCTCAGACTATTACATAAACACCACAAACTATTGTTATATACACAAAATGACACAATAATACCACAATGTGTATGCAGGATTTCACCCAGTGTAATATGACCTGCCGGGGGTTGGTCGCTGCCCCGCCTCCGGGGAAGCGGCTTCAGCCTTCATGCAGCCGCTTGGACTCCGGAGTGTGATGACGAACGAGCCGTGCGTTTCCTTTTTTAACTGTGATTTTAACTTCGCAACTGGATACTATAATTGTGTGGGTTTAATCGACTTTGGATTGCAGTATAAAGTGACGAGTTCGAGCAAATTTTTACTGCACTTGCAACATCCCGGACGAGATGGCAGGACCTGCGTGCATTGATGTCTGGTCTGGAGTCAACGTAAACAAAGGCGAGGCAGCCGAGATGTGTTAACTAACCAACAACTTTATTGCACGCTTGCGACCCTGGTGAGGATGAGGGGTTCAGAAAATGGATGGATAGGTGGATAGCAAACGCTACCACACTGCACTGTCGTACTGTCACAATTTATACCTGTTGTAATACAAACGGCCATGGCTCATCGATGTGCAGCTATGGTAAGTGATATTTATAATCATGTTTTATTTGGTCACATGAAATTGACCATTAGCACTAATGTAAATACTGTACACTTGTACGCAGTGTGGTCGGATATGTGGACGGCTCCGGCGACACACTGGCGAAAATGAAATATCTATAATGACGCCTGTCGGCTTCTTCCACCAGGCTAAGCAAGTTTTCTGGGGGAACCATTGCAGTATGACTGATCTTTCCATAGTAATTTCCTATATATTTTACTCAAACTGCGTATTTGCAGTTTTCAGTCATCACAAAGTTTTTTCTTTATACAGTCTTGATTTATACAGTGCTCATTTTCAGTCGACAGAAATGACAAGATGGCCGCCCCACTGAGATGGCTAAAAAGGGGTGGATTTTGCTGCTTTAACTCATATCCCACAAACGCGATATTAATCAGAATGCCTTGTTTCAACACATGGGCCTGCTGGGAACATATTCTTGAAAAAATATTTTTAGATCAAGTTCCACTTTAAGGTCGAAAACTTACTTGGCGTTGCTTTAAAAAAAACTGTTAAAAAAAGTCTCACTGCTAAGATTAAGATTACTGCTAAAATCAAAATAGCACTACCCCATTAGTGAAACAATTTTTTCAAGAGGTCCAATTTAATGATTCAACCTGAAACCACTCACGTACTTCTACAACGCATATTATATCGAAGTTCAATCCATCAACTAACCCATAATGATCTTGTAAACCATGTCCAGATCAAACACAAGGCAATGCTGAGTTGAGGACCGAATGAAGGTTAAGTTTGTTTAAAATCTGAACAACACAGGATCGGATTTGAGAAAAAGAACATTTATGTTAGTGAAAACTATGTAAATGTGTACTAACAGAGCTGGGCGGCCCGGCCGGATGCCCATTTTTGGGGCGGCGTTTGGGGGTGACAATTTTTAAAAAATGGCTGGACCAAGCAACACATGGAAGAGCAATACTGCGATTAGTGGATTTTAGTCCGGCCAACTAATCAGTCCTCGTGCGTGTGATGTGCTCGCGAGGACGCCAAAGGTTCTCAAACTACTTGGCGAAACGGGCAAACGACAAAAATTACCTCCAAACGCATAAAAAGCGCCACTACCCACAGAGCGTACTACTTGCATTGGGCACGTCTGGTCTGCAAAAACCTGGAAAAAAAAAAAAAAGCTGAAAAAATAAATAAATTAATTTTAAAAAAATTTTTAAAAAGGGGAGGACAGGGCTGGGGCCGATAATTTTTAGGAATAAGGCCAGAGGGTCCACAGCTCGCGGCCGGAGGGCTGGGGTCTGACCGGCAAAAAGGGTCAAGTGCCCAACTCTGGTAACTAACTTATTAACGTTATCATTACACATCATATGCTATTGTGGTAAATAGTACACAAGGACCCCACCCCAATCCATAGTCTAAAGTTCACACGGTTTGTTCACTAGTGAGGGGATAATGTGAAATTTCTACCCAAGTTCAGGTCATCCTTTGAAAATGTAAACACTGTCATTTTTATAGAAATAAAGTGTTGCATATTGATACACATTTATGTCCCCTAATTATTGTGAGAACTCATTAACATGATCACTGTCTACTCATAAATATCGTTACTAAAGATAACTGGAGTAAATTTATTTTTGAAGCAGGGATGGGGCTCCCCTGGGGACTCTCAAGAAATCTGTGTGGACCCAGTGAAGCCCTTCCACCATTTTATTTGATATTTTCAAATATAGTTATAAATTAAGGCTCAAAATAAGACGGCTCGCATCACAGTTTGAGAATCAAAATCCACATTTTGGGCCTCATACAAACACATGGAAGAGCAATACTGCGAGCGGTAGTCTATGTAGAAAGCACCGTGTCGTGTGCTTAGCCATTATAACTCGAAAGATTTACGGAAGATCCTCCGCAGGCTTACGACACAGTCACGTGTATATTCTGATGCATTTCAGTGGTTAAGAGACAGAGAATTAAATAAATAGAAAATAACGTATACGCTCTCCCGGCTCTAAGGGTAGAAAGACGCAACAGCGCCGCTCCCAGCTGTAGTGGTAGAAAAGCGGTTATGCGCTCCCGTCCTTAATTAGTTAACTCATTCACTAGCAGGTATTTTCAGACCCTCTGTTACACCAACGTTTGGAAAAAAAAAAAGAATAAATTCTTGGGATTGAACGGCTGGACTGTGAAAAGACAAATAAATGTCTTTGGCAGTGAATGAGTTAATTATGGCTACCGCTGAATTTGTGGCTTGTTTATTACTGTGGTGACAAGTACAGTATACGCTTACTTGTAACGTCCCTATTGTTCCGGATTTTTAAAAAAAATAAAGCATGATTGGGGATCATTGCTCAAAGAGGTTGAAAACTAACAATACTACAATACTTGGTTGATGGTTGCGATGAGTTTGACACGCCAATAGCAGACGCAGCATTTTCCAGCATGTGTTCACATTGTCCACTCGCCAATCCCCTATTAACTCATCGGGGAAAAAGGCCCTGATGCTGGTTGGGAATGTCACAGGGAATATTACCGTGACATGCAATATTGTGTGGCGCAAGTCACATGAGCAGTTGCAGCTCTACTGCAATACTGCAAAAACTGCCCCACGATAATGTTCTTCGTATAATTTTACAAATACGGAAATTCAGACAAATTTTGCTAAAAGTGAGTTTCTGTTGGTTAGAAGCTCTGCAATCGGTCATTCGTTATGTGAAATGTAGTATTTTCTCTAACGATACTTTACAGCCCTACAAAAAGAGAAAATATGACTGATACGATACGTGTTGATATAAGGCTTGAGTTGACACAAAGTGACACTGCTTTTGTTAAAGATACAATTCGATACGATAAAGCCCATTTCAATACGATGCTATGATACAGTAACAACTGCTTTTCTGTAAATAAACATACACTAATTAAAAGGTGACTCCTTATATACACAATATATTTTTTTTAATTGGATTTTATTTTAAAACCAGCTCAGCAGATTACAAAATGTAAAAAAAAAAACAACATTGACATAATAACAAGCTAGTTCTCTTAATATTCTTGCATAAACAAATTTGATGTAGTTTGTGAAACACAAATGATTTGGGACCCACAAAAATAAAAGGTTATGATTAGGGTAAGGATAAGTAGGTTATCAGTAAAAGGAAAATGAATCTAAAACATTTGGTTGGGGTTACAAGAGTTTAAACCAGGGGTGTCAAAATCATTTTTGTCGGGGGGCACATTGTAGTTAAGGTTTCCTCTCGAAGGCCTTTATGAAAGTGAACCTTCCTAAAATGTATGATCGCATATAAACATGCATAATAATTTAATGAACAGTTGGTGTCAGTAAAAACAGTTTGGGGGTTGGTAACAAAAAATGCTTCCAATATCTCAATGTCTTTAAAACTGAGGCCAATTTGCGCTTTTGGTATTATAGCAAGAAATATGAAGTCGTGCACATCCTGTAATTTGCTTTTGCGAGCCACATAAAATGATGTAGCAGGCCAGATCTGGCCCCGGGTCTTGAGTTTGACACCAGTGGACTAACCCATTATAAAATTAAGAAAGTTATGGTAAAATAAGGTTTTGATTAGGAAACATGTTACTGGACTGACATTGCCCTAATGGCCACAGCTGGAATCGGGATCCAGTTAAACCAGTAGAACCGTAATATGGCATCTTACATCACGCCAAAAATAATCTATTCACCGCCAGCCTACTACAATCACGGTAAAATCACCAATTCACGGCAGGCCCGGAATTCCTCGCTCTGGCAATTGGCCAAACTGAGCCGTTCACGGAAAAATAACTCTTGCAGTAGAGTTGCCGGTCACGGCTTAAAAGAAAAAAATCCTGACGTGCCTTTTCACAAGTTAGTAGCAAACTGCCCTGCGCATTAATCAGTTCACGCTAAGTACCTCTCAGTTTCAAAAAGGTTATGTGTAAATGACTAGAAAACCTTGTTGGGGGGAAAAAAGTCAGAACAAATGAGAATGTGCCTTTCTTCCTGTACAAGACGCAACCAAAACGTTTAACACTAACGTAAAATAAAAAATAAAATATTCACATTTAAGGTCAGGTAATCCACGACGACACGAACACTTTTACGGAACGTGCCACCAATAAAAGGTTGCTCCGTTACGCACGTTGAAAGTCCACGTTTCACCACGTACTTGACTTGGGCTTTGGAATCTTGAAAATACGCGTTTCTGCGTGACGCCAGGGTAACGCGAGCAATCATTGCAGTAAGCAACAACAAAAAAACACGACAACATACTCGCTAGCAAGCTTTGTGCGGTGTGGGCTTCTGTCCACGCGCCGCGTGCACACAAAACAATTCCTCCATCATTGTTTACTAGCCTACGCAAATCTTGAGATTCCAAAAAGTTAGTGCTCCTGGCCAATAGTTGCCTTTGCTTGCGCCCCAAAAACTTAAACGTGCGTATTTTCAAGACAACGGTCAATGGATCTTTAAATGATTCGCGACAAACCAAACGTTGTCGTTGCACATTCAAACGAAAACATCAACATCCAACTCAACTTTTTAACTTCCGCCTTGGGCTCGCCGCGGGACATTTCCTTAAACGGATATTTGCTTAGGTTTCCGTTTGTCGACGAGTAAAAGTTACATATATCGCTATCGCTTTTCGCTCAATGTGCACTTACCAACAGATTCTGCCATTACGGGCTGAACGCGAACGTTCCATGTCCGCGGCCAGCCACCCAACGTGCTTGTGCTGAAGCTTCTTCGTGTGCTGCTCCTGCTGCTGCTGCTGCTGCTGTTGTTGTCGCTGCTGTGCAAGCCGCCCCGCGTCCCACCTCAGACTAGTTGAGTAGTCGGCAACCGGCCTCTCTTCGCCAATTAACGGAGCGACGAGCCAATAGAAACGTGACGTCCACCTTTGATCGTCACTGTTCTCAATCTCAATTGTGCACTGTGTATTACTAACTTTTATCTCTAAAAATAGTCATCAGCAATCACCATTAAAATAAGTATGCACGAGGGGAAAACAGTTCTAGTAGTTTATGAAAGAGATGTCATTTCTCTGGTTAACATAATACGATCATTTCAAGTCATTGGGTGAACATATTTGGCACATTTTAGAGAGGTAGATCACAATTACTTCCGTGCACTTTTTTTTTTTTTTTTACATTTCAATCACACTTTTTTCACTTGCTTGGCAACTACGGAAATACATTGTACCCATTTACAAAAAAATAAGGCAAAGAATGGCATGTGCTGTAACGAGACAGCAGAATATTGTCATAGAATAGAGGTAGAATAGATGAACGAGGCCGGGCTAAAAGAAAGGAAACAAACACTTGCAAAAAGGCTAAAAAAAAACAAAAAAACGGCTGTTAAGAAATAATCAAATTGTACAAGAGGAAAGTTTGTGGAATAGGCCTACTGTACCCTTTTCATAACATTATGTGCATAGAGGCCCACTGTACTGCTTTCATATGTGCATGTAACTGCATGAAAGTTAAAGTTGGTAAAGTTGAAGATATTTTTCACAAACGAAGCAGGAAGGTAAGAAACAACAAATGTAGGCAAGTACATATGATGATGTGATGAAGTTCATGTTTGACAAATATAATCAACAATTACAAATAATTAGACATAATTACATGGAAGAAGAACCGAACAAAAATTCCAAATAATGTGTCGATCTCAAAACAGGATGTGTCCCTTGTACTTGTGCAGGTCACGTGTGTACGTGTATTGCATATGGGTAGATGGCTTGGCTGACCACAGCAACTAATGGATAAGCTATTGCACAGGCACCTGCACCAAGTGAGGTCCACACAGCCCAAGGGTCAAGTTGGAGGTCACTGACTGAAGACAAGGGGGTAAACAAAAAGCAACCTGTGCGTTGTCAGCTTTGTCCAATCACTGTACCCAAAGACACTGGCATCTGTAGAATGCACCATGCCCACACCGATGGCTCTTCTCCACAGCACCGCGTAAGTCTATGTAACGTGAAATGTTTCCCTCGGAAAGCAGGGAGCAGCTTGGGTAACAAAACATGTGTTCTCTTACATGATCTGACCTTTGTGGAAATGAGGGGGGACCTATTCCAGATGCACACATGGCAATTTGTGTGCTGGGGCACAGCCATGACCTCACTTGGAACAGTGTTGATCTGAACACAGTGTATTGTTCTTAGAAGTGTGTATTCAGTCTGTAACAGTATTGCTCAGAGCAGTTTAATACATGTCTTTGTAGATCTCCTGCAGAAGAGGGTGCAGCGATGTCTCCGACTCTGTCTTTTTGATCTTCTGCACAAGCTGAGCATTCTCCGTGACCAGCTGGCGCAGATCGGCCATTTTCTGTAGCAGCTTGGGGAAGAGGTAGACTGAGTCCGAGTGGTTTGCCTGCAGGTGGAGGTCCAGGGCCTGCAGGATGTTGTCCTGGCTCTGCTCCACCTGCTTCACATTCATCAAGCCGGGACGATCTGCAGAGACACGAGCGTCAGTCACGGTTGAGCAAGCACACGGAGCACACAGCAGTTTGCTTCGCACCTCCGCACAGGATAATGGCGGCTACAAAGAGGGCCAGGTCACTGTCGTCCAGCTCCAGAGCGTTGAACTTGACGGCAAACTCAAACTTGGGTTCCATGATCTCACTGAAAGGCTTCCTTAGGCTACGCAAGAACTCTCTGGTCACAAAGCCTTTCCCGTTGGCCACCAGGAGTCCATCTTTGTTCATGAGAGATGGCAGCATGGCAAAAATAGCCTCATGCACGCCGTACTTCAGCAACGTCACCTGCAGCAATTAGACACGCATGCACACCGATGACGTCATTCTGCCACGGCCTCGCGTCACCTGTCGCCAAAGCGTGAAGACGCGACTGACCTGGTCGTTCAGGAAGAGGTCGACAAACCCCGGAATGCTCTTGGCAAACTCGGTGAGCTCGCGCACCGTCTCCACCGTGGTGCACTGGCAGCGGTAGAACACGTGCACCCCGATCTCCTTGGTCAGAGGAGCACCTGGAAGCAACTGGCTCCACACTAAACCGCTTTCGGCCTTCCAAAGCGTGTCCACATCATAGATCACAAATGGCTGACGGCGCGACAAGAGAGAAAGAGACAATAAAGATGCTGCCATACCTTGACCATCCGCTGCCAGAAAAGTTGCAGTTTGGAATTCCACCAAAGCGGTGGGTGGCAAAATACGGCCCTAAGTTCAAAGCATTTTTGGAATAGGAACTGTCAAATCGTCAATATATCACGCGAAGCGTCAGCGCACCCCACCAGACCTCATTTTAGCCATCATGCATAGTTTGTTAGCTTTTTGCCACTACTTGCGTTCTGTGTGTGTTACAAATTTACATTTAATATGTTTATTACACATTCAAATTCATCATTGCAATTGAGAAGCGTGACTAAAGAGTGTTTGGTGTGGGGGTGTCTTAACTTGACTGCGTGAGGCTGGTTCGCTTCAGCTTATGCTCGTATGACAATAATGTTCAAATGTTACTTCCAACATTGCCGGTAAAGTTAAATTTTTTAGGGTGGGATCAGTCTGGAATAACTTACAAGTTGAATTCATTCCGTGATCAAGCTCAAACTCAATTCACTTACACAGGTTACAAGTCACTTTCACAAACAATTGACCTCTATTAAAAATGTAGTTTTGAATGACGTTGGATCGGCATCATTGAACGGATCGTGGTCCAGCTTCGAGGTACCACGCTATAAGAGATTCTGGTCAATAGCTAGAACAATCAAGAGTATTACTGAGGTGCTGCTGGTCTTTCCCGTCAGGATACTGCGGGCCCTCTTCTTGGTCATACTGAGATTCTTCAAGTAGGCCGCGTTGACTTGCTTAGCAAGCGTCTTCAAGTCGGAGCCTCCCGGTTTGCCGAGGTTTAACTCCTCTGCAAGCAGACCCGCCACCAGTTTCTTCCTCTCTGCCTCAGGCATGCGGCCATATCTGATCGCTGAGCAAAGACAAACATTCGGTTTTTTTTGTTGTTTTTTTTATATTTAGATTTTTCCCCCACATTTCTTACTGAATAATGAGAGAGTCAACAATATTCAGACATACACTATGCTGAAGTGCAATATTGAAAGTTAGCAGATCGCTAAGTTACATAGTTTGGACGTGTCACAATTGCTAACCTGCCCGTCGCTCTCTCAACTCAGTGAGGCAACTTTGTATCAGGCAAGGCAGACTTAGGCTTTTTTAGAACTATCTTTCGGCCTACCCTGAGTGTTTACACATCATTTGAGTCTCCTTGTTGCTCCAAACACTATTTAAGGCGCTGCAGCTCAGAGGGAGAGCACTAACTGTGCAACAGAGAGCCTATCTGTGTATGTGTGGCTCTTACTGTCGTTCTGACCGCCCCAAAAACAAAACGGAACATTGTGTAATATAACATTTTGATATTACTGCTCCATTTGACAAGATATTTATAGCTTTGGATTATTTAGTCATTTTGTGACCTATAAAATTTCATTTCAAATGTGGCAGTAAGAGCCCCACACACACCCACACACATGCATAGAGGCATGTCTGTCTGTGCCTCCGCACGAAAGCACTTGTTAAATTACACAAATTAAAGTACACACAAACAATGTGTAAACAGGGTAAGCTCAAAGATACTTCTAAAACAGCCCAAGTCTGCCTTGCCTGATATATTCCATTTTATGGCTGCAACTTGTTCCAAAAAAGTTGGGCCAGGGTCATGTTTACCACTGTGTTACATCACCTTTTCTTTGAACAACATTCAATAAACGTTTGGGAACTGAGGACACTAATTGTTGAAGCTTTGTCGGTGGATTTTTTTCCCCACTCTAGCTTGATGTACAGCTTCAGCTGTTCAACAGTCCGGGGCCTCCGTTGTAGTATTTTACGCTACATAATGAATGACTGAGCAATTCAGGGAAGCTCCTTTTATAACCAAACATGGCACCACCAGCTCCCAGTTAGCCTGTTCACCTGTGCGATGTTACAAACAGGTGTTTGATGAGCATTCCTCAAATTTCTCCGTCTGTTTTGCCACCTGTGCCAGCTTTTTTTGGAACATGTTTGCCGGTGATCCACGGGAGGTTGTGTTGCGGTCACCCTCTCCGGACCTCCCCGTTGCCATCGCCCGCCATCTATGCAGCCGTAGCGGGATAAACACTAATTCTGTCCCGTCAGAGATGCGGCGGCGTCGCGGTGCAAGTGTGCCGGCCCATTGTGCATCAATTTTGGATAAATCGCAGCGAGACAAGCCCCGGAGGTCAGCTTGTCGAAATATCAAAGTTGGACTTAGATTGAGAGCACTGGACTTCCAGCGATGATGCCGAGTGTGGCCGTTTCAAGAACCTCATTTTTTCGGATAGGCAGTGAAAGGAGTAGCCCGTAGACAGAGGTGGACTTCTGTAATATATAACGACCTATGAGCAATTCAGTTTAGGAAAAGCCTCTCCGAAAAACATTGTGTTAGAGCAGGGGGCATCGAGCCGATGCGGCTCTTTCATCCTTATGTTGCGGCTCTGCGTGGTTTTGGAAAATAAATTATAAGTGTGTGATTGAAGTGTATGTTATTTGTCTGAAAAACGTGCATCATGTCTTCTTAGTAAGTCAACATTTTTAACTTCTTACTTCAGACTCTGTACAATTTCTGTGATCAGCAATGCATTCGGCCATTCGCCTTCTTCAGAGACGTTTGGCAGCACTTTACTTGTCAGCAGGCGTGATCGGAAAGCCCAGCGCCACCAAATTGCACAATATCTGAGCAAAGTATTTTAGTTGTGTTTGTTTCTTTAATTTTGGTTGTCAATTGTAAGATTATTGTGACCTCGAAATTTAAAAATAAAATTATATAGTCACTGTCGGCTGAAAATCTCGGAAGCCCAAATATTGTCAAATTCATTTTTTTTTAATCACAAATCGATTCTAATGGTCCGCCTCTAGACGCGGTTAGTTGGATCATTGTTTTATTTGCTGCATCACACATGGCTTTGAACCTGAAAGAAGGCGTTGTGTGAAGGAGCTGTAGCCAAAATGAAGATGCATTGTACAGCAGTGGATTGGATTGGATTGGGCAGGTATGTTTGGTGGTGTGATGTAGGCCTGGGCGATAAACCCAGTAAATTTACCTTGACCGAAATTTACTACAATAACCAACGTCATTTTGCCCATGTCGGTAAATTGGGTGTTTTAATAAAATAAAGAAACTAAAAGTGTTTTTTGTCTGTTTTGACTGTGTGCAGGCTATGTTCATTCCCCTTTAAGACGGAGTACAGCGTGAGTAGTCACGTGACTCCACCCATCCAGTCTGAACATGAAGAGAAATAGAGGATGAGGAAATGGCTGATGGTTCAAATGAAGCGGCTGACACAGCTGAAGACGAAGTAACGTTAGTTGAGGTGATCCTGTTGTGCTTGTCGCGAAAAGAAATTCGGCATCTGTCGTTTGAAAGTATTTGGGTTCCACAAAGATGATGAACAAACACGTCCAACCTTTTCCACCACCTACAGCACGTACACCATACCATCGCGAAAATATTTTCGCAAACACTGCTTCCCAGTATGGACAACACTAAGAGGGAGAAGGTCGCTGCCGAACTTAGACGTGTCAAGGATTTTGCAGCTACATCCGACCTGTGGTCAAGTCGCACCACGGAGCCCGATATGAGCCTGACTGTGCATTAGATGACAAGTGGCAACTGCGCACCATGGTGATCAAGACAGCATTTTTCCCTGATGATAAAGCAGGAGAGATGATCGCACAGGGCCCGAAACTGATGCTGTCTGTATGGGACATCAAAGAAGGGAACCCTGTCGCCATCACAACAAGTTAAGCCCCTCTTGCTTTTAACCATCAGTGTTCCACTGTCATTTTTGCACATGGGCCATGACACTATTTAAAATATTTGTTGAAAAGATGTAGAACATTGTTTACCTTTCATTTGGCAGTAGATATTTGCAATTGTTTATTAGTGTTGGACTGACATTTTTTTAATTGGATCATTTTGTTTACACAGCCACACTACCTCCTTTACACATGGCATTATTTATATTTGTTTACAAAAAACATTACCTCCACAAAGACATTACCGCCATGTGACATTGTTGAAGTCATGCAAGCTATTATGAATGTTTATACTTGAATGGTTACAAGGGATTTTCATACTTTTATATTTCATTGAAGTGTGCAAGTTGGTCAATAAAATCAACAAAAAAGCAATTAATTTGCATTTCCTGCAGTTATTTTCAGATGGCATAAATATACAGTGGTCCACAAGGGGAATTTATCATGCATTTGTCGTTATCGAGGTAAAACTGCCCAATTTATTGTGATATTGATTTGAGGTCATATCGCCCAGCCCTAGTGTGACGTTTCAAAGGGTGGGGGCATGATGGGAGCTTCACATTACCGCAGACTTTGAAGGACTCGGATATCGCCGGTTTGGTTAGGTTGGTTTTTGTACTCTTTTACTCAATTCAAGCGTCAAATTACTGATACAATGTATTTGTAGGTAATATTATTTAGACGTGAATGTGCAATAGCAATGTAAGGTGTTATACAGCTTGAACGAAGCAGTGCCTGGGAACTCAAACAAGCTGGCGCTTTTTGGAGGTTAATGTCAAAAAGTGTTTGCGGTTACCAGTGTTTTCTTTTCCGTGGAAACCAGATCGAAATGGCTCTTTGAGTGTTAAAGGTTACCGACTCCTGTGTTAGAGTATTATTGTGACTTATGAAATGAAACGGCAGATGTGACAGGAACTGCACCTCAGCTGCACATAGGCTGATCATTACTTGCTCTTTTAGGTCAGCTATGCAAAAGTTAATCAGGTTTTCAGAGGTTGAAGTGGGCCTAAGTAAAGCTGCCCACATCCATTTTGGGACCGCTTGGTCCCTGCTATTTTTGACAATATTTGCAATGTATATGTAACAAATAATCCCCGGTCCCTCACCTGACTCCCACCAAGACATGGAGGGAGGGTGGCGTAGCAATATTGCTCATTTCCGATGGGCGGTTTTAAAGTTGTTTTCTTTCATTTCTTTAAAGAAAATTGATACAATTGAAAATGCACGCTAATATCATTTTCCTGATTAAAAAAAAAAAAAAAAGGTAAAAATTAATCTTGTGAGTGAAAAATGGAACATCCCGGCCGGATAATTCCTTTATGATCCCCTACTCCATTTCTCTTCCCATCTATGCCATGTCCATGGTAAACTAATTTGAATCCTGCCACTAAGCTTCATGTCTTATTGCCTTGGTCTCCTGGACACACTATATATCTAACTTTCTCCTAATCGTCATGTCAACAATTCCCTAGATTTTCCTGTCATAATGACATTCAAATTCACCACTTTCAGGTCTAGGCTCTGTACTTTCCTCTTCTCTTTCTGCCTATGAACCCGCTTTGCACCTGTCCTTCATCTTCCAACCACAGTCGCTGAATTTCCACCGGTGCCCTGCAGATTAACGATGCCCCGGTATAGAATTCTTTGGATAAATACTCCAAATTTGAAGTCGGATACCCTTCCTGACGCAACCGTCTGCAATTGCCCGGGCTTTGGAGCGACCTACAATCCATGCAGTGGTTTTTGCCCCCCCATAGCGCTGCATTATCTACAGTATGAATCCTAATCTATGAAGTAAAATACCTTTCTTACTCACCATCATGAGACATTCCCAAAGAAAGGCACTTCTGGAAACGACAATATTGGCACTTGTTGCGATTCTTCTTCTGAATTTTGCAGGAACGCTCACAGCGATCGTATTCCAATTTCATGCGCACAGTTCGTCTGAAAAAGCCCTAGGGTGGGAAAGAACACAAGACACTCACACTAGAGTGCTTTGTGCTTTTGAAAGGAAGATACACACAAGCGGCATTACCTTACAACCCTCACAGGCATGTACGCCGTAGTGGAAGCCCGACGCCTTGTCCCCACAGACCTTACACTCCACGCTGATACCAGGGGTTGTGCTGTCCTCACGGCCCAGACGCAGCTGCTCGGATAGCGATGGTGACGGCGTGTGGGAAAGGTCTGCTTCGGGGGAAAGCACCAATAAATAGCACGGCTCTGCATATCCACTGAAAAGGTAACAAGAGCTTGAGGGGAGAGGAGGGGAGCTCTCACCGGTGTAGCTTGATGCTGCACTGCTGTGATTGTTTTCTTCATCTGCACTCTCTCTTCTCTCCCGCTCGCCTCGCTGAGAGGAGGCATCCTCCAGCTCCTCCTTGACCTCAACGTCGCTCTCAGGGCCTTTGGGTTCATCCAGGTCCGCTTGTTCCGATGCACTCGCAGCCCCGCAGCTATCTGAGCCCGGGGATTCCCCCTGGGGTGCAGGCCACTTCACATCAGCCGCATCCTCGGGTGAACTTGGCTGGCAGTAGCCGTTGACCCTGCCGTGCTGCTCGGGAGCAGATTGCTGTAAGCTCTCCATGTTTCCTTTTGAAGTGCACTCGGCGGGCCTCACTCCTGTCACGTTGCCATCATGGTCCACTAGCTGAGAAATTGATTGTGGATTACATGCAGATTTCTGTACACTTCAAGGACAACAATGTACCTCTATGTACTGTAGCAGTCCAAACAGAAATATCACAGTACTTTATTGTTGGACTCGTAATACTCGCCATTATTAATTTTTTCCCCTTTTCATTGCAGAACTAATTCGCCTACACCACAATGGATGTACAGTACGTAATGCCCCACATTTACGAAAGCAAATTGGGACTGTCGAAGGCATTCAGACGCATGTGCCTAAAACTATGGATTGTTAGTGCCATACTGCAAAGAGACTCATTATACTACAAAAATAAAGATGTAATGGTATGTGAAGAGAACCGCCAACCTGTAGAAAGTCACTTCCTCAACAATTTATCTGAATTTTCATAATTAAAAAAAAAACTTCTGTCAGAAACATTATAGCGCAGGGATGCTAGAGGGGGCCACATAGGGCCGCAGACTAACTATTCCCAATTTGATGTATGACAAAAATGCTATCTTAAAAATGGCAAAATACATATTTGCTCTTAATATTCGTCATTTTCCATAATACATTTCTAAAGGCATGTTTAAAATGTCCACTATCCTAATTCAACAAATAAGTGTTTGAAGCAAACAACAAAATAACTATATACACTATATACTTTTTCCAGGGCAAAGGGCCTTTTTGCATAAAAATTAACATTCAAGGACAGCAAAAAACTGCTGAATATCAAAACAGCAAATTTTGTGCATTCTTCACAAAAATCAATTCACTCAAAATTGTAATAGTATTGAGGTTCTATGTTTGTCCTGCACATCATTACAAATCCACAAAAAATATGTGTAAGAGCTGGTGTAAATGCAACTAAGCCTGCCTGCCGTCTAGTGGCGAATGGTGATATTGCAACTTCAAAATGCCGACCTGCATACTAGCAGTTCGGCACCCGCCGATTTGAATATTCAGTTTTGTTCCCAGTATTTATTTTTTTTCATATTTTGGGCATTTTCTGTTCTTTTCCAGGATTTTTTCCCGCCAGTTCCCCATTTGTTGTGGAAAACATAATGAATGTTTATTTGCGTTTTTGCTGAAGAATTTATATTTGTATAAAGACAGACAGACAGACAGACAGACAGACATTAGGGTGTCCGATATTTATCGGCTCGATGTTTGGAAAAAAAATATGTGATGTTTGTAATCTTTTGGTTTCATTTTGGTGCTTGAAGATGTTTTCACATAGGCCTGTCACGAGATCAAATTAGAAAAAAAGGACACGATAATTTTATTGGGACTCGATAAATTATCTTATACGTTTGTTTACATACATCATGATCAACATCCCTCTCCTGTCTGTCAACTTGTTTGCTTCTATGGGAGTCTCACGCACACGCGCGCAGAAACCTCTACAGTGCTCATTTTGTACCATTTCATTGCTTTGTCATATAAACATTAGTGGAGTGATGACAAAACATGACCAACTTTATTAATAGGTACTATATGCATCAGAGCTTTTGAGATTGCTCATCGCCTCACTGTCTGAAGTGACAAGAGTTCAGAAAGGAGCAAAACATGCGACTGTATAGTCTTGTCGACCAGTTTTTTGTATTATCCTCTGATCCCACTACATTAAGAAGCGGTATCGAAATCTTTTATTCTTTTAAGCCGCAACAACAGATATTTGTATTATAACCATTTTTATTGATTATCGCGTTAGCCATACGAATCAGGGAATTATAGGTTATCTCTGTCGGTTGAAAGGTTTCATATCATGCATCACTAATAGATATAGATATATAGATACATACATACACACATACACAGCAGGATCTCAAGCTACGAACCCATTTGGTTCCGTGAGCCTGTTTGTAACCAGAAACTTTCATAAATCGAGGTAATGTTTCCCATTGAAATAAATGGAAATGCAATGAATCCCTTCCAGCCCCAAAACTAAGTTATGTCCATTAAGACATTGTGTATTTATGGGCATTTGAGAGGATGGAGAAAGATGTAATTCACAAGGAATAACGTTCTGTATGCCATACAGGTCCTTTACTTCCTGCACATACTTACTGAACAGCATTTGTTGTTTCAAGTATGATTATATTGGTGTATAATCGGCAAAACTCAGTACGATTATTACTTTGACTAGTCAGTCGGGCCCTTCTTACGAGTATAGCCTTGCTTTTTTTTTTGGAGACTACAAGCAAATAAAATTCAATTGACTTGAAATAATTGTGAGCTGTGCCAACAAAAGTCCAGATCAGCAAGAAAAACACAGGAACAGGATGAATCGTGGGTGGGAAGTTCACTCTGTTCTCTGCTATCGCCGAACCTTGTGGACGTGTGTCTGGAACCATCTGCATTGTTGTTTGCTTGGCTTTCATGCAAGGGTGCACCGTGTACAAGGGGACATGGTGCATGCACTGTGTACACACTGAGCTGCTGTGTTGCTCACAGGAGGCAGAAAGGAGGGTGGGTTTGGGGTCTTTTTGAGAGGGGGCTGCGGGTTGGCTTCTCCGACGCCCCCTAGTGAAATAAACCTATGTAACGTAGTTTTGTCTCTTTTTCACAAAACAAACCTCAACTTATGCCTACTGGAACTGATTTACTTACTTACATGAAAAAAAAACAAACAAGGGATATTACGCGGTGGAAATGTCTTTCCTAACAAACGCACTTGCCCGCGACCGACTGTAAGCAAAACCCGTTGACGCTATTTCGATACGTTAGTATTGGGTTAGGCAACGGTCTCCAGCATTTGAGCAGTCCAATAAAGTACACCACCAGTGTACTATATTAATTTCGCGGCGCTTAGAGGACCGTTGAAGACTTCAACACGACATGCTAACTTAGCTAGTTAGCTTCTAACCTTGATAGGCACAACTGTGTTAGCGTGGCTGACCCACATTCCCGTGGGTGCCTTTAAACGCTGACCTGCCAACACCACTTACCTCTCTGTAAAGTGCTGCTGATTCGATGGCCGTCGGCGCAGCGACAAACCGCGGCACGGCTGCACAGCGGGCGCGTGTCAAACACGCTTCCGATTTGCGCCTGGGAAAATCGATCGATCGCCTCGGCTGTTGACAAGTTGTGTGAAGCCGCCAGCCGCAGCAGGAGTTACTAGCTGCGCGCTAGCTAACGTCACACGGCTAGCGCAGAACTCAACAATGACTGGGTCCTTTCTTCATCATTCGGAAAGCGTTCATGTTGACCCGACACGGGGAGTCCCAAAGGAGACACCTTGACAGGCAACCACATCGCCGGTGTGTCTAAACCAAGTTAAGCAATAATCCCCCAACGACAGTCCCCTCTTGTTGTTTCCAGCTTTGCTTCGCTTTACCCACTCATGTCTAAGTACTGCCCAGCACGTGACGTCACGTGACGTCACGTGACAGGACACCGCTGTCCTCAAACAACAACAACAACAACAACAACAACAATCCTACTTGGCACAATCTTAATTATACTTTAAAAAGAAAAAAATAGCAAACGTAGTGCACGTACAGACACTTGTGTAAAAAAAGTAAAAGTAGTAGTGCTGAAAAAATTTCAATATAAAAAACAGACTGAAATTAAAATGTAAAAAATATTTTTTCACGGTCAAAAACTTCACTGTAATCCATCCCCTCTTTTGAGCTTTGCTCCTCAGAACTGTTAACAGTTGGCGTTGTGTACTGTAGTTGTTTCTATTAATTGTATTATGCTCTGGAAGTGCTGAAAAAAAAATCAATTTCCGGGTTGAAACAAGCCAGACGGGACTAGTGTTGTTCGACCTATCCTCACAATGCTCAGTTTTTCTTGAAAATCCTGCCTATGAAATGAGTTTTTCATGCCAAGCATTTGTCTTCAGAGAATGGAAAAATGGGGACGCCGCTCTTATGCTACAGTCAGAATGAATGCGAATTGAACTACTCTCGTGAAGTGATTACGTATAAAGTCAATGCAGTTTGCAGAGGTGGGCATTTCTGTCTGACCGACGGAATAGTCCATCTGTCCATCACTGATGAACGCCCGTTTTGCTGTTACACAATAGATGGGAAACTTTATAAAACAAATCTAAAAAAAAAGAAAAAAAATACTAAGCACAGACGGAAGTGGATTTACGTCCTGTGTAATCTTAACTAACCTGGTCAAGTCCGAACGGACATCAGAGTCCATCATTGACGGGCGGTTTTGCTGATGAGAGATGGAAACGCAACCCAGACTGCATTGACTGTATACAGTATGTACAGCAGGTGGCGGTATGTACCAAAGAGAGAATGATGAGAGATGAGTTACTCATCCTGACTAAGGAGTTATAAAGTAGCTTTGATTACAGAGAGTTTTACAGAGAAGTTCTTGTGAGTTCAGTTTTACATTTTTATTTTTATCTTTAGAACAAATAGGGTTAGGAGGTTGTGAAATGGTATTTTGAGGCCCACACTCTATTTCAGAAGGTGGCAGTAATGCATCAAAAGTTATTTGCTGACCGCTAAACGACAGAAGAAGTAGAAGAAGATGTAGGAAAAATAAGACAAATTTGAAGAAAAAAACCCCATACATTTATTGTAATGGTCACTTTATTTTGGTTTGCACAAGAATTAGGAAGCATTTGAATTCACCAGGATTGTACCTTTAGTAACAATGTATATATATATATATATATATATATATATATATATATATATATATATATATATATATATATATATATATATATATATATATATATATATATATATATATATATATATATATATATATATATATACACGAAACACTTGAAGTGATCCATTCACTCACGTTCACTGAAAAGATTCTTTCTTTTTGAACGAATCGTTCGAGAACGACCCAACACTACTGAGCACACGGATGGGTCAAGAGAGGAGAGAGAGTGCAGCACGGAGGACAAAAAGAAAGTAAGTAAGTAAAATGAGTCAAAGCAGGAAAAACAGCCAAATTTTGCCTCATTTTAATTATATTGAATTGTTTGATTTTTGCATGATGTTGCAAACAATTGTAAAGACACTTGCCAGATATTCTCAAACAGGTTTTCTTGTTGCCATCAAATTTTGAACAACTTCAAAAGCTTTTTGCGACAAGAAAAGCTTTGCAACCATTAAAATTGGTGCCAAACCTCTGGGCGACCTTCAACGAACCCCGATGATAAAACATTCGCTACATGTGCACACACTTGCAAATATTCGCTGAGGGCAAACCTTGAGACACGGCCTTAAACAGTAATGGGCAAGTTACTTTCCAAATGTAATCTGTTACACATTACAGGGCTCAGTTAACAATGGAGTTGCATTCTTACAGCGACGATGTCACCTGAATGTGTACCTATGTCAGAACGTGCCGTATACAGCATGTCGATCACTACCATTCCGGAAGGCAGTGGTAAAGTCATAATTACACCGAAAACTTTACTTTAAAGTGACACATAAAACACTTTTACGCCATTTAAAAGTTAGTATAGTGGTAAGTGAACATGTCTTTTAGTGGTGACGTATTTTTCATACTTTATTGCGTACTGATTGTGACCACGAACCATTGTATCTTACTGGACAAACCCCTGTATGACTAACTGTCTTTTGAAACTGACTAATTTACAATATTGCTAATGTAAATATGTTAAACTACTTCTGCATTGTGTAGAATTCAGTGCCATCTAGTGGTGAACTAATAGAATGCAATGACCTAAGATGGAAGCATGTGCGTTTTGAAACACATACACAACGGTGCCCCAAAGAGACCACTCGTCGCAATCCTACCAAGTTTCTTCAGCAGAGGTGCAAAAAAAACGTCATGTAAGTGCATTGTGTGTTGTTACACATGCAGTAGTCATGAAGCTTAGGAACTATACGTTTGCCTCCTTCGAGTATCCGTAGCACAAAGATGGAAGCAAAACGTTTTTTTATATATCTTTATTCAGACAATACAATATACAAAACTCTCGATGGGAGATGAAACATTTGTGTTTGTGCAATAAGTCCTTATAGAACAGGGGTGCTCAAATCCAGTCCTCAAGAGCCCCTATCCGGCCTATTTTCCATCTCTCCCTGCCTGCAACACACCTGATTCAAATGATCAAAATTGATATCAGGCTTGGCCAAAGCTTGCTGATGAGCAGATCATTTGAATCAGGTGTGTTGCAGGCAGGGAGAGATGGAAAACAGGCCACATATGGGCTCATACAATAGGCTGATTAAAAATTAAAGAAAATCTGATCTTTATACCTGTAATGAGCCCCAAAAAGCAACGAGGGCAGAACACTCAGTGTATTAACCATTAACATTTATTTGCAGTGTATTTGTTCCATGTTTGTTAAATAGCGCTCATAAAACATGCGACATCATGCGACTGAAATTACAAAGAACAGATACAAGTCAAGAACTTTGTAGCATTTTGTGAAGAATATGCATATGGAAGAATATTAGTTGTGTCCTGTATTTCTTGACTTACTGTATTAGGTCCCAACACTTGAGTGATATGCAAAGTATGTGAAACAGGCCTATGGTAATAAACCTTCCACAAACGCAACATTAATCAGAATGCCTTGTTTCAACTAGTGGGTCTGCATAGAACATATTCTTGAGAAAAAAATAATAATAGACTTCCCTTTAAGATTGAGATTGATACTACAAAAGTAATGTCAAAGTAAATAAGTACATTTGTTTTAGGTGCATATTTTTAATCAATATGTGCAATCTTGAGGTCGCTGATGGTGTACTGTTACACCTACCTGAGTTGTGTGCCGGCAACGTGGGATCGGTTCCCACTCAGTGACTGTGTCTGTGTGTGCCCCACGACTGGCTGGCGACCAGTTTAGGGTGTACTCTGCCTTTCGCCCATTGTCAGCTGGAATAGGCTCCAGCTCCTCCCCGCGATCCTGTAGAGGGGGAGCTTTCAACCCGTGAAAGTATAAAAGTGTTCTGCAATGATCACCTCCACAAAATCAAAAATACTGTGTCGATTGCTCCTCCACTTTCATAAGCTGAAGCGGACAAGAGCATGAATGCGCACATGAACCCCGGCTGGTTATATTTCTGACATTTAGTGACGCTAAACTCGTGTCTCAGGAGGGAGAGAGACACTTGCAGCAGGCAGATTGGAGCTTTACGTCCCCATCTTCCCTCCCCAGCTAAAGGTTGGATAATGGGACAGCTAATAGCAACAACTAGCTTCAGGTTGTTAAAACAAAAGGCGTTAGCACAACAACATTAGCTCCTTAATGTCCGCCCAGCGTGTGGAGGTGAAGATGAGCCTTAGTCTTCATGTCGCCTCGCAAGCAGTCGCATGCGGTGGCCTTGCTTGATTGCTTGCAGCCGCCACCTTCTGCCTAGGTGAAGCGGCGTGAAAGTGACGAAAGCCCTCATCGAACAGCGAACAGAAAGTTCCAGCGAGGCTGACTACACAGACGAGTGTGGCCGCATTGGAACGTGCCATTTCGGCTGTCACTTTCCAAGTCGAAAAACTGTGGCCATTCCTCATCAAAATAAATGTGCACGTCTACTCATTCCCACTTCAGTCTCTGTAAATATCCTGACTGGTGTTTAATGCCTCGCCCATCCTAATCGTGATCAGCAAAGAAGCAGTTTTTTTTTTTTTTAAAGCAAAGAAGCAGTGTTTTCTTTTTTTTTTTCAGCAAAGAAGCAGTGTGCGGTCATCCCAGCCTAAATCTATGTAGCTCTGCTGGATTCCACATTTCCTCATTGTCATATAACTCAGCCACGGAGAGGTTAATCCTTTTGATGTGTTGAAGTGGGCATTAGTAGAGATATCCACATAAATTTTGTTGCCAACTGGTCCCCATTTTTGGACGTTATAAGCAATGAAAGTACAATGATTTCCAATGGAGAGTTTGGAATCGGTTCCTCGCGTGACTCCGTCCGAACAAGGATAGAACGCTAGGGGGCGCGGCCATTGTGCTCATTATCAAGGGGCGTTATTCATAGAGTTACTTATTTCCTAATTTCTCCAAAATGAATGGATAAAATAGAAAATGGCAACTCTTTTCATTTTTCTGATCAAAAAATATATAAAGGAAATTAGGGTCGGCTGGCTTGACTTCATTTTTTCGAGTGGAGGCTGGCTTGACCGCAGTGAAATTTGTGTAGCCCCAGTTAAAATCATCATGCATTTTATTTGATATTCTAAAATATATTTAGGGGAGAGAGAAAAATCCTGAAGCCATCACTGTTGGATTTAGTCCTTGGTTTCTCAACATAATTACAGTCTACAATGAAAACTGTTCTTGTCGCACTTGCTGGATGTTTTAAGAAAGGCATTGGCTGGGTCCTATGGCTTTGTCAGTCAATGTTGTTGATTTTTATGGTGTGAGTTCAAGCCCCAGCTAGGGTAATTTAAAAGCAAATTCTGGCTTTTAAAAATTGAAATGCCTTTCTTTATTCAAATGTTATGTAATAATTAAATAGTTAAACTTTATTTACATTACTGCATTACATACATTTACTGCACAACAACCACAGCTGTAAGAAAGTGCTGCACATAAATGATAAAAGACAATAATTGAACTAATAAAAGTACAATCATAACTGGTAAATAAAATGTTAACTTCTAATTAAAATATACAGTAGCCCCCTTGACATAAAGCTTTTATATATATGTATATGTATGTATATGTATATGTATATGTATATATATGTATATATATATGTATATATATATGAATCATTTTCTTATTAGCGGTGATATATGTGGTATATCGTCGCTGTCTTGTGAAAAACATCCATCCATCCATTATCCATACCGCTTATCCTCACAAGGGTTGCGGGGCGTGCTGGAGCCTATCCCAGCTGTCTTTGGGCAGTAGGCGGGGGACACCCCGAATTGGTTGCCAGCCAATCGCAGGGCACACCGAGACATACATCTGCACTCACAATCACAACTAGGGGCAATTTAGAGTGATCTATTAACCTGCCATGCATGTTTTTGGAATGTGGGAGGAAACCGGAGTACCCGGAGAAAACCCACGCAGGCACGGGGAGAACATGCAAACTCCACACAGGGAGGCCGGAGCCGGGATCGAACCCACGACCTCTGAACTTTGAGGCGGACGTGCTAACCAGTCGATCACCGTGCCGCCCTGTGAAAAACACTTATCTCCAATTTTGGAAACTTTTTTTAACTTTCACTTTAATGCGATGTTTGTAACGCGGAAATATGATTGATGTAAAATAAGAAAATGAAAAAAAAATCGAGATAAGTGTTTTTCACATGACAGCGACGATATGTGTGTGTGTGTGTGTGTCTGCAATTTTTTTTCTTTTTCTTTTAGAATTAAAGCTGCAAAATAACTGCCTCATTTTTAAGGCAAATCATAGGAACGAAAATGGACACCGTGCTCCGCCCACAATTGCTTTCTCTAAACGGGGTGTATTTGGGCTAATTACCTAATTCGAGGCCTGAAATTCACCCAAACTGCCTGGTTCAAACCAAAATGGCCAACTCCCTGTTCCATATGGGTACTTTTTTTCCCCCATTAATTCTCCATTCACTGAGTGAGTTTTCGAGATTGCGTTTGGGACCCCTAAAGTAAATATATTTTCTCCAGGATAAACACCAATGCAAATGAGCGACATCACCACCAAAACAGTAGTACTGCTATCATGATAGCCAATGCATCTACAGTGACTGAAAACCAGCCAATGATGCAGTCAGACAGGCATTCGCTTCATCATTTGAATGTACATCTTATCATTTTGTCTTCTTCTTCTTCTTTACACACAGAAAAGTTGAGCCACCTCCTGCACTTAAATATGAAATACTGATAAGCCTCATTAGTTTTTATGCGCGTACATGCATTTGCATTTTAACATCACACTGACTCAGCTGTTCACAGTTCCATTCATACAAGGCGTGTTCTGTGCCCAGATCAGATCTCAGTGGTTAATAATGCAAATACATTGCACCATTAGGACACTCAAAAACACATTTTTTTAAAACTGAGATCAGTATATCTGACATTTGATCAGAATTTTGATGCTGTTCCTTGAGTTTGAAATGCCCAACTAACTACTCCAGTCAAAATACCAATGATTGGTTGGATATGCATTTTGTCTGACTCATGCATTTAGGGAACATTCAGGTCGCCATTAGAAGGGTGGGAGTTGCGTCCCTCTAAATCTGCATCACATCTGCTGACATCAACATTTTCTTTACATTCCTCATTTTGATCCTCTGATCCCGATATCCTTCTTAGATTCAGCCCAGGATCTCTCTGGCTTGGAATCTGGAAGGTTGGCAGAGTGCTTCTCCACAAAGGTCTTTTATCTGGACACAAGGCATATATAGAACACAGACCATCATGTTAAATCAGGGTTTTTCACGTGTCGATACAGTATTTGTACGTTGATGTTAAAAAGGGACAGAAAGCCCAATAGGTGATGTGGAGCTTGTTTAGTATGCATCTTTATTTTCACCAAGTTATTATTATGATTATCCTCATTTTTATATACGTAGTAGTCATGTTCACTGGTGGTGCTTTGAATGCTGATACTGTACAAACAGAAAGTGAGTTATAAAGCCCACCAAAGCAACAAAACCAAATCTACACATTTGCACATTTTCTTCCATATGCTTGTCTGAAATGTCACACTGCATGCATTGGGTGGAAACTCACCACCGGGTCCAATGGGTCGCATCAGTCTGTTCATCTGAACATTCCAGTGTTTAACGTTGGTGCTTGCTTGGCGAAGTTTCCTCTGAGCAGCCTATATGTCAGGGTCAAAACAAGCCATCAAAACATTTAAAAAAATGTACAATATAGCACCACAAAAGACTAATTGGTTGCATTTGTTTATCTGGATCCGCAAAAATGGAATGAGGTCCTGCTCAAAGAGGAGGTGTTCAAGTTTCTTGTTTTTTTGTTTTTTTTTCATGAGGGGAGGGGAGGATGGAGCGAGAGATCAATGGGCGGATCGGCACAGTGTCTGCAGTGATGTAGACCAGGGTTTTTCAAACTGTGTGCCGAGATATTGTCAGGTGTGCCGTGGAAAATGATCTAATTTGTATGCCTGTGCGGTTTAGCGCCTGGCAGCGTAATCATGTCTTTACTACATTGTAGGACTCTTCCATACCGGCAGGTAGCAGCAGCAGCAGGTATCCAATTGTCTTTGTTTAGAGACAAGCGAATTAGTGATGTATGTTTATCCAAACAGGCCCATGTTTCACACTGAGTAAGTATCAATCTGAAACATTATTAAATACTTTTTTCTTTGTGTTTATTTAATTCCTATTCAAGACGTTATAATATAACATCATTCTTCACTGTTAAAAAATGCTTATATAAACAATATAACACTTATACTGTATTGTTAAAATAAGATCTTTTTTTCACAATTTCAGCTGGTGGTGTGCCGCGGGATTTTTTTCAATGAAATAAATGTGCCTTGACTCAAAAAAGTTTGAAAAACACTGATGTAGACTTTGTTTTGGTCTGCCGAGCTGAGCCGAAAGTGAAAGGTCTCAATTAATCGATTTACGTTCCTCGTTCCTACCTACATCTACTGTATTGTCACAAGTTCTGAGCCCAGATCGAAAGAACAAGATTGCGGAAATGAGTTTCCTCCTCCTTGTGTCTCATGCGGGGGTATTGAAAAGCTCATGCTGCCCACACATGCTGCCCACACAGCTCGTTTCCTATTTGCTGAATAGAATGCTGGACTCTGATTGGCTTTGACTACACAGGTGTCACACAATTTTGTCCCGTTGTTTCTATTTTGCTCAACTTGAGCAGCAAGGGGATGAGGCAGTTATGTGTGTGATGGCCCGTTGGCTCAAAGGCAAGCGTGTCTCATTATTCCGATGTGTGCAATGATTTTACAATCATACTCCATTTTGTCTGGAGTATATTTTTTATTTTCTATTTTTCAGAGCTGGGCACTTGACCCTTTTTTGACGGTCTGGCAGCGACCCTCCGCCCTTGACCTGGGTACCCTTCCGGCCTCGACCCTCGCCCTTATTCATAAAACTTATAACCCCCCAGCCCCGTACTGTCCAGACCCCCACCACCCCTTCAAAAATATAAAAATAAAAAAAGTGTCCGTGCATGACGCCGCCGTGGGAGAGATGCTAACAGAAAAGGTTTATTAAAAGATCATTAGCTGGCTAATTTACTATTCAAACCCACTGTGGACACGCTTCAAACATGCTTCAAACACGCAACAAACACACCACTATTAGTTATCAAACCACGCGTGCTTGTACCCTGGTGGGAACATACACTAGTGTGCACTACACACAGTATGCACGCAGGGGAATGGCGGCCATTTGATTGCGATACAGAAACCTTTTTTGTTTTGCCACGCCTGTCTTCTACCAAGTAAAAGCTCCCCCTAACCGATGTGCGCGAAGAAGCGGCTGCGGCATTCTGGTTTCAAATTTCCCGCAGTCAAAGGCCACCGCATCTTCCTCTACTCCTATTACCGGCATTCTAAATAAAAGTATCCCAGCAAACCATTACACAGCAGGTTTGCTACAGCGTATTTCCGGAGTGAAGCAGAAAGAGAGAGAGAGAGGTGAATTAGAACGAGGTTCTTCAACTACAATGAAAACGTCCTGCTGTGTTGCTTGTTAATCTAGGGAAGACGCCAGAAGAAGTACATGAACTCCACCTTGATGTGCTCGCGTCATTCACGAGTGCTGCGTGCAGTTTGACTTTATACTCGCGGACACAACGTTGTTTTGAAAATGTGTTACAGTTGCATTCCAAGTCGGGGGGCGTCGCTTCAAAAAGACAGCGACAAAAATGGATATCGTGCCTGCTACAACGAAGGGAACTAGATGACTAGACGATGCATTTAATTGTTTTGCGAAAATGATCTGGAAGGTGGCGGCGAAGATGGTACGTGAGTGAGTAGCTTCTTTACACACACATACGTGACATAAAACCCACGCCGCTGCCAAAATAGTTTGCTTTAGCAGCTTAAACGAGATGCATGGTGGATACCCTGCGACATAACGGACCGATCACGAGAGAGAATGCGCACGGAGTCGTACATACTTCAACTTTTTTTTGGAGGGCCTGACCGTTCCGCCTTCAGGACGGACTACGTAACTCTGCTATTTTTGATGAATGAATGAATGAAGGGCAGCACGGTGGTCGACTGGTTAGCACGTCCACCTCACTGGTTAACACGTCGAACCTGGCCCCGGCCTCCCTGTGTGGAGTTTGCATGTTCTCCCCGTGCCTGTGTGGGTTTTCTCCGGGTACTCCGGTTTCCTCCCACATTCCAAAAACATGCATGGTAGGTTGATTGGACACTCTAAGTTGCCCCTAGGTGTGATTGTGAGAGTGAATGTTTGTTTGTCAATGTATGCCCTGCAATTGGCTGGCAACCAATTCGGGGTGTCTCCCGCCTACTGCCCAAAGACAGCTGGGATAGGCTACAGCACGCCTTATGAGGATAAGCGGTATAGATAATGGCTGGATGGATGGATGAATGAACAAATAAATAAATAAACAAATTCATATATTTTGTATTATGTATTTTTTTTAATTAAATTTGAGTACCTCATGCATTGACATGTACAGTATTACATTTTTTTAGTATGAATTTATATGTGTAATGTTGTGCAAAGAGTGCAATACCAGGTAGCAGCAAAGGCCCATTCCATCATAACAGACTGCCGTCATCCTCTGTCTGCTGAATATAAACTGTTGCCATCAGAGCCCAGATACCGGGGGGGTTGGTCAATGGAAGCGCTAACGCAAGCACGTTTAATAATGATAGACGGGCCGACCGATAGGCGATAACTATTTGGTCCGGCCGGATAAAATGGCGGATAAACAGAGTGAGGAAGGGTACCCCGGCTGTCGGCGGAAGGCGATTAACGGACTGGGAAATTTGAGTAAAATGACCAGCTCTGGAAACCCTCATAATAAATGGTTTAATTTAGTATTGATAGATTAGTCCATTCATTGGGGTGACAACTAGACTGGCCACTAGTGTTGTTCCGATGCCATTTTTTGAAGTAGTTACATATCGCCGACATTATATCTCCTGTACCCACTGTCCGTCTCCCCCCCCCCACACACACACACATGAAAAAGCAGCAGGGAGCAAGATACAAAGCGCTGCATTCAACGCTCTGTACTAGTACAGCATTGGGAAATGGCATCGCCACGTTATTTGTAAGTACTCGCAGATACAGATACCAGTGTTTTAATGTGGTATCGGGATACTTCTCGATACCAGTATTGGTATCGGAACAACACTAGTGGCCACCCTTTAAAACCACCTACATCAGTACGTGTCTATATTGGCTTATCTGAATTTTTATTATTTGTTGTATTTACATCTAGATAGCACAAAATTTCCCTGATTTTAATCGTCAATTTAAAATGCTATTCCCATTTGATCTCTTTTGCAAGCACCTGTAAAATTCGCCTAGGGTGGCACGTGAGACAACCTGTCTGTCATGTGCCGCCACCTGGTTGAATGAAGAAACACTACTAAATCGTATCACTGAACTGGAAAAATAATCCTAAAAACTTTTAAATGTATCATTCTTTGCTTTACCACTACATCCTGGTCAACCCTGTGCCTGTTGGCCCGGACTTCCTCGAGCTGCTTCTGCGCCTCGTCCAGGGCTCGGGTTTTGGCTTCCATCTCCTGCTTCAGCTCCTGCTTCTCACGCTGCGTCTTCAGGATATACTCTTCTTGCTCCTCCTGCAGGGTCATCAGCGCCTTCATTTTCTCCTCCTCCTCAGCAAGTAACCTGCACCCAGCCCACAACATCCACAAAAATGTGTTTATCAAACACCTTTTCTCCCTTTAAGGCCACTATACAGAAAGTCCTCAGGGTCTCTGTCGGCTCTCCTCAAGCAAACTATTATGCCATTTTCGACGGACACAGTTTGGAACACAAATACACATGATTACGTACGTTTCAAATCTAAATAGTGCACCAGTGATTTGTGTAAAAGAATTGGCTCTTAGACTTGATTTAAATGATTGACATGCGCAATAACAATCCAAGTGTTTGTTGTTTTCAGTGCTATCGAAAAGCCAAAAATGTATTTTATTTTTAGAAATTACTTAAAAATTTGATCTAGATCAAAAATATGGAACTTGAAAAATGAGCTTCAGAACTATTTGACTTGAATATGTAATTAGTCATCTTTAAGTGACCCAGAAGGCGTACAGGCCTGTTAGCTTGTTAACTGCCACAATCATTACATGATGTTGACTTGAATTGACTGTCATGAATCTTTGAATTATTTCAGGATATATTTAATTATTTAAATATGTATTAATTGATTTCACTATTTAAAATATTAAGGTATTTTAACATTTAATTAATCATTTTAATATCTATTTAACTCATTTTGTTGCCCTGTCCCTATATGTTGGTGTGAATGGTTGTCTATATGTGGCCTGCGATTGGGTGGCGACCAGTTCAGGGTGTACCCCGCCTTTCGCTCAAAGTCAGCTCACCTCAAGCTCAAACTCACCTACCACCCTAAAGAGGAGAAGCAAAACCGGATAGTGAAAATGGAGATGGAAAATGGATGGATGGAGGTAATATTAGTTGAACAGGAAAAAAAAAAGATTAGTCTTGCAATTTTTTGTCAATGGAAAGAACTTTTTAAAACTGTGTAAATGCCTGTCCTGTAAAATATAGAATAAGAATTTAATTTCTTCAATTATTTGTATTTAAAAGGTATGTGATATATTTCTGTAAGCAAAACTGAATAGCAGCGACAGTAATTAAACAGAATATCTATATAATATAATGTTTTGCATAATTTCTTTTTTTCACATACTGGCTACTGTAATAAAATGCAATATTTCTAGGGATATTCTGTGTATTGATTGTATGAGTTGAAAACAACGTGACTGAACGGACAACAAACAATGGTAAAAGTAGTTGCCATGTCTTCTTCCTTAAAAGTGACACATTTTGTTTCTCTTTTACCATGTTATAATATGGCCGATGGTTCATTTGATGGATTGTGGTCGTCACTAATTGGGGTGACGATTACATTTTAAAATCAAAGTCAGTCCTGTGAGCTGCTTTCAATTTTGTATTTTTGTTTTGAGCCATGCCTTTCGCCCTTTGTCAGCTGGGATAGGCTCCAGCACCTCCCCGCGACCCTCGTGAGGATAAGCGGTATAGACAATAGATGGATGGATGGACGTAATTTATTTGTGTTTCGATTGCTAGTTGATAATGGAAAGATTGAATGATTACTGATAACTAAAAGGCTGTACAAAATTCCACCATTCATTCCCATTTCCATATTCAACAATTCACATAAATTCATACTTTCCACACATTCAACTCATTCACACTTAAAAAACCCACAAAAATTCAACTATTCACCGTTCATTTCCGTTGGCAGATTTACCTTTTTGCATTTACACCATTCCAATTTCCACAAATTCAAGTCATTCAACTCATTCATCTCACATTCAGCTTTTCAACACCCCCAAAATTCCTACTTTCCACACATTCAACTCATTCACACTTAAAAAACCCACAAAAAAAATCACCATTCATTTCCAGCGGACCAGTGTTCTTGCCCCTTGGTCTCACCAGGGTGGCGGCCATCCTGGGCAGGGACATTAGCTAGACTGGGGATACTCACCCCGAGGTTCCCCAGTGCGGCAGCCATCTTGGGCATTTGTTCAAAAGTATTGGGACACTCAGAATTTTCATCCTCATGTGTTCCTAATGAAGCGGCCATGTTGTTCAAAAGTATTGGGACACCGCGATTTTTCATCCCCAGGTGTGCCTAATGAGGAGGCCATGTTGTTCAAAAGTATTGGGACACCCCGATTTTTCATCCCCAGGTGTCCTTAATGAAGCGGCCATGTTGTTCAAAAGTATTGGGACACCCCGATTTTTCATCCCCAGGTTCCTTCTTTCATTGTTTCCTTACTTCCTCTTTTCTTGTTTCCCTTCTGATTTTTTTCAAGGTCATTCAACTTCATTCTACTTCATTCTACTTCATTCAACTTCATTCCAACGCATTCCACGGTTTCCATTAAGCTTCCTTCGCCTTCACACGCAATTTCTGCAGAAATTGCATTCTCTAGTTACGATATGCAATTGGCTGAAGAGGGCAAACACAAGGTCACAAAAAATGTGGGTGACGGCAACTTCCTTTTTCAGCAGCTCCGCTTCCTCAGGAAGATAACATGACTGTAACTATTTTCACTTGAAATATTTGCTACACAAAAAACCTATCTCACGGTTGAAATAAGACCTTTTGTGCGCTCCTAGCTCCACAATGAGTATTCACGTGACGTCACAGAAAAGTAGCTTTTAGATTTCTAGATAATAATTAGTCGTTAGGAAAGTTTGAGAAATGTGCCTCCACACCCTTCTTCCCGCACACCATGTCAGTTTCAAATTGTCACAGGTGCATGAGTGCATTTTCATGTGCAATGTGGAATGCCTGTGTGTGTAAATGAGAGAAAGAGAGAGAGAGAAATAAAAAAATAGAAAAACACCATCGGTATTATGTTGTGATTGAGTTCATAATATTTACTTTCTAACCTGTTTAAATATTTATATATTGTTTATGTGGAAGAAGCTGATTAAAAAAGCAGCCAAACGCCGTCCTGCTGTTTTCGTTGATTTTAGCAAGGAAGACAGTGGAAAAATACTGTACATCACAACTATACATAATTATAACCTGTTCTGTCTTTAACCATGAGACATAAGGGCTCGCGCCTCCGGACCAGCTGGCCAGAGGGCATACGAACCACAGAGACTCTTGATAGTTTTAAAAGGAGGCTCAAGTCAAGATGCACCTATTTTGTTTCGCTTTTAATTGATCTATTTATTATATATTATCATATTTTATTGGTTCACTTATTTATTCATTCAACTGCTAATTTGTTTCTCATATTTGTTTATTTATTTATTCATTATCCTATTGGAATTTATTTTCTCCCCTATTATTCTTTATTTTGTATCTTATTTTGTCTTACTGACTTTTAGTTCTTCTGAGTTTGAACATTTTAAAATTTGGATAGTAAACCCCAAAATGTTCTTTACAATTATATGTTGTATGCAGCCCCACTAGTCAAAACATGGCATTATGATTAATATTGTGTTTGTGGAATATGGGTTAAGCAGCAAAATCCACCCGTTTTTAGCCATCTCAGCGGGCGGCCATTTTGTCACTTCTCGACTGAAAATGACATCACAACTGCTCAGGGCTCAGGTAACTACCAATCACGGCTCAGCTTCAGAAAAGAGGTGAGCCGTGATTGGTCGTTAGTTGCTTTTTTTTCCCCTGGCCTGGGAATACATGACCGCGCATTAAAAAAAAAAAAAATGCGTTCCCTCGCAAAAAACTGTCTTGTCTCTCAATCATTGCAAGGGAACGCCAAGTTTTTTTGTGCGATAACGTAATCATTACAAGGGAATGCAAAGTGTTTTGTAAGGGAACGCATTTTTTTTTCTCCCATGTCACCTGGTCCTAATGAGGACCAGCGCTACAAACAAACGGATGGATGCAGAGCTGGCTTGCCAGTTAGACAATATAGACAAATGCTATGAGCGCTGAGGTCTTCACGGAATGCTGCAAAATCAGGGGGGAAAAAAAATCCTCTTCAATTTAATTTTCTAACCCTAACCGGAACCCTTTAAAACAAGTTATTACTTTTAATTTAAAATGGAAAAGCTAGCATGGATTCAAATGAAAAAGCAACGTCCCATTCACATGAATAAAAATGATAATACCAAATAAGTCTAAAACCGCATCTGCCCACCCTTTTCCCTCTGTCGACACTATAAAGGTTTACGGGGGTATCGAAACTTCGCACTGGGCAACAAGTGTGCGTTTTACACCACTGCAGCCACCACTCCCCAGTATCATATCTACGACAGCTGGAAAGCAAGAAAAACCTGCGTACGCCAGCCAAGTAGTTGCCGTGAAGCACCTCACATGTCCATGGCATTTCACTCTTGATACATCTGAGAGTGGAAAGGTGCGTACACCATGTTTTTGTGTGTACATGAGGCCCCGGAGCTGAACTGGCACTAACAATTGGCAGTGGCATTTTTGGCTTAGACCACGCCGCGCGCGTACACATGCTCCGAACCACCTCTGTCACTCGGAAGTCATAGTTTCTCAGACCCTGCACAGTCAATTTTTGCTGAAATAAAATGCATGCAATATCCAGAACCTTGCCCTCAACAAACTCTACATACTACAAGAAGAATCGAGTCAAAGTAAAAAGCAACATTTTGCTGAGCTTAATTTAGTAGATAGTGCAGTTTTAATTGCCGTTCTTTTTCTTATAGTCATATTCTATCTAATCACTGATTTGCATTTGCTATTCGAAAGCCAGTCAGAGCAGACATCGTTTTGTATACTGCGATTAATAGCCCATTCATTCAAATCATACGTAAGAGGCGCAATGACACAAAAATCTCTTAATTCTTCATAATTGTAAATGTCGCTTTTTACCTACTGCAGGTTACTGTATGAAAGTGTTGAGCAAGATTGTGGATGTGTGCATTTTATTTCATGAAACTATGACAATGGACGGTATGATAAACAATGTCTTCTCAGCCATGTTATTTGCTTGCTATGGTGTGAAACAACAGGCTAATATCCCCCACGATGCTGAGCCATGCTAGCTTGTTAAGCCCAAAAAGTAGCACGTATCCTGTAGTTGGTGTGGATCGGCAATGGTTCCCACACACTTCACACTTGAAGCCAACTGCACTGAATCTGGTTGGAAGTGCACCAAGACCGCCTCAAAAAGTGGGTCTCTGTCTGTATTCACACTTGCATAAAAGATCCGGACCAGAGTGGGAAACAAAGCCCGGTTCGTTTATTTAGACACTTTGGTCTTGTGAAGGTGTTCCTCTTTGTCTTGTCAGTTTCTTTGTATTTAGTTACCTGATTCCGTTCAGTCCTTGTCGCCTCATTGTTTGCGTTTGCTGCCAGTTGTCACGTTCCCATGGCATGTTGTGTTGAGTCTCATCCCAGTATTTGTTTCTAACTGTGAATCTTGCTTTTGGACTTTGTTGAATTTGTATTTTTTTGATTCAATGCCCCTTGTTTAATTTCATTTTTGGCTTTTCTGGATAAACTCACATTTTGGAGTACAATCTTGCCTTGCCTCCCTGCTTCCCTGCACATACAGTAGATCCCACCCATGCAAAGCTGTGACACGATTACCCTCAACATGGCATGCTAAAGGGAAGGCGTCAGTCTACACAAACTAAACGCTATATCATTCTGTATAATTTAAGTATTAGTTTGTTTATTCATCATTGTTTAATGCCATGTTGTCACTGCTTTACGGATATTCTGGGCATGTGTGCAGGTGGGATGTTCGAGGTGTTCAATCTGTGTAAATACTTGAGTGTAAATTTAGTTTGTGTGTCGTAATGATGCGCCACAATCGCAATTCTTTCTGAAAAGGGACATAATGTTCATAATTTCTTGGATAAATGCGACTTTACCCTGCTTGAGCAAAGCGGAAGGCCTCCTCATCCAGCCTGGCTCTAATCTCTTGCTGCAGGGCCTCCTCCAGTCGCTTCTGCATCTCCTCCAGCTCGCGGATCCTCTTTCTCTGCCTTTCTGCTTCTTCCTCTTTCAGAGCCATCTCGGCCTGCATGCTGACCCGCACCTTGACACCCGCACACCAGGAAGGACATCTCTCAAAGCCATCTCTCTTGTGATCCTTCTCACGTTTGCCGCCGCGCTCACCTCCTCAGCCTCCCGCAGCTGCACCTCCAAGGTCTGCTGGAGCTGCTCGTGCTGCTGGCGCCTCCTCTCTTCGTCCTGCTCCAGGAGAACCTGGGCCTGCTTCTGCGCCTCCCTCAAGAGCTCCAACTCCGCCAGTTTTCGCTCCCGTTCCTCCTGGAGGGCCCGGAGCTTCTGCAGCTCCTCCTCCTTGGCCTGTTGCCTCCTCTCGCGCTGCTCACGCTGCTCATGCCGCTTCAGCTTCAAGTCCTTGTGGAGGGACGTCTTCCCCTCCGCGTGCAGCCTGATAGCTGTCTGAATGGCTGTGTGTGGATGACAGATGAGGCTGTGTAATTAAAGACCCTCTGTTGGTGGATTGATCTTGATTTGTCCGACCTGTTGTCCATTCTTGTCTCTGTTTGGTGTCTGACGAGCTCATTTCATACGTTTTGGAGAGCGTTTTTAGACAAAACATGCACCTTTTACCATCGCGGTCCGGTAGCACCTTAAAACAAGACAGAATGCAAAAGATTACGCCAGGATAGTACGATGTCTTGAGATGTAACCTTCCCAACACATGAATTCCATATTTCTGTTTACTGTATGTAAAAAGGGTCCAAACATCCATCCAACCATTTCCAATGGCACCTCGCCTGTTTAGGTGCTGTATGTTGCCTATCCCAACTGATTTAAAGACCTTGTGTGAAGTAAACTTGGCCA
The DNA here is from genome assembly GCF_054856515.1 of Filicampus tigris. Lineage (NCBI taxonomy): Eukaryota > Metazoa > Chordata > Actinopteri > Syngnathiformes > Syngnathidae > Filicampus > Filicampus tigris. The sequence goes on from NC_141217.1 coordinate 3,417,777, forward strand.
ACCATCTTTTGAGACCGGTAATACTAATTGGCTAAAACTACTTTAAGCATACTTTCGTTAGTTTTTCTGACGCAACCTAGCCAGATTCATAATTAGACCCATAGCAACGCGCTGAACAACAAAAATGCAAATGTTCGTCAATCTCCGGTAATCTTCGCTGAGTGGTGTGTGTGGCGATGCATTGTTCACATTCAGGCCAACAGCTGTTTCAGTGGCCAAAAGATAAGAATAGGGCACGTTACAGTCAAACTGGCTTCCGCAATGACTGGCTCCCGATTCAAGCTGTGCCGTTCGGGCAATGCAAGTCTGAAAATTTTGGTTTTTCCTGTCTGCAGATTTTGAACATTGAAACTGTTCAACTGCATACCTTGTTCAATTCTGCAATAAACACTTGAAACAAAGCATCTCGTTTACAACTCCCAACTGGCTGTAAGAAATTGTAAACGGAGTAAAAAATTCAAATATAAAGGTAGAGAGACATAAAAGGAGGGTTGAGAAAAAAAAAGCATCAGCACACCGCAGCCAAAACTGCCAATCAGTTCAATCTTACTATAGATTCACTTTCATTTTATGATTTATCAAATCTACCTTAGTTATGCCGACTATGACTAGTACTATCACACTATCTCTCTGACCTTTTCGGGGCATGTATTTTTGATTTACAGCTGTTCTGGATGGACATTTTGAGACAGTTGCAAGTGAAGAAATCATGAGCCGTCATCATCCGCTACTCAGAATTGCAGCATCTCTTGCGACTCCAGCATTGCCAGTCCTGGTAAATTTCATTTTACAATAACTTGTAAGCGGCACGGTGATCGACTGGTTAGCACGTCCGCCTCACAGTTCAGAGGTCGTGGGTTCGATCTCTGGCCTCCCTGTGTGGAGTTTGCATGTTCTCCCCGTGCCTACGTGAGTTTTCTCCGCATACTCAGGTTTCCTCCCACATTCCAAAAACATGCATGGTAAGTTGATTGGACACTCTAAATTGCCCCTAGGTGTGATTGTGAGTGCGGATGTTTGTCTCCGTGTGCCTTGCGATTGGCTGGCACCCAATTCAGGGTGTCCCCCGCCTACTGCCCGAAGACAGCTGGGATAGGCTCCAGCACGCTCCGCGACCCTTGTGAGGAGAAGCGGTATCGATAATGGATGGAGGAGACCTGCAGCCTGTATTTTTTTCCACCTGCGTTCAGCTCTGCGGCATTCTTGTTTACCTGTGCGAGTGCTCTCATTGTCACATTGCACATGCGTATTCTGCCCTCTAGTGGTTCAACGCATGTAAAGTTGACAGCGAGGGAAATTGGACTATTTTTTTCCACCGAAATACGCAACAACTGTGTCTCCCTCATTTGCAAGGAGACTGTTACTTATTCCCCTGTTTTTAAATCTAAAAGTTCAGTGAACATTTAATTACCAGTGATATATCATGTTTCAAATGGACCAAAAGACATGTTTAAAAATCTTGAAATGTATATAAAAAAAAGTCAAAAACAAAAGGCAGACCGGTTTGCTAAAATGTGCTTGGATTTATTGGTGTTTCATGTAAGATAGAATGTCAGGCTAAATGGTCGGTCTCCTACATTTTCACCTCAACAAATCCTACATTTTCACCTCAACAAATATGGAACTTCTTTGCAAAACGTTTGGACACCCCTGATCTAAACTCTACACTTGCAGATGCACGGTTGCAGAATAACGCGATTACCCGTGACTCCATACTGTTATTTTAATTCACCTGCTAACATGAAAAGCTAACGTTTGCTAATATGTTACTCATTTTACTTTTGTATGTCAAAATGACAGCGAAAAGGAGACCAATCAACTCTTCCTGGATCCTGGATGTGCTGCGCTGCTCTTTCTGAGGCATGAAGGTAAATACCTCACAGAAATACATTGTGGTGGTTGTGGTTTTATTTAGTTTGTCACCTGTTGCAGCAATTATCAGTAGCACTTTTTAGTTACTTATAGCAATAACAGGCTGATGCCAAAGGTAAGGCTCTGCTTACTCAACATAGCTTCCACCTATATAAACCCAAGTACATTACTCAGACAAATAAAATATTGCACAGTAAAAAAAAACTGCACCTGAATAAATACATTAAACTTGTAGGACAATTGTGTTATTAATTTTGCTTTTCCATGTCAATAGGAAAGCGCATAGCGATAAGACATTAGATTCAATCACAGAAATGGAAATCGCAAGCCAGGAGTTTAAAACATGGCAAAATAAAAGCAAATACATACACTCATATAAAAACAATGTAATATACTCACAAGCTACGTATATATTTTGTACATACTAATTTCAATGACAGGCTACAAATAGGTTCAGCTATTATGTGTATTAGGGAAAAACTTTTTCATAACAAAATATATAAATAACTGCCTGACTGTTTTCAGCCTGGATGACATTGCAAATGAGAATAGTTTTCAACTGCCTTCTCGAGATAGAGGCTACAGTTAAATAAAAAGATGTGTTTACATAAGCATTAAGCAACAATACTTTCACTCTGATTTTCATGTTGACACATTTGAATATTGATTGTATATTTTAAAGTTAACCAATATTAAACTTAGATTAAGGTACACAATAATATGCTAGCTTTAAAGATCACTTAATTATTCTCTACCTGGAATGATGTTGATGTAGGATGTCAGTAATGGGTAGGGATGTAACACCTCCCGCAGATGTGTCATCAGTCTCATTTGCATAATCTACCAAGAACTATTAGTCGCGGTGGAAATGCAAACCACCTGGGCCACAGGAACTTGTATTACCAGGAGCTTATATTACCAAGAACTAAATGTTCCGGAGCTTATTGGTGGAAAAGGGGCTAATGTGGGTCACAGACCCACTATGACGTAAGAGGCTCTCAGTGTTAGCAGAATATATGGAACAAATAGTCATCGAGCACGGCACAGCATCAAATTTCAAACAATAATGTTAGGCTAATAATCGTAGCCTATTTATCTTACGATTCTTCCATTGTCAGTGGGTCTCGTCTCCACCCCATGTCCGGTCATTCGGGCACAACGTTTTCATCCTTCTAAGCATCAGGCTCATACATGTACGGTCCAACGTGCATTATGCCAACAACCTCCTCTTCCTCTTCAAACTCCTGAATCCCCTCAGATAAATTCCAAATATCGCTTTCTGAGTCCATTTCTGACTGGCTTTGTCAACTTTCCCCATTGAGCGCTGCCATCGTCGTTCATCTAATGACGTCCCACTTCCGGTTTCGAGCTCGTCAGCCTCTCACTTAGGAAAAACTGCGATTTTGTCAAATATATGCGAAACAGAAATGATTTTTTTCGTGCTTTATTTTTTGTATAGTGTTTAATTAACTTTACTTCGATTTCATTTGGCATTTTCTAAAATTACTTCGCATTTGGGCTTTAAGACGAAAGGAGGACTACACTGGTCTAACTGGACTAGGCAGAGCACATATAAAGATGGCCAACCATTTACACTCACATTGTCACTGAGTGGCAACTGAACCCACGCCGCTTTGCACCAAAATCAGGCGAATGCTCCTTTACACCATTAGTGACTAGAGTCCAACCAGTTGATGGCGATAAGAGCACTTGCTGCTTTTACCTCAACACAGCAGTTGCCATCCAGAATAATGTTGCCCTGGCACTCCTTGCGGTCCTCCCCAGTGTAGTAAAACAGGTTGCTCGCCCTTAGCGTGAACCAGCGCTCCTTCCAGTTTCTCCTGAGTTGGCCTCTCTTCCACAAATAACCCTGCAACACACACAAACAATATGCCAGAATGCAAAGCGGAGCATTTCTGAAAGCAGACCACACACGTGACTCCTACCTCTTTAAGAACGTCGCCAACTATCTCCCTGTATACGTCCTCTATAGCCATGCTGATGACACTCTTTTCAATGCCTCTGGTCACCTTTCCAGCATCCATCATCTCCAAGAAAACCCAAACAGTGATGCCTCTCTGCTGCACCTCGTCGTGGGAGGATACGTCCTCCAGTTCAATACAGTTGAGCTCAATGCTCATTGCAGTGCATATCTTCTTGAGTAGGTACTCCACCTGTATTGAGGGTGTCAAAAGATATACAGCGATATTAGTATTTTCACTATTACCATATTATTGATTTGAATTCCAGCGCCGTTTATAGCTCAATTTTAAGTAATGAACCTTTGTCTATTTCTTTGGTACATCAAAACGTTGATGTTAATGTGGCCTGTTGTATGTACAGTACAACCATATGATAAAAAGAACACTCTGCAAGATCAATGTTATCAATATTTTGTGCAATTTGTGGGGTGAATACTGAAAAATCCCTGAAATAAAATCAATTGGCCCTCATTTACTAACGCACGTACACACCAATTTGCACGCAAAACGTGTACGCATGTAATGTGTGGTTCATCAATATCTCCGTACTTGAATTGTGTGTAATCTGCGAACACATTTACAACGTCCTCAGACGATACATACACACAAAAAAAACAATCTTTTACCCAAGATGCTCAACGTATTGAAACTACAGTCATTTAAATGAACACTAACAATAATTTGAACAGTAGTAACTACAATGTAGAATTTGCTAGTGAGTTGACTATTGTCCAGTGTAACTTCCCATCACTTTTACCCTCTTACCGTTCGGTTGTACACATGTATGTGCGTACTGTATGAATGAATCAGGTGTTGTGCCAACTACTTGTTAATAATTGTCTAATAATTGTTATGTCCTTGTTTATCTGTCTGTCTGCACTGTTTTACTGTTTTTTTGTTTGTTTCCAGAGTCTGCGGAGAGTTGGTGGGAGGAGCCTCCTGCCTCGCACCTTCTGTCAATAATTATCACCTGGGTATTTAGGCGCAATAGAAGTGGAAGGAAGGAGAAGATCGGCCCTACTATTTGTTCCGTAGTGCTACTTGTTCCTCATATGTTGTTTTTAATCTGGCAGTACTTATCGTTTGTTCACCAAATGATGGATGTAAGTATTTCTATTGCGTTGCGTTTCTAGGTAGAATAGTTAGAATCGGTGTGTTTATTTCTGTTTTAACACTAGGGGTACCAGGATTTTGACACTACAAGAAGTACAAGACCTGTTAATTTGACATAATGCGCTCTGGTGCGCTCTAGCAATGACGTCATCAACTAAATGATTATTACTCACTGCTCGAGTGCCTAATAAAGTTATTTTGTTTATCAAAACTCTGGTGTGAGTATAACTTCATGTAAATGATGTCATATAAATGAATGATAAACAATTGGCCTTTTATACAACACAAGAGACGGCTCCTCGCAATTCATCCTCAGACTCGTCAAGATGTTGAAGCAGATGTAACGCCTAGGTGTCAAACTCCGGTCCCCAGGGACCGCTTTCCCTAATGTTTTCCATCTCTCATTGCTGCAACACACCCGATTCAAATGATCAGCTCATCAGCAAGCTCGTAAGAAGCTGATACTATCCTGATCATTTGAAACAGGTGTGTTGCAGCAGGGAGAATTGGACAACATGCAGAAAAGCGGCCCTCCAGGACCGGAGTTTGACACCTGTGATGTAACGCCTCCTCTACTCTAAAAGATTTTTTTTTTTTTTTTTTTTTTTTTAAACGATCAAGGTGACCAGCAGCGCTTCTCAATGCAACTGCTGGTTGCTGTAGAAACCCGGTGGCACCGTCCCAGCGCAACGTGCATAAGAGTAAGTAGAACTGTCAAATTGACTGGCACACTCTAGTTAAAGGAATAATGACTCATAACTACTTTTATATAGTTTAATACCATAAAATATATACAGAATTAGGGAAACTCAAGAGGCCAGGAGCATCTTGTATCTATATACGCAGAGTAATAACAAACAAAAGGATTGGCCTAGGCCTTTAGGAGTCCTGTGTCTGCTTTGGGTATATGCCACAATATTAATGAGCTTTGCCCCAGTAGTAGGTTTGGACTGGTCATTGAGATTAAGCACTTTGAGTTGCATTTTTATGTATGAAAAGTGCTATATAAATAAAATGTGATTGATTGATTGATTACAGAGTGTATGGCCGGAGTGGGTGGGGGGGCGATCTGCGCAGTTGTTTGTGTCTCTCATCCACCTGCACTGTTTCCCCCCCATTCGTTCACCAGGTAGCCCCTAAGGACCTTTTGGGGTGCCTGCACGATTGTTCCAAAAGATAACTCATTAGTGTTGAGACATTGTGATTTTCTAGGAATGTTGTAGAAGTGACCCTCTTCACATCAAAGTAGGACTAAGTCGGTACACATACAGTACGTGGCGCCACCCAAGCTAGCACCGCCACTGCACCCAACGCGCACAGCTTTCCGTCGGATGTGGAATACTGAGTGCACAATGCAGTTTGAGGTCTGGTAACGTGGTACAAAAACAGCTTGCTATGCTTTTGCTGTCATATTTAAAGTGTTCATAATTGCTCAAGTAAATATATTCATACCCATAACTCCGTTTTATTTATAGCACTTTAAAACAACCACTGCTGTATAACAAGGAGTAAAAATCAGTCAAAGAATAACTAAATCTAAATAATTTGAATAAAACTAAATCATGACCAATTCATGCATTATCAGTTTTGTGAATTCCCAGGTTCACGGCAACTTTTGATTTACAGAACATCAATGCAGATTTCTTGACACACTGCGCGGTGTACATGAGGTGGCTAATGTTCTGTTGTGCTCAGCATGAAAGGAAGAAACTCTAAATGTAGGCCTTGTTCTCGGAAGCGTCTGTGAAGGCGACTGAAAATGACAGGAAACCAAAACGCAAGTTCGAAAGTGAGACAGCGCCCGAATGGCGGTATAAAAAGAGCCTGTGTGTTGCATGATGCAAGGAACAAAATTTCAGTTCTCTCATTTTGAATTTGATGCCTGCAATTGTTGCAAAAAAGCTGGGACAAGGGCAACAAAAACTGAGAAAGTTGAATAATTATCCAAAAATCCCTGTTGGGAACATTTCACAGATACCATACAATTTTATTTATATAGCGCATTTCATAACAGCTAGAGCTGTAACAAAGCACTTTACAAACAATACAATAAATAGAACAAAAACAATAAAATTGGAAAAAGCTGTGTGTCAGGACTGGCTATAAAAGGAGAATCCCTGAAATGCTCAGTTGTTCACAAGCAAGGATGGGGCGAATGTAACTTTAGTCGGACTCAAGGCGGACCGCCCTATAGACGGGTACTACGTTTTTTCCCCCAGAAAAAAAGTCGAATGACGGACAACAGAATGACCCACGCTGCAGACGAGTAACGCTCAATTCTAAGTCAAATGCCCAGCTCTGCAGTTGATATAAAAAAGAATTACTCATTCTACTTTCATATTTTTATTGTTTAATAAGACTCTTGCTTCAAGGCCCTGGGGTTAACCTGCAAAAAATTGCTCCTCAAAATTTGAAATTTGCTCCTCAAATCAAGTAATTGATTAACAAAACTGCACCACAAAGAAAAAATATCCGGCATTTATATTTTGAAACTTGTAGTATATTGCTAAAAAGTACAGTATTTGAAAATTATAATCTATATTTATTCTATTTTCATTTACTTTTTGGAAATTGGGTTTGTATATTCCCCATCATATAGGGTCCGTGTACCTTACGTTCATTCGATTTTTAATTGTGAAATGCAAATCAAAAAACAAATTTTCTTGAAACAAAAATAGGATCTTCGTTTTAACGCTCCTTTTAAAAATAAAGTACAAAATATGTGGGGATTTCTGGAAAGGGCTCGAATTTCCGTATTTCCAGTTTCAATATTACATTTTCAATTTTTATGCTTTTCAGCCGTTTATTCGCGCTGCAGCAAGCACAGGAAGTAGTGTAGTAGCCACTAGCTTCGCTTTCAGAACGAGAAAAAGTTGGCTTGACATTCTGACATTTGATACAGTATTCCGTTAGAGTTAGAGACCGTCCACAAATTTTATGCGTGATGGTATCAAAATTTGACAAAACTTCTCCAAAGTGACCTATATAAAATACAATTTTTGTTTTCAGATTTGCGTACCTAAATTGGAAATAGAATGAACGTAAGGTACACGGACCATATAGTTAGTTTTATTTGCAATAATTAGTTTTTATGCCCGTTTGTCAAACATGAAACTGGTCCATGACGAGATAAAGGTTGAGGACTGATGCCTCAAGGCACTACCACTGCTAGCTTGAATGGCACCCTGGGCGAGGACCCTGGATGGTGTCAAACATTATGTCATTTTAATGGCTGTTTATTTCAGTTTTAACATTTTTATTTAGAAAATATAACAATATATGCCATAACTACGAAGTACAGTTTAATTCTTTATGTAAATACATTAAATAATACGGCGGTACGGTGGTCGACTGGTTAGCACGTCCGCCACACAGTTCAGAGGTCGTGGGTTCGATCCCGGCCCCGGCCTCCCTGTGCGGAGTTTGCATGTTCTCCCTATGCCTGCGTGGGTTTTCTCCGGGTACTCCGGTTTCCTCCCACATTCCAAAAACATGCATGGTAAATTGATTGGACTCTCTAAATTGTCCCTAGGTGTGATTGTGAGTGCGGCTGTTTGTTTGTCTCTGTGTGCCCTGCGATTGGCTGGCAACCAATTCAGTGTGTCCCCCGCCTACTGCCCAAAGACAGCTGGGATAGGCTCCAGCACGCCCCGCGACCCTTGTGAGGATAAGCGGTATAGATAATGGATGGATTAAATTAATACAGAATAAAATTGAGGTTAGCATGTTGATGTGGCCTTCAACAACCATTCCACTTTCTCACATGGCCCCTTTGGGAAATGAATTCCCCAGCTATGTGTTAGACCAACCTCATCAGGGACCATCACCAAAGGGTACTTGTCCTCCGACAGAAAGTTAAAAAGGCACCAAAGCCGAAACGCATCCCGCTCTGGCAGAACTGTGTTTGAACTCCTGTTGGGTTTGTAATTTTTCTTGGCTGTCAGGGTCCAACATAGCTCATCCACATCTTCCTTGTTGAAGGAGCCTTCAACTACCTACAAAAAAAGATATTGTTAGCACCAATCCATTTGGGTTAGATGTGTGAATTTAGGAGTGCTTGGCCTGCAATCACAATGTCAAGCACAATAATAGTCAGAATGTGTTCCTTCAAAAAACATCATTTTTGCCTCAAAAAAGTGAATTCAAATACGTACATGTTATGCTTCAATGTCACTTTTAAAAATATGTAGTGCCCTATACATAATAACAGAATACCTTTTATTAATTACACTACAAAGACACATACGGTAGTCAATAGTATACATTGGTAGTCACTGCTGCCTAGGACATTTGTTTCTTAGCCCCCAACCACCATTTAGTACTGTGCTGCACACTGGCATTGAACAAAAAATGTTTTATCTATTATCAGAGCCTGAAAGAAGCTTTATGTCTAAGGTCAGGTGCATCTGCGTTTGCCTCTTTGTACGCGCCAAACTGCTCATCTCTGTCATGTGATAGTGTAGCCAAAAAGTATGCCCAAAAGCTAGCCAAAATGAAAAAAAAAAAACTAAACAAAACAAAAAACAAATAACAAAGAACTTCTTTGAGAAGGAGAAAAATGATGAAACAGATGTGCTTGCAACTTCCAAGAAAAATAAAGCTGCATCAATATCAGAAGTTCAATTTTCATCCCTACATGATTCTCCACCAAACCCTCTCTCCGTAATCTATGATGATGAGATTGAAAATGAACCAATGAAACTACCAAAAAAGATCCATCTTTCAAAAGCATTTTTTTCTGCAATGACAGCGACCAGAACAAGACAATTGAGTAGACAGGACAAAAGTAGTAAATAAATTAAATATAATTGAATTGTAAATTAAATAGAATTTAAATTACCGGTAAATAGAATTTAATTTATACAGGTGTCAAGCTCCGGTCCTGGAGGGCCGCATTCCTGCATGTATTCCAATTCTCCCTGCTGCAACACACCTGTTTCAAATGACCAGGATAGTATCAGGCTCCTTCAGAGCTTGCTGATGAGCTGATCATTTGAATCAGGTGTTGCATCAAAGAGAGATGGAAAACATGCGGGAAAGCGGCCCTTGAGGACCCCAGTTTGACACCTAGAGTTGAGTTAACACTTTGTAAATAATCAGTTGTCCAAAGTCCTAGCCAACCTCCTACACAGCAGAAAAACTTGGGCCATCTCCGGGAGGCATGAAAAACTGATGCTGCAGATCCACCCTCAGTCTCTTTGCAGACGAAGCGCTACACACTTCATTTTATTTTGGGAGAACTTCCCAAGCATTTCAGAACCAGATTTGTGCTGCGTTCGGGCACAATTCGTGGAGGATGACTTGGTCCACATCACGTAGGTTACCCACCTCCCCGCCAACCGTAAGTGCTCATATTCTAAAAGTAATATTTAACAGAATCCCACCACCAGCACAGTTGAAAAACGCTAGCATGAACAACGCTAGCATGAACAACGCTAGCATGAACACTCCGCGTAGCAATTGCAGCTATAAATAGCACAGTACTGTATCTGTATCCGGTCAGATTTAGGGTATATCTCAGTGGCTTTCATGATTACTTTTTCGAATAGGAAAATCACCTTATCCAGAATGTATTTGTTGAGGTAGGGCATGTAACCCTGACTGGAGACTGGACCATCATCATCATCGCGGAAGTGCTCCTCCAAAGCAACTGGGTCATGTGGGATGCACAACACTGTGCAGAGGTTGTGTGATAACACCTGCAAATCCACAAGGTTGGAGTCTTTAAATAACAAAAGCTGCTTAAGACAAGTGCACGGACAAATCTGATTGAATATCACCAATCAAACATAAATAAAGTACATGTTAAAGAATTCACAAAACAAAATGCATACAATGCTAGCATAGTATTCATTTTTATGGGAACTGCAGTTTCATATTATGAGTGAGACTTTTATTGAAAATAATGCCTGTCAAAGTTGTAATTTTACAGGAAGGAAGGAAATGTATAATGTCAGTATATATTTTGCTGCCCGAGTAATGGTAAGCAGTGGGTAATGACAATGTAATCAAGATACACCAGTATGAAAATAGTAATGACAATTTTGCACATCAGCACAAGGGTCTTACCAGTATCACAAGTATGATGAGATAGTATAAATGCCAGTTACAGAGAGAGAAAGCCAGAGATTTGATTTATGATTTGTTTGTTGAAAAAAAGGACTGAAAAAAAATCCCTCATGCACACACTTAGACCGCACTTTGCGCTACACTTGCGTTGGGCACGAAAATAGGGCCCAATGTCAACAAATGATAGAATGGTCACTTTTGATGGGAACTTCACGCACACTCATTACTTGCTTGTTGCTTGTCACAACTCGCATAGTGATGAGTAAGAAGTCACTACACTAAAGTTGCAACAACACAATGAAAATGAAAACCAACAAGTGAGTAAAACACACGGACAACTACCGGTACTGTTATGGTGCAACACATAACATTATGATTGACATGTAATTATGCAATTATGTACAACATGCCACATTAAGGCAATTAACTTTATAACTGTATATGCCATGTAAAAGTGTAAAGTAATGGATGTTTTTTTCTTTAGTTAAAAAGACTGCCACGACTGCCTTCACCTGAAAGTATTGTGAAACGTGCAGCAAGACCTAAAACTCCGTGACCACATCCTGCCAAGTCTCCACTCAAGAGAAACACACCTGCTACTATCGAGGCCATGCTAAAAGCTTTTGTAAGCAAAAGTGTGCTGTTGTAGACCAGCTGCATGCATGTGGGGGATAAGCCCTGTCATGGGGTTGAGGACCATAGACGGGTTTGGAATGAAGTGTGAGCTGTGGTGACATAATCAACATGAGGTCAAGCAAAACCACACAGGTTGCATTGAAAACAGAGACAATGACCAACACGTTTCCATGTTGTCTGTGCTCAACTGTAACAATGATCTTTTGACACACACGCACACACACGCGCACCGCCCCCCCCCCCCCCCCCCCCCACACACACACACACGCAGACACACGGCTTGTGTTGTTTACTCTCAATTCAACAAGCTGTGCTCTGACAGATCCAGTACGTGCCACAGGACCGCTTTGCACGATACACAATGCTCTGACATGGGGACGCAAGTTCCTAATCTGGACTTCTGTCCAATTCCCACGAAGGTGGCGCATACTGAAAATCCAACTTTCTTCTTTTATTTAACACTTCCTACGATGGACAAAACTTTAGGGAAATTGTTGGTATTCAAGTAATGCAACGTCAACTCCTGTTTTAAGAGGTAAGGTGAGTTTGAGGGAGGAAATGAATGAGTCTTTATACATACAGTGTGTGTGTATATATATATATATATATATATATATATATATATATATATATATATATATATTTTATTTTATTTATTTTTATTTTTTGAATGAGAATGATAGATAGACACACTAGGCACTCACCTTCAGCTGAGACTTGGAGACCTTTCCACTCCTCTCCAAATCCAATGCCGTGAAGCCGTACCAAATGGACTTGAGTAGCTCAGAGCGCAGGTCCATGTCTGCAGCAGCGTCACTGTCTGATTTCCTCTTTCTATACGCTGTCTTCTTCCTTCCTCTGCAAGCGCGCGCATCTGCTGTGTCGCGCTTGCTGTCGAGAAGGGTGTGCGCTGCATGTGGCATCTCGACGCTCACGCGGGACCTCGATGAGCGGAAGCTCGATGAGCGGAAGCTGTCGAAAGTGCCAGCAGAAGCCGTATTTGTTTTTCGACATAAGAATATGAAGTCACAGCAGGTAAGTTATGTTATTCAAGAGTATCAGCAAAAGTAGGCAATGAAAATATTAGCAAACGTTAGCTTTTCATGTTAGCAGGTGGATCCAAATAACAGTATGGTTGCGTTATTCTGCAACCGTGCATCTGCAAGTTTAGAGTTTAGATCAGGGGTGTCCAAACGTTTTGCAAAGAAGGCCAGATTTGTTTAGGTGAAAATGTAGGAGACCGACCATTTAGCCTGACATTCTTTCTTACATGAAACACCAATAAATCCAAGCACATTTTAGCAAACCTGATTTTTTAAATTTTTTTTTTTAATATACATTTCAAGATTTTTAAACAAGTCTTTTGGTCCATTTAAAACATGATATATCACTGGTAATTAAATGTTCACTGAACTTTTAGATTTAAAAACAGGGAAATAAGTAACAGTCTCCTTGCAAATGAGGGAGACACAGTTGTTGCGTATTTCGGTGGAAAAAAATAGTCCAATTTCCCTCGCTGTCAACTTTACATATGTTGAACCACTAGAGGGCAGAATACGCATGTGCCATGTGACAATGAGAGCACTCGCACAGGTAAACAAGAATGCCGCAGAGCTGAACGCAGGTGGAAAAAAAGACAGGCTGCAGGTCTCATCAAATCCTAAAGGACTGCTGGCGTCGTTACCTGAAATGTGTGATAGAGTCTTGCGGTTCTTCATTATTGACAAGGTTGCTACAGCTAGGGATTTTGTTTCGAACGCCACATTTGACCAGTCTGTCCAAGTTCCTTGTTCAGCAGTGTTCGATTCCTTTGAGCCAGTTTCTTTGACATTTTTGGAGGATGTGATTTGCCATCTGAAACCATCGGGCTCCCCTTATGACTCCATTCCTCCACACTTCTTTAAGGAGATTGTCCCGACAATTGGTAAATCGGTTTTGGCCATTATCAACAGCAGCCTGTCTTCTGGTGTGGTCCCCCTACATTTTAAGCCTTGATCAAGCTATGCTATCCAATTTTAGACCCATTTAAGCTGCATTTTATGTCTAAAATTCTGGAAAAAGTGGTGCACTCACAGCTAAGACCTTTCTTGGACGAACACAATGTTATGGAAGTTTTCCAGTCAGGCTTCAAGAAGATGCATAGCACAGGGTCATCCCTGCTATGTATTTTTAATGACATCCTCCTGGAAAATGACACTGGAGACCACGTATGTCTCGTTTTGTTGGATTTGACCGCAGCTTTCAATACAGTAGACCACAGTACTGTATTCTTTTGACTCGTTTGCAACACCAAGTGGGCATTAGTGAATGGGCTCTAGAGTGGTTTAGATCCTATATAGCTGGCAGGACTTTTTTTGTTAGCATAGGTTCCTCTAAGTCCCGCTCTGCCCCTCTATCGTATGGTGTTCCACAGGGTTCTATTTGGGGGCCATTGCTGTTCTCATTGTATTTGCTGCTCCTGCGTTCCATCCTTAGAAAACACAGCATTTCCTCCCACTGCTATGCAGACGACTATCAAATCTATATCTTGCTGAGCAAAAAACCCGTACTCTCGATAAGACCTCTTTTGTCCTGCATAGCTGACATCAAAAACTGGATGTCACTGAATTTCCTGAATTTCAATGAAAAGAAAGCCCAGTGGCTCGTCTACATCCCACCTTGTTGACCTGGGCCCCCTGGCTTCATATCTAAAGCCAACAATCTTAAACTTGGGTTTTAAAATGGACAGTGATCTTAAGTTGGACCAGCAAATCAGCGCTGTTGTAAAGTCCAGCTTCTTACACCTTAGACAGCTGGCTAAGGTAAAGCCCCTCCTTTCCCATCAGCACTTAGAAACAGTCATCCATGCCTTCATTACATCTCGGCTAGATGACTGCAATGCACTTTACTTTGGAGTCAGCCAGTCCTCCCTCAAACGTCTCCAGTTGGTCCAAAATGCTGCTACCCACCTACTAACTGGATCTCGGAAGATGGAGCATATAACACCAATTCTGGCCTCCCTTCACTGACTCCGAGTGCATTTCAGGATTCGATTTAAGATTCTCCTATTTGTCTATAAATCATTAAATGGCCTCGCCCCGGCGTACCTCTCTGAGCTCCTCCACTCCTACACACCTTCCCACAGCCTCAGGTCTGCGGACCAGGCGCTGCTCGAGGTGCTAAGATATATTATTTATATCTATATTTATTAATACTTATGTATTACGGGCTATTATTGCTCTTATTTATTGTCTACTGTTTGTAAAGTGCTTTGTTACAACTCTAGCTGTTATGAAATGCACTATATAAATAAAATTGTATTGTATTGTATTGTACTACTGGTAAGCACATGAAAAGCGTTGTGCAGGCAATTAATGAAGGAGACTCCGTAGCAGAGAACATGCAGTGGTCTTTCTTTTTAAAAGAACCCAACACATCACGTTCAGTCTGTACTTGACCCGTTTACGGACGAATAGAGGGACAGAAGAAAACCCACTTCCGTCCAGGCTTAGTCTGTCCATTTTAAAAAACGTATCGTCCTCTGTCCGTCCGTCCACAAAATGGGCTTCTGTCCAGGACGGACCGTTCCGTCCCTGGGACGCATTGTGCTGTTGGCGACAGGTCTGCGACACATGCCACGCACACACTTCCCTACTTCCGGAAATATGCCGTAGCAAACCTGCTTTGTATAGTGGTTTGCTGGTATGCTTTTATTTTGAAGGTCGTGAAGAAGGGGAAGTGTGCAAAATAAATAAGTAACTTGTTGACTTGTTGGACCCAAATAATTATACAATACGACAAAACCAACCTCGGAGCTCGCAATGGAAGTAATCACACGCAGTTGGGTAAGTAGTAAAGTACTAGTGGCGCATTTTGAAGCGTGTTTGAAGCGTGTCCACAGCGGGTTTGAATAGTAAATTAGCCAGCTAATGATCCTTAAAAAGCCTCTGCCGTTCGCATCTCTCCCGCGGCGGCGTCAATCACGGCGGAACGGGGCGGGGGGTGATCATTTTTATGAATAAGGGCGGGGGTTCGTGGCCGGAAGGGTACCCAGGTCAAGGGTGGAGGGTCGCGGCCGGACCGGCAAAAAAGGGTCAAGTGCCCAGCTCTGCATTATATACATACAATCTTGAAGTCCAAGTCAACCACGAAATTGTTGCCAGTTCGGCAAGACTGAATTGCTCGAGCTTTCTCTAACTTACTCTCACAGCTTGGACATCATTCTGAACATGATTTAAAAAAAGTTTGCTCATGTCCTTCTTGTAATTTGCAATTTGCCAACAACTTAAGCAGGCGTCATGCTCAAACTCTACGACGTCGCATTCTCGTGCCTGCTTGCCATGGCTGCGGTGAGTCAATGCTGAAAACATTTTTACTCTCCCTTCTTTTGTCCGTCAATTGGACAAATCTTTCTCAACACATTGAAACATCAAGTGAGCATTGATGTTTTTTTTTTATTTATTTAAAACCTGCAACAAAAAGTGCCAGTGGTTTGTGGGCGGTGCTGCAATGGATTTGTGGCGTCTTGTTTCATTTTCATGGGCAAAAGCGACCGGTGGACCTAAGCGGACCTTATTAAGCACATGCGGGGAAATGTCCACATTGTCCATAAACAAGTTCAGTTGTACACAAAGGCCATCGTGGACTTGTTGTCATCTTGTGCCATTGTGTGTGCGCAGAAAGGCGGAGTCCAGGCTGCAATTGACGACAGTCACAGCCTGGGCCGCAGCATTGTCATCAGTGGACAAGCCAAGCCCACAGTAGAGACGTAAATCCCCCAAAGACACACACACATGCCCACGCACACACACAAATTTCCCCACCCCAAAAAAGAAGAGAGTTACCACAACAATACATTTGTGCGTCAGGCTCGTGGTCAAGGTCCACGACAACATCTGCGACAACGACGACAGCAGCAGCAGCAACAAAGTCACTCTAGCGCTTCTGTCTGAAATTCATCTTCACAAGCCAAACCGTCTTGCTCAAGTGGGGAGCTCAGCAGACTGACAACTTACCCCAACAATGCCCCTTTGGAGCCGGACTTTCTTTCAGGGTGACGTCCATCGCTACGTTGTCGTCCAAATGAATGTGGAAAGTAGACCAACAATCGGCCCAATGTTTTGGAAGCCTTTTCCTCTAGTGTTGTGAGCGTTGATGGTGAGAAAAAGGCGTCACATTCCTCAAATCCAAAATGGCATTGAAAGATTTCCAAAGGTTGAAGTGAGCATAAGTAGAAGTCCACGTCAGGTTTTTGGTGACGATTGACCGCAGTTTTCAGACTTGAGCATTTTCCCTGAAGCATTTTAGACGGGCCAGCAGTGTGTCGTTAGTCAGCATTTCCAGGCTTTACCAGTCGAAGGCAACCTTGGCTGAGGTGCACTTACTGAGACTGCTTTCTTGTCACCATCCAGATTGTCATCAAGTTTGACAACGGCTCTTTCTGCCTGACCTTCAGTGATGACCTCCAGCTGGATTTCACAAATAAAGTTATCGTTCGCCAAGCATCAGCTGGCTGGAGGTGTGGTACGTGACACTGACCAGCATCAAGCTGAATTGACGTCGCCGTCAGACCGCCGTTTCCTGTCTGGGCGTCTTCATGCAAGCAGAAATCAGCTCAATTCAAACGTGTTTCTTTTAGCACACCTACTGTTGTCCACTGTTTAGAACAGACATGCACCGATAATGAGAATCTCACGGCACGGCATTGAGGCCACACAACAGTGTTTTTGTGTTAATGGTCCAAAATGTCCTTGGGTGGAAAATGAAGTGCCAACTAAGGTGAAGTATACACATAACATGAAGTAGTAACTCTTTCTGTTATTGAAGACAACCTTTTCTAATGAGTTCTTTTCACGAAAGTTCTGACTTAAATGTGTTTTCTAGTGATGATAAAAACCTCCCTTCATGTAAACGTGTTTGAAGAAGAATAAAAGCTTTAAATCTTGCAATGGTTTGTGTTTGTGCAGTTGCAGCGCCCTCTGGTGGCTAGTTTATCAATGCAATGTTTCAAGCGTAGAGCGTTCGCTCCCTCCGGTGGCTGCTGTCTTTTTTTCCCCCTTTTTCTCCCAATTGTGTCATGGGTTGAAATACCGCTCTCTACATTTATATTTTTATTTTTTACTATGTTTACAATTTCTTGCAACCAAGAGGGAGTTGTAAACAAGACGTTTTGTTTCAAGTGTTTATTGCAGAATTGAACAGGTATGCAGTTGAACAGGTTTGATATTGCTTGTGACAAATCTGCTGACAGGAAAAAACTAATTACTGGACTTGATTTGCCCGAACAGCACAGATGGAATCGGGAGACAGTTATTGTGAAAGCCAATTGAACTGTAACACGAACTGCTCCATTTATGTGCCCTATCCTTATCTTTTAGCCACTGAAACAACTATTGGCCTGAATGTGAACAATTCTTTTGCCGAAAAACGTGAAAAGAAGAGCAGCAAACGTGACAGTAAGCAATGCAGTACAATGGGTGACTGTCAATTCGATCTCTTCTAGTGATGTCAGTTGCAGAAGCTTGCAGAACATTTGCATTTTGGTTGTTAAGCGTGTTTAAGGGTCTAATTATGAATCTGGGTGGGTTGCGTCAAAAATTAACGAAAGTATGCTTAAAATATTTTTTGCCCTCAAAAGATGGTTGGCCAAGTTTACTTAAAGCAACACTGGGTCATATGTCAGTTTTGTTGATTATGGCGGAGCCATGTGGACAAAAGCCGTCATGTTTTGACAAAAATCAACCACATTTCCAATGCGTGCCAGCGCGTAGTGTCGTGAAATCCTGAGCCGTCCTTATAGAGAAAGGAGGAAGCGAGTATGCCATAAAGCAATTCTGGACATTTGTATTTTTTTGTGTGCCAGGGTATAGCCCACCCTCCTCAAAATTGCTTTGTGCCAGTAAAAACGATACAGCCCCCCTCAGGGCATGGAGTCCCATTCAACTACTGTACTTGTAAGTCAATGTTTCATCAAAAGAGTCATCATGTCATATTCCAAACCGCTTATCCTATACAGGGTCGCAGGGAGGTGCTGGAGCCTATCCCAGCCGTCAACGTGCGAAGGTAGACTACACCCCGAACTGGTCGCCAGCCAGTCGCAAAGAAGTAAAGATTCGAATTAAACAATAAAAAATCAATCTATGTAATTGAAATTCAGTTTTTCAATTTAATCAAGTTACGCTATTCAAATAGAAATAACATCAATCAGACTCAGTTTCAAGTGGCACAAATTTCAACCCATGCGATTTCCTCCCTTCCTCGAATGCAGCATAAAGTGGGTAGTTAAAAAAAAAAGGAAAACATGAAATCACGTGGTTAAATGACTTCGCGTCGTTGCCAAGGCGTTGTTTACGCAACTCCGTCGCTCATTGGCCAAAAGAAAACGCTGCCAAACCATACGTGCGGTGATTGGGTGATACCGCTTACAATTATAGCCAATGGCAAAGCGCGGTACGTACAAACGGCTGCTCGTCCGGGAAGTTGTCAGTAGACTCGTGAGGTGAAAGAGCATTTCAAGAGCTTTTTAAACGGACGTCAAACTAATGAGAGCAAAATTGAGACTTCTTGGGCCAATAAATAACACGCCATTTTATCGCGTGAACGTATGTACGAATGTAGAGCAATGTTGTTAAGATACCGTCTGTTGTTCTTCAAGCTAACGGCAGTTTGAACGCTTGATCACTGAACTGCTTGGAATGACAACCTATTGACCGTTTGTTTTTGTTTTTTTTACGCGTTTTTTTCTCTTACTTCCTTGTTGTATCGTCACGGTGACCAATAGTCACGGTGACACAATACAATAGTTTAGATGAATCGATTGCTAAAATAATTTTTCTTATCGTTTCCAGGCATTCGCCACGCCTCACGCGACACAATAAGCAATAATGGACGCATCTCCTCCAGTTCTTCGTGTGCAAAAGGAGGATTACTTTCGGAGGTAAGAAAGTCAGAGCAAAGTTTAGCCCAAAATGAAAGACTTTGTTTTGATCAGTATGTCTGAGGTACTACATGTTGAATAGGAGTTATGCAGTGATTACCTCTCTGCCATTACGTTACCTCAATATCACAGAGGTAATTTGCATATTAGTAATTCCAGCCGTGTGTTTAGTGGTTGTGTCTCGGGTGGGCATAGCGTCTTGTGTTACCTCCCCAAGGAGATTTTGGTCACAATGGTCCGTGCAGCAAAAACTACATTGATGAATTTTGTTGTATTAGTTTTTCATCACCTCATCTCTGAATTTTGTTGTATTAGTTTTTCATCACCTCATCTCTCTCTCTCTCTCTCTCTCTCGCCCTCTCTCTCTCTCTCGCCCTCTCTCTCTCTCGCCTTCTCTCTCGCTCGCCCTCTCTCTCGCTCGCTCGCCCTCTCTCTCGCTCGCCCTCTCTCGCCGATTTGAAACATAACTTGATCAATTTCAACCTTACAATCTTTCTGCTCAGGGTGAAAAATGAGAACAACAAGATGCCGCTGGAGCCACAAAACTCAAAGCCTGTACCCACGCCGCACCTTCTTAGTGGGGATTCAGAGAACCAAGATCCTGGGAGGAAGACACTCTTGCGGGCAAGAGTGAGCAGACTTCCAGTGCTGGTCAAGTCCCTCCAACCTCCTTCATCTTTTCATGCTGCTCAGTGGGAGGAGAAACTCTTGGCTGTGAGTCTGCCTTTCTCATCATTTTGACATTGCATAGTTTTCTTCTCTCTTTTGTTAACACCGTATTACTTAACTGCAGGGGAAAGCCAAGAAGAAAAAGTCATGCACCAGGCCAAAGCCTTTCAACATGTCTCGACACAAGAGTTTGAAAACAGACATTGTATCTTTACTGCCCAAAAGTGGTGCTCATGCCATCCAGCCTAAAAACAATATTTATGTAAAAACCCAGAAGACAAAAGAAAAATCCCTGAAGTGCCCGCCGGCTGTGTTAAAATGCACTGGAGTAGCACCAAAGGAGAAATGTAGCTCTCCTGGAACGGCCTCTGGGCATTCTGACACTTTAAAGACTGTAAATGGTGCACATCAGAAGAGTTCCTCATCCTCTTCTTCTCTCTGCTTGGATAAAATGATCCATCTCACTCTCAAAGATCCAGTGAGAAATGAGAACGTGCAGAATAACCTCTCAAGCCACCCATGTGGTAAGTTCACTATACAGGTTTGCATGCTTTTACTGTAATTGTGTGACAGATTTAAGCCTTTTCTGATGCAGTACAACACATTTGGGAAACCTTATTTATGCTAATAATTGCCCTGTGCGAATCCCCACCTGACTTGTTTGACAAAACATTCCAAAGTTCCAAAGTAATAATAATAATCACAATTATACTGGCCGAACATGGAGAGAGAGAAAGAGAAAACTGTGACAGTTGGAACAAGTGTGTGGAGCAGGTGCGCTCAGTTACAAGCGTGAGTGTTATAAAAAACAGTTTGCTGCTGAAATGGGATGTATTGAAGCCCCAGTTGAGTAAGCAAGCAATACGACATCCCAATCATTCATCTGCGTTTCACAGCTGTGGGTTGAATATCGCACACAGTATTTCATGTTCTTCCAATATCCTGCAGCCCTACTTTAAACATGTTAGTTATAATTAGGGCTGTCAAACGATTAAAAATTTTAATCGATTTAATCGCAGCCCAAAAATAATTAATCGTAATTAATCGCAATTCGAACTATCTCCAAAATATGGCATATTTTTCTGTAAATTGTTGTTGGAATGGAAAGATAAAAGACGCAAGACGGATATATACATTCAACATACTGTTCATATGTAATGTATCTTTTTATTATAATAAATTCTCGAGATGAATTTTTTTTTTAATTAAACTTATTAACATTCTTTCTGGAGTAGACAGTATTTTTATTCACTACAAAAACGCAAAAGGGCCTCAGAACAGTGACACAAATATTTCAAATGTGTGCAAACAAAGTGTGTGTGTGTGTGTGTATTGTATACATTTACATGTGGCCCTTGTGATATTCTTAGAGTTTATGTTTTACGAGTGGTCTCTGAAGTGCACACGAATATGATTGGCTCATATGACGGGTGAGTGTTATGCTCTGTCGACTATAAGACTGCGTGAGAAGCAGTACAGTTATCAGCACGTTGCTTGTTTGATTAACTGACATTATTCACACAAAACAAGACAGCCCTCTTCTCTACTCTTCCTCAGTCGCTGAGGAAACCCAATTTATTCACATTTCTGAGATGATTTAAAGCTGCCCTGTTTTCTGAATCTGAGCCGTGATTGGTCGTCGTGAGCAGTTGTGATGTCATTTTCAGTCGACAGAAGACAAAATGGCCACCCCCAGAGATGGCTAAAAACGAGTGCATTTTGCTGCTTAATTTATATTCCACAAACGCAAAATTAATTGCTTCAACTAGTGGGCCTGCTGGGAACATATTCTTCAAAAAATGTGTTTGTGTTGACTTCCGCTTTAAAGGAGTTTTCTGCTGTATCGGTCTGTGACCAGAGGTGGGCATTTTATAAAATTTTACTGGTCCTGGTCTGTCATGTGACCAGGGTACCGTCCGTCATCCAACAGTCCGTCATTTTTCGTGATGAACCAAATTGTAATCATCCGTTGGTCTGTCCGTCAGTTAAGTCTGTGCGAGGTCCATCAGTCCACAGTCCCCCTAAATCCCCCACAATGTCAACCACAAATGCAGCGAGAATTCAGCTTGCAGAATATGACCTCCTAATGCCGCCAATTTAACAAATGACCATTTCAGTTCTTTGCCACCTAAAACGTGTCTTGAAACTCTGTCATGCGTAATATTTTGGAACAGTGCATTTAAAGTTGTTTTTTTTCAAACAACTAGTGTTGTCATTGGGAGGTTTATTTAAAAAAAATCTAATTGTACTTGAAGAGCTGATGACTTGAAGCATTATGTATGCTGACTGTCATTTGCAGTGACTATTTAGGGCAGTCAAAGAAAAATACTGCATGATGCAAAGGTACTTGTAAATGGTCAAGCCAGTATACCACTCCAGCAACAAACTAAAATGGACCTACTTGCATTCAAGGACATTATGGAAAAGTCACTTGAATTTAAGTAGTCAACTGAGTAAATCTCTTTAGCCTTTCTTATGTCAATATTGCCTTTTTTCTTCTGTGCTTTACTGTTCTGACCTATCACCTTGATGTCAATCCTCTTTTTTTGTGCTCCTTTCTCTGTGCTCCTCTTTGCATTAAACCATCAAATGTGTATAGTAATAAATGAATGAATTGAAATGGAACGACCAGACACACACTAAATGACTGTGCTAAATCGTCATTTAAATCATGCACTGACAAGGTCTTGCTTTCATGTGCAGTAATTTTATAGTCATTTTTTTTCAGACCAAGCTTTGGGGTTCCAGCCCAATCACGCCGCTCTGCTCAGTATCCTGCATAATGAGGGCGTGCGTGTCTCCAGCCAGCCATTTGCAACTTCAGACTCTCAATCTTGTGCCATGTTTGTGAGTTGGACTCTGAATGAGTATTATTATTATTATTATTATTTTTATTATTACTTTTATCAGTTTTATTATCGGTAATATTGTTCTTAAATCTTATGCACGATCCAGCCTGTCATATAATGTGTGTATTATTTCTGCAGCCGCAACGAATTTCTGTTATAAAGAGTCATCAAAAAGCTGGTGCCAGACTGAAGGAGGGGGTGAAGGCGGCAGGCTCCGTGTGTGCCACACCTCAAAACGCATCTGGAAAAGGCACTTTTATGGACACAGTATGTACTCACAGTGGATATGAAAAGTCTACACTCCCCTGTTCAAATGACAGTTTTTTTGTTGTTATTTTTTGTGATGCAAAAAAAAAAAAATCCAGCATTAATGTGACCTAATACCTGTACCATTCAATTGATGAAAAATGAAATACATGAGAGAGCAGTAGTAAACAACTGAGATAATGTGGTGTGCAACTGTGCACAGCTCATAACTCGGGATGTGGCTGTGGTCAAGAAAGAGTTTATTAATCACAATCTAACTCTCACCTGCCACCATATAAAATGGCTCCGATTAACCCCAAATAAAGTTCCGATGTTTCTGTATGCTATTCCTGACATTTTTGTAGTCACTTCATGCAGCTCAAGTCAAGGTCCACAGAGACGCTCCACAGCATTAGATGGATCTCATTGTTCAAACGTATCAGTTAGTTGGAGGTTACATTATTGGTGGGAAATGTTCTGAATTGTTTTAAATCCTGGGCTCATTTTTTTTGTATCAGAAAAAACAAATTTCCATCCATTATCCAAACCACTTATCCTCACGAGGGTGGCGGGCGTCCTGAAGCCTATCCCGGCTGTCTTTGGGCAGGAGGTGGGGTACACCTTGAAGTGGTTGCCACCCAATCGCACGGCACACATAGACGAGCAGCCATTCGTACTCAGTCGCACCTAAGGACAATTTCGAGTGTTCAATTAACCGACCGTGCATGTCAATTCGGCTTATTTTTCCTTCCTTCCATTTTCTCTTGCAGCCGCAGAGAGTTCCGATTAAAAAGAGTCTGGCACTAGCAGGTAAGATGTCTCTATTACATTGAAAACATTACTAAAGCGGAGCTAAACCCAATATGTCAAAGCGTTGTTATATTTTAATTGTGCATATCTTCATCAACTGCTGTTTACGTCCATCTAGGAAGCGTTTAATCTAAAAGCGCTTTCACTCTAGTGTGAGTTTGCGTTAATGTGATGTGTGTTCGCCATTTCCTGCCCACTTGATTTTCTAAGAAAACCAGAGAGTAAATTTTCGCTGTCCTGTGAAAAACACTTATGTCCATTTTATTTTATTTTTTCTTATTTTCACGTGAATGGTCTTTCCACGTTAGACACCGCATTAACGTGAATTTTTTAAAAACAAAAACATCCAAAATTGGACATACGTGTTTTTTCACAACTACCGTAGTCATCAACATCATCTATACAAGTATGTACTGTGGACACTTGCATATTCGCAGTAAATATGTTCACATTTTTGGGGGGGATTTTTATTTTAGGCCATATTTACCTATAATTTTAATTTGGCAACATTTCAAGACTCACTTGGCAGCCGCTACCTGAGTACAGAATACAATACAATACAATACAATTTTATTGATATAGCAAAGGCACACCCATATCGAATTTACACTATGCCCTTTATTCTGATACAATTTCAAATGAGAATTAAGGAAGAAAAATAATCCTGTTTGTTAGTGACAGCACAAATCCATCAAGCTTTCAAACGGACATTGACATGATGACCCTGTTACCCGTTAAAAAAAAAAAAAAAAAAAAAAAAATATATATATATATATATATATATATATATATATATATATATATATATATATATATATATATATATATATATATATATATATATATATATATATATATATATATATACTGTATTTTCAGACAAAGCTGCAGAATTCCAGCCTGATTCCGCCTCATTGCTAAGTATCTTGTGTAATGTGGACGTGTGCATCTCCAGCCAATCAGTTGCAACTCCTCACTCTCAATCTGCCATGTTGGTGAGTTTATGGACTTTTTGAGTGTTTTCTTCTTGTTACAAGAATTATACTATACAGTAATTATACTGTAAATTTTCACACTGTAAGTCACCCTTTTTTTCATAGTTTGGCTGGTCCTGCGACACTTGTACTCAAGTGCGACTTGTAAATTAGAATTAGAGTTCAGGCTGGCACCCAAAATCCCCGTTCCATAGATGGAACGGCATGGATGCCCGAACACCTCTCTGAGATCGTGTGTGTGTTCGGAGAGGCGGAGCGCTCCCCACCCATTGATTCCCGAACACAGCCCATGCTGTAAACCAGTCAGCAGCTCATGCTTGAACTCTTTCCATTTGTACTGCCTGATGCACTGGGCTCCGGAACCCTGAAAAAGCAAACGTCACATTTGACCACCGCTCTTGAGTTTCCGAAGTCGGAGTGAAGCAGTGCGCGCTCGGAGAATATTTCCGAACTCACCCACAATTCGGGAACTGGGATTCCGGGTGCCAGTCTGTTCTTGGTCTTGGTTTTTGTAGATTAAATTTCCCCCAAAAAAGTGACTTGACGGTAATAGTTTTGCGTGATCCTCTTCAATCAGACATTGAAGTTCATTAAAGTTTTAATAATCGATTAGTTGGTCGATTTATTTTTAATTTCCATTCCTTTATTCAAAAACATCAGATTATTTTAAATTGGCAACAAACAGGTTGCTGAATAAATATACTAGAGCTCTTATAGTCAACCCAAATATATTTATTTTCCAGAAGGCCCACTAGTTGAAACTAGGGGTGGGCGATATATATCGTCATCGATATCATCGTCAATCTTGCTTTCACGATGCGTAATTTTACATTTTTGAGTATTAATACTGCCTCGAAAAGCATAACGAGTCAGTCGACGGCCGCAAAGTATGAGGAAATGCTGATCCCCTACTGCCGGAAATCAGTGTGCATTGACGGCAGAGAAGGAGGAAATGGTAATCATTCGCCGAATCAGCGGGCAGTCCCGATCACGTGATGACATAAAATATTCCCAAAAATCAATGTAAGTCTATACATAATTTTTTTGTACTGTACTTTATTGATAGATATTGTCGCAGAATATCATTGTTTTGCAGAAGCTGTATTTAGCAATTTAAAAGAGATGTTGTTCACAAACGCTGGCTCTTGCTGGCTATCCACAATTGGTCTGTGAAGCAAGTGCAGATTTAAAATATTTTGTTAGAATATCGTCAAGTTATCGTTATTGAATTTTTTGAAAAAAATATCGATATATATATATTTTTTTTCCCTTATCGCCCACCCCTAGTTGAAACAAGGCGTTCTGATTTGTATTGCGTTTGTGGAATATAAATTAAACAGCAAAATGCACCCGCTTTTAGCCATCTCAGGAAGCAGCCGTTTTTTCACTTCTGTCGACAGAAAATGACATCACAGTTGCACCTGGCTCAGGTAACAACCAATCACAGCTCAACTGTTTTCTGAAGCTGAGCCGTGATTGGTCGTCACCTGAGCCCTGAGTAGTTGTGATGTCATTTTCAATCAACAGAAGTGACAAAATGGTCGCCCCGTGAGATGGCAAAAAAGGGGTGGATTTATCATATTCCACAAATGCAATATATTAATATTGCCTTGTTTCAAAATTCCTTGTTTCAACTAGTGAGCCTGCATAGAACATATGTTTGGGTTGACTTCCCCTTTCAAGTAATAATCTCTTATTATGAATAATCATAAAAACAACTACTACTACATCTTGTCAAATAGCTTTAACAATAGCCCATGGACCAGATATACAGTGACTACCATAATGAATGATAATCGTTTTTTCGATGCATCGTTCGGCATATTAAAAAGATTCTGAATCGATTCATAGGTGTTGATAATCAATATCCATCCATCCATTATCGATACCGCTTCTCCTCACAAGGGTCGCGGGCGTGCTGGAGCCTATCCCAGCTGTCTTCGAGCAGTCAGCGGGGGACACCCTGAATTGGTTGCCAGCCAATCGCAGGGCATAATAATCGATATATAAAGTTTAAATAAAAAAAAAATAAAACCATGCGCAAGCGATTACGTGTGTTTGTACGTCAGACGTCTGTGCTTGGCTATGCTTATATGTGACAAGATGGCGGACCAAGCAAAGCCTCATACGAGCGGAGCCAAGTCAAAGTGTGAAATATAAATCCTTGCTCTTCCTTGAGTTTTTTTTTTTTTTTTTTTTTTTTTTTTTAATGTATGAATGTTTTACATGGACTATAAAATGCAAGCCAATGTAGTGATGCATCAGATTCTGGATCAAATTGAATCATAGGCCTCTGATTCGGAATTGAATCGAATCGTGAGCCTCAGAATCGGATCAAATTGTGAGGTACCCATAGATTCCCACCCCTATTTTATATACATTACATGTATTTATTTAAATCATTCAAATTTGGCAGGACTTACAATTACCCAGTAATGATTTATTATTTCTGCAGCCACAAGTGTCTGTTACAAAGAGTCATCAAAAATCTGCTGCCAGCAAGAACGAAGGGGTGAAGGCTGGAGGCCCTGTGCGTGCCACGCCTCTAAAAACATCTGGAAGAGGCACTATCGATACAGTGTGTACACACATCTATTTCCAATGCTGTTCATTCTATGTATTTTTACTTTATTCTATTCTCCTATGCAGCCACAGAGAGTTCTGATCAAAAAGAGTGTGGCAGCAGCAGGTAAGATATAATATAATTCAACAAAAATGTTATTAAATGTTGCTAACCTGTCTTCTGCCATTTGTGACGGATTTGTTGGGAGTTGGCTTAACGTGGCAAAACTACTTTGACTCTGAGCCCAACTAAATTCTTGCAACGCTAACAGCGAGCATGCTAACAAGCAGAGCTGGGCACTTGACCCTTTTCTTGCTGGTTGGTCCTCCGTCCGCGACCTGGGTACCATTCCAGCCTCATCTCTCCGTCCTTATTCATAAAAATTAAACAGTTGTTTAACCAAGGTAGCATTTAGCTCCAACGCATGCCAGTCGTGATTTGATGAAGATGATGATGATGATGATGATGCCGACTGGAGCAAACCAGGGGACATCAAGAGAATATTTAAGATTGAATAATCTGCAATACTATTGCGTTTTATTGAAAAACTTTTCCCTTTTAATTTAAGACGTTTTCATTTTTTATAAAAGAATTATTGCAAAATAACGCTAGGTTGTTTTAAGAGAAAACAAAAACTTCCACTTCCGGGTCGTTTAAATGTATGCACTGGTAGAGATTTTTACGGTCTAAAGATGTCCCACACAAGGACATACTTAGCAAGCAAAGGGATAAGGTACTAAATGTGAACAGTTAGTTAACAAAACTATCCCGGATTACACACACAAGACAGGCTGGGCGTGTTTCTGTCAGTGAGGTAAAATGGCTGACTCCTGTGGCATTATCCATGGGATTACATGTGTTGAACCACTAGAGGGCAGACTATGCCTGTGCAATGTGACTACTGATAAGCACATGAAAAGCGTTGTGCAGGCAATTAATGAATGCAGTGACCGCCTCGTGACCACGTCACACACATGAGGGACGATTAGGGGGCCGGACTAAAATCCACCTCCGCCCTTGCTTGGTCCGAGCCTTTTTTTTAAATTGTCGCCATCCGTCCGGGACGTTCCGGCCCCAGGACGGACTGCGCAGCTCTGCTAACAAGCCATTTGCACCTGTAATTTCTTTTTGGAAAAACATTTTTATGCCTCAATCGTCAGGTGCTAAAGGGCTAAAGCCTGCTGCAAAGGGTACAGTGTTAGCATGCTAACAGTCTATGCTAACATACTGCGGGATGGCATCCTGAGCAATCACCAATGTGATAGACCGGTCCTATCTGCCTATGGCGGACGCTCATTTTGTAGGCGATAAACGATAGTTGGGAAACTTAAAAAGTAGGGGGGTGCTAGTGGTAGCTTTTCGAAGTTGGTAGTCGGAAACGCTAACGGAAGCCCAATGATAGTTGGACCGGCCTATAGGCGATTACCATTTGGTCCGGCCGGACAAAATGGCGGATAAACGGATGGCGAAGGCGATAAATGGACCACAAATTTTTAGTCAAATGCTCAGCTCTGGCCTTTAGTCAGATACTATTTCAATTTTTCAAAAGTAAAACAAGTTTGCTTGCAACAGCACAAATACATCATGTGATTTGATTAGTGCTCCATCGTGCTTTCAAATGGACATTGACATGATGACTTCTTTAGCTTTTTTTCTAAATTAAAAAAAAAATGTTTTTCAGACAAAGCTGTGGAATTAAAGCCTGATCCCACCTCACTGCAAAGTATCCTGCGTAACGAGGGCATGTGCATCTCCAGCCAATCAATTGCAACTCCTCGCTCCCATTCTTATGCTATGTTTGTGAGTTTGTAGGCTCATGATGAGTCTTTAGTCTTTTTCTTTAGATAAGATACGTGAAGATAACCTTTTATTAGCCCCACAATGGGCAAGTTTTCAATTTCTTCTTCTTATTGTTGCCACTGTAAATTCTTTTTTAAGCAAATATTCACAGATCCTGCACAGTTTCACGTATTTCTGTAATAATTGCCTGTGATAATTATTTGTGCAGCCACAACGAGTGCCTATTACAAAGAGTCATCAAAAAGCTGCTCCTAGCCAAAACGAGGGGGTGAAGTTTGCAGGCCCCATGCGTGCCACACCTCAAAAAACACCTGGGAGAGGCGCTTTTATCGACACAGTACGTACCCACGTGTATTTTCTTTGCTGTATATTCTTTGCATTTTTACGTACCGTTTTGTTCTCCGATGCAGCCACAGAGAGTTCCAGTTAAAACGAGTCTGGCAGGTAAGATGCAATATAATTCATCTGAAGCAAAAGTGAGAGAGCAATAAAAAAAAAATAATTACGATGAATAATTCTTTACAGTTTGAGATAATGCTTTGGTCCATAAGCAGGCCTGTAATAACAACCTCTGTCTTCATTTTATGCTGCTGTAACATATTTGTTGTTTTTCCTCTCAGTTTCAACGCACAAAAAGCCCAAGAACACGTGGACATCGCAGAGAGTTTCCTCTCCCAGTCCTGCTATGGTGTGTATTATGTGGTCCGATTCTGCCTCTTGACTTAATGTGCAATACCCTCAAAGTAAAAATGTTACTAGAAAAACAAGTAGTCACTTTGCAAGAATAGAAAGAAATGGTAATTAATTAGTTGTAACAAAAAGGTTATAAAGAAAAGGATCAAACTAAATTTTTAAAAAGACAAAAGTTGTAAAATGTAGGGAAAACCCCCCAATAATATTACTGTTTTATGACAAAGAAGTTGCAACTTTGCAACCTAAAATTTTGTATGACAATGAGGAAAAGCTAAAAAAAAAAAAAAAAAAAGACAAAAAAGTGGTCAACAATCCATTTCTTATACCGATTATTGTCTTCAGGGCCAAGAGTGGACCGTAGCCTATCCCAGCTGGTGAAAAAGGCTTACTATACCCTGCACTGGTTGCTAGATCGTTGCAGGGGATTTATGGTCAAGTCAAATTTATTTATATTGACCTTAATCACAGAAAGGTCTCAAAGGGCTTCACAGTTGACGAATATTAACGACATCCCCTGAGTTTGGCCCCCCAGGAGGCAGGAAGGAAAAACTTTAAAAAATAAATAAAATCCTACTGAGGTAGCTCTTCTAATTTCCATGGTTATGGTGTTCCAGAGCACTGGAGCCCGAATAGAAAACGTGCTCGAATAGAAAAAAAACTTCTTTATGGCTCTCGGAATCAGTGAAAGACCAGCGTTTTGTGAACCAAGTAGTATTTTAGTTTAAGTAGCAAAACCTTGAAATTGCATCTCAAGTGGACCAGGTGCAAGTTGGCTAAGTAATGTAATCGAACTTTCTCATCATTCTGAGGAGTCTAGCTGCAGCATGTTGGACATGGGAAGACCAGAGAGCAATACGTTGCAATAATCTAGGCAAGGGGAAACAAACCCATGAATTATGATAACAGCGAAAACGAATGTTATATTTACGTAAAATATCACCAAGCGGAAGCATGTAGGTGCTAAACAATTACATGTAACATTACAAAGCTCAGAAGTCATGTTGCTATGAATTACATGCTGCGTCCTCTCTGAGAGGTAAGAATTTAATCAGGCAAGTGATGAGCCTGAAATACCAACACGTTTCGAGCTGTTATAGTACTATGATTGACGGTATTAGTAGTATTGATGAGGTGTCGGAGTCCATAGCTAGGAGAAGATTAGCAAGGGAGTACAGTGGTCGGCACTAAATCCTGACTGAAGCAGTTCAAATCGATTGTCGGCGCTACGACTTTTTCAAGAATTTTCACAATAAACGGGATAAATGAAACCGGCCATTAATTAATGAGACTCTCTGGGCCGAGGTCTGGTCGCTTAACCCATTAAAGCCTGAAGCCCCTCGTGAGACATCTCTCTAAAACCTACTGTCACCCTTAAAAACCGGACATTTTTGCCACCTACAAAATAGTGAATATCTCAGCCCCTGTAGCAGAAAACATAATTCCAAAAGAATTTGAGAGATAAGACATGTGGCTTTCACACAGGCACAAGTTTATTAATCTTTACTGTTTCCATCGAAGGTGCAAGTCAAGCACTATTTTTAATTTAAAAAAAAATCGAGTGGTAATTACCATGCTGTCATCATCATACGTCATTGTCTACGAACATATATCTTAACTATACATCAGGTTTGGATGGTTTCGCGTGTGTGTCGTCTACGTCGCTGCCGTGACTTATATCAGAGTTCCCACGATCGACTGTGCCTCCATTACTCCTTGAAAAAATTCTGGATATCCTCCGACAGCGCACGACACCGTCACATGTATATTCTGATGCATTTCACTGGCTAAGAGACAGAGAATTGGATTAAAAACAGAAAATGACGTCTAAGCTCTCTGGCTTTAAAGGGAGAAACACAAAACAGCGCTCTCGGCTTTAGTGGCAGAAACGCGGTTCTGCGCTCCCGTCCTTAATGGGTTAAGTAGCGGTCGAAAGCAGCCGTCTTAAAAGCTGCTGGTGCAGTGCCCGAGGAGAGTGATGAATGAATAATATTTAAGATGAAAGGTCAAAAGATCGTAAACCATTCTTGAACGAGTTTGCCCGGAAGCGGGTCGAGCACACAAGTTGTCTGTTTTGCCACACTAGCCAGTTTTGTTATGCTTTCAAGGGGTACTTTTTGAAAATGAATTGTGAGACAATTATTAGCCTTAATGCTCTTAATTGCTGGCCCGGGTTCCGACCGAGTCACAGTCTCATGTGGACCCACGGTCAATTGCCGTTAATAAAGATAAAGTATTGTATGTGTTGTTTTTTTTCCTCTCACCGTCTGCTGTCACAGACTGTGGAAGAGTGACACAGTTGTAATCACCTGGCCAAAATGAGCCAATCAAATAGGAAGAGATTTGTGGACAAGACACAACAAGCCCTTGTTTGAAAGTATAGAAGTTGAGGAATTTTTAAGACTGAATGGACAGACGACTACTTTTCTATTCTTCCGGAAGATGTTCTCTCTCATCCGTCAAACTTTCGGGACAGAACTCGCAAGATGAATGAAGGGAGAGCGCAGTACAGCAATACTATGCGTCCGCCCTGAAAAACTTGGATTTTTGGCCAACATAAGTGTGAAGTTTCGGTCGTAAAATAATGTGTCCATGTCATTGCAGAGATGTTACTCAAAGGTAAAAAAAAAAAAAAAGCCTTTTTTTTTTTTTTTTTTTTTTTTTTTTTATAAATGTGCTTCCAGTTTGGATTTACAGGTAATTGGACAATTAGAGATGCCCGTGTTGCTTTACTTCAAGTTGTTGTCCAGCCTTTCTTTTTTGAGTTGCAAGCATCAAAATACAGTTTGAACTAAAAACTTGACAATGTTTGTCCCTGTTTACGAGATATTGAAGTTTTGGGCGTTTGTTGTTTTTAAACGTGTGGTTGGGAAGAATTGTATTCATGTTCATGCAATGTTCTACTTTAGTAGGATCAAAATAGTTTCATTTATGGTAACAAGCAGGTATTTCATTTTTCTTGGAAAACAAGCGGGTTGTTACAAGGGTGAAAAAAAAAAGTATTCTCCTGTATATACAACTTGTATTTATTTCTTTGGATATACCCCTTAAGATGAGCCATCTCATTTTAGAGGGGTCCAGCATACAAAATCAAACAACAACACAGCACTAAGACAACACATAGAACACATCTCTGCCCAAAGTTACCCACCGATCACATCCAAACATGAACTCCATACTATGTCAATCCGAACAAAACTGAGCTGTGTGCTAACGTAAATATAAATAAGTAAACAAATCATACATGCACAGAATGGATCATTAATACCTAAATGCATACACAGCAATCATAACAGTAAATAAGACAATATAATCAAATCAAAGAATGTATTTAAAATAAAGCCCTTTGTGGGCTTAAAGGCACAGTCACAAAGGTGCTTGGTTTTCTCTTGGGGGGGGGGGGATAGGAGCAGATGCAAAGTGCAATGACACAATTTAAAATGTATGACTTAAGTAACTGAATAGAGTTGATTGATCTAAGATGAACAGGCAAACTGTTCCAGTCAGACGGGGCTTTAAATCTGAAATCACGTCGGCCAATTTCCTTCCTTGGTGTAAGGACATGAAAGAAAAGGGACTCCGTGTTTCTTAAACTATACTTTGTATTGTGAGGATGTAAGTATTGTTTTAAATAAGGAAAATTAAAGATATGGCATTTAAAGATAAACTACAGCCAATGAGAATGTCTTCTATATTTTGGCGTAAACCGATCAAGCGATTCATACATAGTACAATGATGTGTTGTATAGGGACACCTCAGAACAGAGGATAAAGATTTGAATCTGAGGTGTTTTGATATACTATGTCTGCATAATCTAAAATTGGAAATAATTGTGAAACCATTCCTTTCCTCACCTGAAAGCCAAAACAATTAAATCAGACTTAAGTTTAACTTCTGCACAACTGAATATGAGATTTAAAAGAAAGCTGAGGGTCAAGCAATACGCCCAAATATTTATATTCCTCAGTTTTCTCAAGGAGAGAGCCGTCAAGAAACGTAATTGACAATGGAAGAAAATTTGCTCTTAAAGAAAAGAGCATACTATAGGGTTTCTTCTTATTAAGAACCATCTTGTTTTGGTGGAACCATTTTTGTACGAAATTAAAGTCTTCCTGTGATATGCACTGAACTTGTGAAACGTGTGGTTTGGAGCAGTAGATAACGATATCATCTGCATATAACAGGGTCTGACAGTCCAAGCACGTTTTAGGCAAATCGTTAATAAAAATAGAGAAGAGGAGTGCCCCCAAAGAGGAACCCTGAGGTACACCCCTCTCAATAGTAACAAAATCAGACTGACTGCCGTGATATGAAACACACTGCTGCCTGTAGTGAAAATATGAATTAAACTTGGTGCCCCAGAATAATAAAACAACTTTGAAGCGTACAACTATTGAATTTTGTAATCTTTCCCGTAAATCTTCATACCAACAAAAATCATTTCGACAAAGATTGCAAATAATCTTTCAAAAAAGTCTTCAGGTTTCCGAGCAGAATTGAAACTCTTGTGTCTTGTGTTGGCAGCAAGTTGTCCAGGCGTTATTTGTTGACCAGGAGGATGGACAGAGCCCTGTCAAAGGGAAGCAAGAGCAGCTCCCAGTTCTTCAGGCCTCACCTGTAAGAAGCGAGGTCCAAGCTCAGAGCACCGAGCAACTTCTCAATCATAAATTGAATCTTTCCCATCTTTTGTAGATGAAAAGCCACTGTGAGGACAAAGCAAAGATGAACGCCATCTGGGACGATGAAGAAGAGCAGGAGATTGAGGAAGGACAGCAGTTCATCCAAACCCTGCCAAGAGAGTCTGTCATTTTCTTTTCCACGGGCAAGAAACAGTGCCATTTTGAGAAGCAGCAACGCTCGGCCTGTCGGGAGCCGCGTGGCCGCGATCGGTCGGAAACGGGGGAAGCGTGTGAGCCTGTTGCTCGCGTCAACCTTGCCGCTCACGCGCTGCGCAGAGGTAGCACAATGGCGAGCCAGCCAATGCTCATCCAAGCCGTGACAACACTGCTAAACTTGGACTTGTGTTTTCCAGACCAAAAGGCCTGTGCTGGCAAAACTGCACTTGCGTTACTGCCTAAGCATCTTTCTCCCATGGAGAACCTCGCTTTGGACAAGGAGGTTGCTTTCTATAGCTCCCATTCGAGCTCAGATGCTCCCAGGTCCTTCGCCTCTCAGCCGTGCTGTAGCGACCCGGTGGCATCCTTGCTGCACTTTCAGGAGGCCACTGTGAGTACAAACTGGTGAACAGGAGCAATAAGCTATTGTGGTAACTTCAAGCTGGACCACAATTGATCACGGGCAAACCTTTGTTTTTTTTTCTTCAAATTTGGTTGTCTGAAACAAAATGTCCTATTGTGATTGAGTTGGTGTAATTCATTCAAACCAACCCGAAGAAGGAAATTGGCAGATATTTTATAGTTGTGAACTTAAAAATGTTGTCCGTCAACCCTCAACTTTTGGGTGTTCCAGCTTCAAGGTTCCACGGTACGTATTCCCTGTGGAGGTCGTTTCACAAGTTTGCTTTCCTTTTTCCAGAAATTTGTTCCACTGAGCTTGGATGCTCCCTCTCCGTGCTCCTCTCCACTTCAGGAAAAAAATGTGTCCTTTTCATGAAACACTAATAGCGATCCGCACAATGTGTATGTGACAATATTGACACTTGAGCTTGCCGATTCGAATGAAACGTATTGTTGGGAACTAAATGAAATGTAGCCACAGTGCAGTATTGCTACCTTGACTCTGAAGGAATTTAGCTTTTTTTTTTCATTCCATTTGTCCTCCAGCCCTCCAAGAAAAGACTTTTGGGTAAATGACCCCCGCTCCAATGCCGTGCTTGTAGGAGAGCTCCTAAATAGTTGTTTTCTCTTTCTGTTGTCCCTGTGTGGACCAGAACCTTTCCACAAATGTCTAATGTATTTGTTTCAATGTGGTTTGTCTTTTTATGTCTCGCTTTTGAAAATAAATGGTTAATATGCAGTTTGTGGCCTTCCCATGTGTTTGTTTTGCAGAACAATTGTAGCTATTCTGTCAGCCCCTTTTCATGTTCTGTGTTGACAGAAAAGTCAAAGATGGGGTGAGCAGCAGAAAAAACTCATCAAAACACTTTGGGCGAAATGAAACAGTTCCTTTCAAATGTGCTCCGTCACTGTTTAGTGTGCAAGGCAAAAATTGGGCCCAACTTCATGTTTTCCATCATTTTCCTTTGATGGCTGGTGAAAGGAGCTGTTGTTCAAATAGTCGAGGATCATGTGCTTTGTCTTGCCATGTCCAAGGCAGGTGCTTGGATGTATATTTAGTTGACTGAATGCTGGTGGAGGAGGGTGTCAGTGGGAG
This sequence comes from Filicampus tigris, assembly GCF_054856515.1. NCBI lineage: Eukaryota > Metazoa > Chordata > Actinopteri > Syngnathiformes > Syngnathidae > Filicampus > Filicampus tigris. The sequence goes on from NC_141217.1 coordinate 3,454,320, forward strand.
TGGACTCAGGACACCAGTGGACTATAAAGCCTGTCCACTTCCCGGAGTAGTGTAAGCAGCCTCTCCTCCGCTCTCGTTCTCCTTTCCTGTTCATCGTAGCCCTCGCCGCTTACCGGCAAACATGTCAAAGAACCTCCAGCCGATCACTGACCCCACCAAGATGGGGCTGGGGCGCTCCATTGCCGTGCTGACGTCTGGAGGGGACGCTCAAGGTAAGATGGCATCGTTTGCTGGTGTGCCTGTCAAGTAAACACAGCGGTGAATGAGGTTTTTCCATTTTTACTTTTGAATAACTCAAAACGGGGTGAAGTTCTGTGCACAATAAAAATGGGTTCAGTTGTCCGCATGCTGTCGGTGTTAATTGAGATGTGACAGATTAGGATCCTAACGTGTGCAGTCTTTATCTTTTAAAACCGCATTCAGGATATGCCAACCTCGTACGGACGCTTCTTCTGTTCACCTCAAAGTATTCATGTCATCAATTCAGCTCATATTTTTGAATCATGCTAATTCCAACCTCTTGATCATTCCTTCAATTTGCATGTTTGGGGCTAATTTTAGTGGTGGTGACCTTCCGGCACGGTGGGGAAACGCTCCCTCCTCTCCCTTGAGGTCACCATCGACAGCAGCTGTCCAGTGAAACAAGAGCTGCAGCCTTCCAATTTGTCACAACAAAAACACACACTGTGGCATTTGACGTTTGAGGTTATCCAGGTGCGACACATAGGGAGCGCCATTAACGCGCCTCCTGTCCTTCTCTCTGTGCCTATTTTCGCCTAGTCTGCAGCCAGTGTTATGAAAGGTCAGATGTTCGTTTAAGGTTGGCGGTTATTAGTTGTGTGCACGGAATCTACTGTGCTTTACTTACTATTAATGCTCTTCTATTTGCAAAAGAAGTTAAGCAGTGTACTGCTTACTAGAAATAATTCAACAAAATAATACAATGATGCAACACTGAAACTCAATTACCATGTCAGAATTTCATGCAGTTGATAAAAAAAACTGTAGCGGTAATGGTTCAACAGCTGAAACCATCAACTAGCTGTTTTGACTCAATACCATCTGACTTTTTAAAAATGATTTCGAAATGTGCTCTAGTTGAGTAGTAGCAAATGATCAATTGCTCAATTCATTTAAACCCTTGAAAGTAGCTACCATCAAGGCACATTAAAATAAGAATGCTGGATGTTACTAAATTAGACCCATACAACCCTTCCTAACGGTCGCGAAAGTGGTTTTTAATCAACAAGGCTATTTCTTGAACTCAAATGGACTTTTCGATAAATTTAAATCGGGTTTCCGACCTCATCACAGTACAGAATCAACCCTTATCAAAGTACTAATGGTTGAAAACTGACTCAGAGGAAAGTGTCAATTTTAGTCTTATTGGAAATCTTTGTGGCAGTTGATACGATAGAACATAATACTGTTAATACATACTATTGAATGTGTTGGAAACTTGGGTAGGACTAAATGCAACAGTCCTAAAATGGTTGAGGCTCTACTTTGAACGAAGGATTATTTTGTGACCTTTGGAAGTTTTTAATCTGATTGAATGGCCATAACGTATGGGGTCCTTCAAGGTGCAGTTCTTGGGCCCCTTTTGTTCAGCCTTTATACTGTCTGTATTTACTGTCAAAATAAATTGACTGATCAACAACTATTTGATAATCAAATAATAGTTGAGAACCATTGTTTAACTTAAAATTGTCAAAATCAATGTCAAAAATTTTATGTGATTATTAGATTAATTGATGGAATAATCTCGATTCAAAAAAATATTCGAAAGTGACAGTCCTACTGTATGTGCTAACCTTCAGTCATCCATCCATCCATTTTCATCCTCAAAAGGGTCGTGGATGTGCATGAGCCTGTTGATATTCTTCTGAACTCTAATGTTGACCAAGCAGATGCTCATGTAAATAGTTTGTAGCTGATAATAAAATGGCTCTAAGAAGTCTCCACAGCAGATGCAAAGGGTGGCTAAACCGCGCACCTGGTCTAGAGGCTGTAGATTAGTGCCACGATCATCATATTACACTTGGAAGTTTTATAATACACCCCACCGCCCGTTGCAAGACATTTCCAAACTGCGATCAAATCTATGTAGAGCGACCGGGAAAAATGCTTTATTTAGCAAAGAGACGGCCATTAAAGTGTTTTAGCAGTGATATTTATTGGCAGACAATATTTGTACCAGCCAAGTTTTTCCATCATCATCTATTCTATGGATTTAAATGACATTCACGAGTCTCAGAAAAAAACACTATGCTCAACAATTTGCAGCCAGCCTCAGAATTCAATGACTTGAATCACACCTTAAGTGGCACTGCATAGATTGCCGTTTACACACAGTGGGTGTCAGATGTCTGGACAGGAACATACTGTACGTGTAGATTACAGATGTAACCGAGCGGAGGCAAGTCCCCCTTTTCGTCCTTTATAAATGGTACAGGTGGGTCTGGCAAGAAACAAGAATAAGCAAGAGTAGTGGCAAAAATAACGATTTATTCAAGTTTCATCAAGATATATACGTTTTTTTAATCTATTATAAATGAGTAAATATTTCACACTTTTAATTGCAAACCAAATCTGAACTAAAGTAACTTTAGTACAAAAACAAACAAATCACTGCAAACTCAAGCTTAATGCAAAACAACCAAACAAACAAACACTGCAAACACCAGTCAAGGTTCTGTTAAAAGTTTGTCAAATTTATCTACCATATTTAAAAGCACGTGAGATTCAACCGAGTAAATGTGTCCCCCATCTTTAAGCGGACTAAAACGACTACACTGGAGATCGTATTGCTGTAATCTAGTTGAGCGCTCATTTAATTAAACAGCAGCGGCCAACTGAAATGGAAAAAACAACTGACAGGTTTCTGGTCTTGAATCGGCAACTTCAACTACCTGCTATTCTGAAGCCAAACAGACACCAACCGCCGCTCGGCCGTCCCACTAACTCGAGCCATCCTCTCCACAACTTCTTCTAATCAGCTTCCGTGAGTTAGACAATTTAAGAGCCCGGATGGCGAGACCATATGGACACATTCACTGCCAATCGGAAAATGGAGTGCCGCAACGAACTACCTGGTTACACAGATATCAAATTCCGGTTCTCGAGGGCCACTATCCTGTATGTTTAAGATGTTTTCCTCCTCCAACACACCTGATTCAAATGATCAGATCATCTGCAATCCCTGCAGAAACCTGATAAGAATCCTTGTACTAATAAACCCCTCTCTCATAATCTCATCCCCCGCAAAAGCCTAGGGGCTTACTGATTTGTCATCTCACCATAAAATAATCACCAAGGGCACTTTACATCCCAACAAACAACCCCCCAGCCCCAAGGCGAGGTCCTTATTCAATGTAATCCACTCCGTATACAGTAAATTCTTGTTAACCGTGTGTTTAGCTAGGTTTTCTCCTGGAAGTCCAACTTAACCTGGCACTCTCGAACAAAAATGAACTGAACACTCAAAAACCGCTCAGACACCAGAACGTTCACAAAAACGTTCATCAGGCAGAAATACTGACACAATTGCCTCATGAATCACTGACCAAACTGGCTAGTAAGTTTTTATCAACACGTGCCAAAGTGAATTTTAACCCTTATTCGGCGGGTGTTAATTTAGGGCTCTGAGTATGGAGTACTATTAGTGCCACTACTTTGAGTCAAGCCCGTCGCACCTAACGATGCAGCTGAACCCAACTTGGACTGGACAATCGTCAAAAAAAAAAAAAAAAAAAAAAAAAGACAGCCGGCGACTCGCATTCATTGAGTTATTTGATCTATGGACCCCCTGTGACATTAAAATGGCAAGCCTGTAGCCTATGGGATTTTCAGGCTGCACATATAGTATATTGTACTTTATAACTGTTAATAAAGAGGAGGTCAACCCAAAGAATTTCTTTACAATTATTTGTTCTGTGCAGCCTCATTTGTCTAAACTTGACATTCCGATTAATATAGTGTTTGTTGAATACAAATTAAGCAGCAAAATCCACCTGTTTTTATCCATCTCAGTGGGTGGCCATTATGCCACATCCTGTTGACTAAAAATGACATAACAGTTGAACAGGGCTGAGGTAACAACCAATCACGGCTAACGAAGCTGAGCAGAATATGGCAAAACGGACTGAGATGACTAAAAATGGGTGGATCTTGCTTCTTAACTCATATTCCATATGCAAAGCAATGCAATTGGAATCAGAATGCTGTGTTTAGACTACTGTGGGCGTGTACAGCATATTATCGTCTAGGGATAATATGAGAGAGAATTACAATACACAGTAATAATAATATGAAAAGAGAATTTTGGGGTTAACTTACCCTTTAAACCATAAAAAGAGTGACATTCCAATGCATATTTAATGCGTGTAAAAGTTTATGTGGAATTTGGTTGGTTGTAATGCGCAGTCGCAGAAAAAACAGAGGCCAAGTGATTGCCCACTCATGAAAGTAGTTGCCGAATCCCGCACACTGGCTTAGAGTTCAGTATGGTCCAGCCACGGCGCTCGCTGTGCAGCAGGCCTTACACTACTTGCAGGACAAAAGTCGACTACTGCTACCAGTACGACTACTTCTCCAAACTACGACTACCGCAACAGCGGTACTTGTAGAACTGCTACTAGTTTAATTACTACCACTGACCATAAATTACAACAAGTGTTAAAATCAAACAAAATCTCCACTTGTGTGTGTCAGGTATGAACGCAGCTGTGAGAGCCACGGTCAGAGTAGGCCTCTACACTGGAGCCAAAGTCTACTTTGTTCATGAGGTAGGAAACGATGAAAGCACCATCGCATCGCAAACATGACTTGATGTACCGCACATGCCGCCACTTTACAATACATGCCAAATATATGAAGACTGTAACGAAACAGATTCTGCTTATGTACACGTGTGCATCAGGGCTACCAGGGCCTGGTGGATGGAGGAGAAAATATTCGGCCTGCTACATGGGAGAGTGTTTCCATGATGCTTCAGCTGGTGAGTTGATGACACACGTGGAGCCATCGCATGGAAAAATAGTAGCGTGTCAGTGGCCCTAAACGGGCAATAAAAGATACGGTGTACTGTTAGCCTTTGATATTTTAGCAAATTGCCAGAAGACGCAAGCGTGCTCACCAGCTTTTGGTCTTTTGATGGTGTGGCATCAGGGGGGAACAGTCATCGGCAGTGCTCGCTGCAAAGACTTCAGAGACAGGGAGGGCCGCATGAAAGCGGCCTGCAACCTGGTGAAGCTCGGAATTACCAACCTGTGCGTCATCGGAGGCGATGGCAGCCTGACCGGGGCCAATGAGTTCAGGACGGAGTGGAAAGGACTGCTGGCTGACCTACTCCGAGCTGGCAAGGAGACATTGCTTTGCATTTACTCTGTAGAACATGAGTTATTCGCCGAGGGGGGCGGGGCGTATCGAAGTATCTCCCTGTTGCTATGAATTTCGGAAGTCAACAGAGAATACTAAATCCTATTACATACAGCGCCATGAAAATGTATTAGCTCCCTTTTTCATCAAATTGGGGGGGGGGCACATTTATGATACTTAAATGTTTCAGAACAAACAAATTTTAATATCGCAAAGACAAAAAGAAAACCAGAAAGGTGTTTTAAGTATTTGATACCTTTCCGATTTTTTTATTACGGCACGGTATATCATCAGCAAATTAGGTGCAATATGTATTTCTTGTCACTATGGATCATTATCAAATATCTGCAGGTAAGATTACAGATGAAGAAGCCCAAAAGTCCTCCCATCTAAACATCGTGGGCATGGTGGGCTCCATCGATAATGACTTCTGCGGTACCGACATGACCATTGGCACAGATTCTGCCCTGCACCGCATCATTGAGGTGGTGGATGCCATCACCACAACTGCACAAAGGTCAGACATAATTCCTTTACTGCTAGCAGTGCAATTCTGAGGATAAATACACACGCATACAGTAGATATACAGCACAGAAATGGGTGCATGTACTGTACTGCGGTCCTGATGTAACTATTGTGTGTATTCACAGCCACCAGAGGACCTTCATCCTGGAAGTAATGGGCAGACACTGTGGGTCAGTAGATGGCAAGTTTGTTATATTGATGAATTTGACAGATACAGTAGGTCAATTTCCAAGTCTGTCAATGCGCATTTGCGAAACAAGCATTTTGCATGTTTTTAAAAAAATGTTGTGGTGTGGGTCGGGGGTCGAATGATTTAGACAGGCCTCGAGTCAATAATCTTATGAGTGAACGCAATGAATGGCATCACTTCATGAACTGATTTGTTCCTTTGTCAGTTCAGTTCAACCCAGCTGCACGCCTTGCGCCGCCAACTGCCGGCAAATTGCGGGGCAGCGACGGAGGCCGAGCACTGTGGGCTACGCGGGTCTCGCTGCGCAGCGGCTACGACAATCGTTATATGTAAAAGCGGCCCGTGGTGCAAAAAATATTGGGGACTGAAGCCGCAGCTTTCGAACTCTGCCAAAACAGCCGATCAGCTGGTCTCATACTGTTTGTCAGGGGTGGGCGATTCATTTTTCAAAGGGGCCACATTTACATGCTAATTCAAGTGTGTTAAATATTAATTTAATGCTTTCTTTATGAACCAGTAAATTGTATTGTTTCATTAAGCTGCTTGTGGTATGTTATAATTAGGGAATTAAAATGCAAACATCCAAAAGTGTATCATCAATCACATGAAAATACATATTAACATGACATCGCATTTAATCTGCATTCATAAAAAAAAAAAACATGTCTCTAGCAATGTGAATGCACACAAACTCCCTGGACCACAGTGAGCAACATGAGACATGCACACGTCAGCCAAACCAGCAGAGGTGGTGGGCATTACGGACAGGTCCATCAGTCCATCACTGAAGGATACCCGTTTTGCTGACGAATGATGGAAATACAAGAAATACACATTTGAAACAAAATTATAAGCGGTCATTAAAACTAAATCTTTACACTTTAGAAATTTGTAATAGTGATGTTGTGCACAATGTCCAACTCATATTAACCATTCCTAGTCCAAATATTTCGAGTGGGAAGTATATTATTGACAGTTATGTATAATGATACAGTGATGACTCAATATATCCAAAATATGAAACTGTAATTTTGCATACAGTATTATCAGGCCAAAACCTCTTGCTCCTCTTCCCTCCGCCATGACGGAAATAACAATGTTGCTAATATTAGCACCACTGTGGCCTCTTTTTTTTGGGGGGGGGGGGGAATAGTTGCTAGAGGGTTGGAAAAGTTGCCGAATAGAGTGAAAGCGTTGCAACATTGCAGACACACGTATCTTTTGCTTGCTACCTCACTTGAAGTAGTCTCCACACTTCTGCGCATAAAATAAAACCACCACATATTTTACGTTTGATTTGACTTCATGGCCACTGTGAGGGCCGGTCAGAGACTGTGGGCGGGTCGGATGGGGCCACACTTTGCCTAGGTCTGGTCTATGGTATCTGACAAATATGAGCACAAAGCACAATTAGCTCTGTTCTGTTCTTAAGACACCCTAATAATTACCAGGTCAAATTCCCTCTTCACCAGGAAATATGTGCAGGAAATAACTTGAGGACCACAGTTGGCGCTATTCTTTTTTTTTTTTTTAAATTTCTAGAACCATTGGAAAAATCACTTAATGCAGCGACATTATCTTTAGGTTGTCAACACTAAAGACAAGTTATTGCTCTGCTGACACGGTTGCACATCAAAATAAAAGCAACGCAAACTTTACTATTTAATTTGACTTCATCAAAACTGCAAGGGCAGTCAGACTCTGCGGATAGGCCGGATTTGGCCCAAGGAAAAAAAAGTGCCAGTACTTCCCTGATTTGACTGTTGCCAGGTGCTGGTGGGTATCAGCATGAGATTAACTAATTAATAATACATATATATAGAAAACAACACTGAAAAAAAAAAAATTAATTAATACCTTATTTGGTTGTTGGACCAACAGTCTGGCCACTCTTATTCTGCGAAATTATCGTTGACATCGCTAGCAACAAGTGAAGCACAAACAAGTGCACACTGGCTAATGTGATTGTGTACTGGTAATATCTTTTCCACATTGATGCCAGTTTTCAATGCAGCGCCGCCTGAGGAATTGAAGGTCACAGGCACGGTTTTAGGCCTTGCTGCTTATGTGCAGAGATTGCCCAGATTATCTGAATCTATTAATAATGTTGTGGAATGTAGATGATGAAATCCCTAAATTCCTTGCATTTGTACGTTGAGAAACATTCTTAAACTGTTAGTCCATTTGCATGTGCAGTTTTGCACGTGGTGAACCTTAGTTGCTCCTTTTATATGCAATCATGACACTCACCTCTTTCCAATGGACCTGTTCACCTGTGGAATGTTCCAAACAGCTGTTTTTTGAACATTCCTCAACTTTCCTAGTCTTCTGTCGCTCCTGTCCAAGCTTCTTTGGAAGGTGTTGCAGGCGTCCGATTCAAAATGAGAGAATATTTGCACAAAAAAAAAAGCAACTACGTTCACTGATTTAAACATTAAATATGTTGTCTTTGTAGTGTATTCAATTGAATAGGTTGAAAAGGATTAGCAAATCATTGTATCATGTATTTATTTGCCTTTTCCACAACTTTATTTCCATTGGAGTTTGTATATATCCATATAGATATACATATACAAATATATGTATTAACCGATTAGTACAAAATCCACAGCAAAGGAAACAGAAATAATCTGTTCCAACATCTAATCTTAATGTTATGACTGTAGTTGTATTTGTGAGTAAAATGGTGAGAATTAAGTCTTATTAGTTCAATGGAAAAAAAACCTAATGATATGAAAAAAAATTACAATACTCCGCGATTAAAGCCATGTAACAATTTATTGGTGAATGGCGACTCAAATATTTTTTTTTTTACCGTGAAAAAAAAAAATCTGTGAATGAATTTGCAATACAAAAACATGAAAATGTAAAAGAATGAGGTTGCAATTAAAACAAAAAAGAGTTTATTTTAGTTGAATAGTTTTCAGAAAAAAAACAACAACAACGTGGTTATCACAAGAATTGCGTGTCTCTTTCTGCCGTCTGCTACAAGGTACCTGGCACTGGTGTCGGCTTTGGCCTGTGGCGCAGACTGGGTGTTCATTCCAGAGATGCCCCCAGATGACGGCTGGGAGGAACATTTGTGCAGGAGGCTAGCAAATGTATGACTGTCGCTGCTCGCGCTCCCCAATCCGCCGCTCACGGGTCAGCTCGCATGACGGGCGACAATCATGAGAACTTGTCCTTTCAGCAACGGGCCCGAGGTTCTCGTCTGAATGTGATCATCGTCGCTGAGGGTGCGATTTCCAGGGATGGCAAAACCATTTCATCAGACCATATTAAGAAGGCAAGGCCCACATGGTGACTGTACTACACTGTGTTCCAAATGCGTAATTTCAATCATTTTCTACAGTCAAAGGCAACAGCTAAAAGCAAGTATACGACACTAAAAAAAGAAAAGCAAGAGATAATTCAAAATGACCAATATACATCCATCCATCCATTATCTATACCGCTTCTCCTCACATGGGGCGTGCTGGAGCCTATCCCAGCTGTCTTCGGGCAGTGGGGGGGTGGACACCCTGAATTGGTCGCCAGCCAATCGCAGGGCACAGACAGACAAACAAACATCCACACTCACACTCACACCTAGGGGCAATTTAGAGTGTCCAATCAACTTACCATGCATGTTTTTGGAATGTGGGAGGAAACCGGAGCACCCGGAGAAAACCCACGCAGGCACGGGGAGAACATGCAAACTCCACACAGGGAGGCCGGAGCTGGGATCGAACCCGCGACCTCTGAACTGTGCCACCGTTCCGCCGAGCAATATACAATACAACTTTATTTCTATAGTGCATTTCATAACAGCTACCACTAGCAAAGCACTTTACATTACAATAACAAAATAGCAATAGTGAAAAGTGAAAGCAATAAATTAAAACACAAAATACCATATACAATAGACAACAGAAAACAGCAGAAAAGTGTCACAGTTACGTCGGGTCAAAAGCCAAAAATACAAATGTGTCTTCAAACGAGTTTTAAAAACAGACGGTGAATGGCCATGCCTAAAATTTAAAGGAAGGTCATTCCAACAGGAAGGAAGGCTCGAGGCTGCGCTTAGTCCTCGGCACCTCCTGTCGAGCCTGGTCCGCAGAGGCACCGGGAAGGTGCGTAGGGGTGGAGGAGCTCAGAGAGGTACACCGGGGTGAGGCCATATAAAGATTTGTTTCCAAATAGAAGCATCTTAAAATGAACCCTAAAATGCACTGGAAGCCAGTGACGGGAGGCCAGAATTAGTGCGATGTGCTCACTCCTCTGAGCTCCAGTTAGGAGGCGAGCAGCAGCATTTTGGAGACGCTTGAGGGATCACTGGCCGACTCCAGAATAAAGTGCATTAAAGTAGTCGAAATGTAACAAAGGCATGGATGACTGTTTCTAAATGCTGTTGAGAAAGGAGGGGTTTGACCTTAGCCAGCCGCCTAAGATGAAAGAAGCTGGATCGAACAACAGCACTGATTTGCCAGTCCAATTTAAAATCACTGTCCAATTAAAAAAAAAAAAAAAGTTTGAGACTGCTGGTTTTAGATATGAAGCCAGGGGGCCCAGGGCAACAGGGTGGAATGTAGATGAGCCACTGGGACCGAACATCATAATTTCTGTTTTGTTTTCATTGAAATTTTAAGAAATTCAGTGACATCCAGGCTTTGATGTCCTCTACACAGGACACAAATAGTCTTAATGCTCAGTGGGACATAGATTTGACAGTCATCCGCAGAGCAGCGGAAGGAAATATCATGTTTTCGAAGGATGGAACCCAGGGGCAGCAAATACAATGAGAACAGCAAGGGCCCCAAAATAGAACCCTGTGGAACAACATACAACAGAGGGGCAAGGCGGGACTCAGAGCAACCCAGGCTAACAGGAAAAGTCCTGCCCACCAAATAGGATCCAAACCACTCTAGAGCGCTTCCACTAATTCCCATTTGGTGCTGCAGACGAGCCAGAAGAATACTGTGGTCCACCGTATTGAACGCTGCGGTTAAATCCAACAAAACAAGACATACATAGTCTCCAGTGTCATTGGCCAGGAGGATATCATTAAAAACACGTAACACGGCTGGCTCTGGCACTATTCCCAGTGCCTTTTAGGATTCAATTTAAGATTCTTCTATTTGTTTTTAAGTCATTAAATGGCCTCGCCCCGGCATACCTCTCAGAGCTCCTCCGCTCCTACGCACCTTCCCGCAGCCTCAGGCCTGCACCCACACACATGCACACACACGCACCCACACACACACAGATAGTGTGCGGCTCCTTGAGCCACGACCAGAGGTGGGTAATCCAGGTCCAGAAAGTAAAAACCCTGCCACAGTTCGGCTTTAGCCACAGGTGCTTCTAATCAACTGAGCTCATTTACCTGCCGGTTGAGTAGAAGCACCTTTTTTACTTTCTGGACCTGGATCGCCCACATCTGGCCACGAAAAATAAAACGTATCCATGCAAAGTTGTCAAGCGGTCAAATATTAAGATGATGTATTTGGTCATATGTTTCGAACAAAAAGACAGACGAAGAGAGGTTTATGAGACGGCGCTGAGTGTTGGTAATGCCCGCTGCCGCTTGAGATGACGTCATAGTGCTAGTGAAAGTCAGCCAGTTTCCAGTCGAAATCGTAGAGGCGGCTAGAGTGGCGGTAGCAACAAAGTTTGGCCCTACAGATTTGCGATGTACGGCATACATGTTTGAAAATATGGAGGACCAAAACTGTCAAAATCTAAAATAAATAAAAATGAAAATAAAAACAAATATTAAAAAATAGAATTGATATTTAACTTTATTTATATATTTATTTTTGCATTAATTTCCACATTTATTTTGCTTTTTACTTTTAAATCTTTTTTAATTTTTTTTTCTTATTTCCATATATATTTTTAATTTCATTTCAGTTTTTCTATTATATTTATACTTTTATTTATTCTTTATTTTGGCAGTTTTGGTCCTGCAGTGCAGAAGGAAATGTTGTTCAGTTCCTTTTATTTCTCATTAATGTACACTCAGCACCTCATCTTGACAGAAAAAACACAAAAATGTAGGAATTTTTGCACATTTATTAAGATAAATTGTAATATCATATGGTCATAAGTATCCACACCCTGATACATTTTATTGAATAGAAGCACCCATTTGAGCTAGTTTTCTTTGGAATGATGCAACAAGTTGATGCAACAACAAGTTTTCACACCTGGATTTGGGGATCCCCTGCTATTCTTCCTTGCAGATCCTCTCCACTTCTGTCAGATTGGAAGGTGAACATTGGTGCACAGCCATTTTCAGATCTCTCCAGAGATGCTCAATCGGGTTTCGGTCCCCAGAGTTGTTCCCTTGTTATTTTAGCCGTCGGGTCATTGTCCTGTTGAAAGGAGAACCTTCAGCCCAGTCTGAGGTCCTGAGCTCTGGAAGAGGTTTTCCTCCACCATATCTCTATACTTGGCTGCATTCATCTTTCCTTCAATTCAACAGGTTGTCCTGTCCCTGCAGCTGAAAAACACCCGTTTCACTGTAGGGATTGTATTGTGCAGGTGATGACCAGTGCCTGGTTTTCTCTACACATACCGCTTAAGAATTACCTCAGAAAAAGTTCAATCGTGGTCTCATCAGACCTGCGAATCGTATATCTCATAGTCTGGGAGTCCTTCATATGTTTTTTTTGGCAAACTCTATGCTTCCGTTGGGCCACTCTACCATTAAGCTCCAACCGGTGGAAGGCTGCAGTGATAGTTGACTTTGTGGAACTTTTTCCCATCTCCCTACAGCATCTCTCAGCCACTGTAATCTTTGGGTTCTTCTTTACCTCTCTCACCAAGGCTCTTCTCCCTCCTACGATTGCTCAGTTTGGCTGGACGGCCAGGTCGAGGAAGAGTTGTGGTCTTCCCATACTTCTTCCAATCAAGGATTTTGGAGGCCCCTTGAGTGCTGCAGAAATTCTTTTGTAACCTTGGCCAGATCTGTGCCTTGCCACAATTCTGTCTCTGATCTCCTTGGACACTTCCTTCAACCTCATGATTCTCATTTGCCCTGACATGCGCTGTGAGCTGTGAGGTCTTATATAGACATTTCCGAATCAAGTCCAATCAGTATAATTAGACACAGCTGCTCTCCAACAAAGGAGCAGAACCATCTCGAGAAAGATCAGAAGAAATGGACAGCATGTGAGTTAAATATGAAGGTCGCTGCAAAGGGTGTGAATACTTATGAGCATATCATCGCTGTTATGTGAAAAACACTTACCTCCGTTTTTTTTCATTTTCTTATTTTTACCCGAATCATGTTTCCGCGTTACAGAAATCGCATTAAAGTAAAAATTAAAAAGTTTTCCAAAATTTGAGATAAGTGTTTTTCACAGGACAGCGACGATATGATTTTTTTTTTTTTTCGGTCAAGATGTCGGTCAAGTGTAGATTAATGAGAAATACAATGAACCTTTTTTTATTTTGGCAAATGGCTGCAATGACACAGAAAGTGAAAAATTTAAACTGGTCTGAATACTTTCCATACCCACTGTAATTGTAGTAGATAAACTGTCTTTCATATGAATTAACCCACTGTAATTGTAGTAGATAAACTGTCTTTCATATGAATTAATGCTTCATTTGCCTTTACCTTGGTATTATATAATACATGACATATGATATTGTTTGTTGTAATAAAGATGAATCGCTGAGAAATATATTAGAAAAGGAACTCGGGTTAAAAAAAAAAAAATCGCAACTCATATCGCAATCGCAATTTTTCTGGAAAAAAAATCGCAATTAGATTATTTTCCATAATCGTTCAACCCTACTGCCAGGTCTTCCCTTAACAGGTTAAAGCCTAAAGCGCCTGGCTCAACAGCTCCCCAAAACCTAAGGTCATCTTTGGAATCACACTCTAAAATCTGAAGTTTTCCCAGAAATCCAACACCTACACAATAAATAATATCTCAATTCCTGTAGCAAACATAATTCCAAAAGAATTTGAGAGCTTATATTAAGCCCAAGTTTATTCTTCTTTACTCTTTCAATCATCCATCCATCCATTATCCATAGCGCTCAAAGATGTAAAAATAAAGTGTCAGTGCAAGAGAAGCACTATTTTAAATTTAAAAAAAATCAAGTGGTAATTACCATCCTCTATTCTGTTACAAAGACGTCGATATTGTCATTGTCTACAAACATATATCTTAACTATATATCACGTTCGACTGGTTCCACTGATTCAAAGTTCACAATTGCATCGTCTATATCACTGCCGTTACTCATTTTAGAGCTTCAGCAATCGACGGCGTTCACCATTACGCCTTGAAAGAATTCCAAAACATCCTATTTGGGCTCAAGACACCATCACGTGTATATTCTGATGCATTTCACTGGTTAAGAGCCCAAGAATTGGATAACAAAAAAAAAAAGGCATATACGCTCTCCCGGCTTTAAGGGTACAAAGACGCAACAGCGCTCAAGGCTCTAGTGGTAGAAACGCAGTTATGTGCTCCCGGCCTTAATGGGTTAAAAGACTCTGTAAAGTGAATTCAGACATTTGTTTTTAAATACATTCTACTTGTTTGAGGATAGTTGCTGAAAACACTTGCAAAGACTATGTCCTACTCAGGTGTGGAGATATAGGCCCTGCTTTCGTGCCCAGCGCAAGTCAAACGCAAAGCGCAGTCGAACTGTGTGCATGGGCGGGGTTTTTTTTCTTTCATGGAATTTGCACAGGTAGAATTTAGTATAAGGGGCCGTTGTGGAATGGAATCAGCCAACGCACACAAAGTGCATTTATACTGGTAAACTGCAAGATCTCTTCTTGTGAATGATGTAGCAGGCGGGCACGTCACATCGTCAATTGGAGTCCACCTACAGCACAATATTGTTTATGTGGAGTAATTTGGAAAACAGCGCTGAGCAGTAATAATACTAATGGATGAATTTATGGTTTTCCAGCTGGTAACTGACAGACTTGGCTTTGACACGCGGACCACCATCCTTGGACACGTACAAAGAGGAGGGACGCCCTCTGCCTTTGACAGAATCCTGGTCAGTACGTCGGTCCTTACATAAATCCTTACATTTGATTTGCCATAATGAAAGCCCCTATCATCCTTAAAATTGATACATTAACCATAAATCACGCTAATGTGAAACTCCATCTGTGTGTTTATGTGTATTGCATGTAAAGTATATGTCACAAAATGTTTTAAAGATGAAAAACGCCGTGTACCGGAGGGTTGAGCCCGTTTGTCATTTTCTATTGACAGAAAGTGGCAAAATGGCCGTCTCCCGATATGAACAAATCGGGTGGATTTGACTGTTTAACTGATATTACACAAATGCAATATTAATCAGAATGCCGTGTTTAGACTAGTGGTGCGGCATCGAACATATTGTCAGGAAAATTTCTGGATTGACTTCCCCTTTAACAATTTATAGTTCTTGAGGGACTATGCCAGACTGGAATGATAAAGAGAAAATGTGGGTAAAGCTGAGCGCCGAATGCTTGCGAACGTCGCAAATGTTGGGTTTTTATAAGGGTTCATAAAAGGGTGCAAAGATGTTTGCAAACTGTTTTTACTTCTACCAAACAGTTTTTCTTGTCTGCAAGAAATGTTGAACATTTAATTTTAAATGTCATACTTATTAGAAGTAGAATTAGTGATCGCTTTT
Organism: Filicampus tigris; assembly: GCF_054856515.1. Classification (NCBI taxonomy): domain Eukaryota; kingdom Metazoa; phylum Chordata; class Actinopteri; order Syngnathiformes; family Syngnathidae; genus Filicampus; species Filicampus tigris. Next base: position 3,470,054 of record NC_141217.1, read on the forward strand.
CTGTATATCTTATTTTCCTCACACAAACTTTTTTCAACATCATCCGTAATCCAAGGTAGATGAGTTACTTGGCATGTGTCTTGGCGATAGATCGAATGCCTAATGAGAAACTAATCAGTCGAGTTCCAAGTTTAGCTCAAATAAGCCATGAATTGCATTTAAAATGATGTTTTTTGTTGTTTTGATTTACATGTTTGAGCGTCACCTTTAAAAACTTATGATCCCAAAGAACTGCTATATGGGAAATGAGATTGATTTCATTTGGGAGTGGGAAATATTGAAGACAAGCAAAACCACAAACGGATGTAAACACGTCTTATATATTTGTATGTTTGTCCCCTACAGGGCAGCAGAATGGGAGTTGAGGCGGTGATGGCTCTACTGGAGGCCACACCAGACACTCCGGCCTGTGTGGTCAGCCTGTCTGGTAACCAGGCAGTTAGGCTGCCACTCATGGAGTGTGTGCAAGTGGTATGTCTGGTTGTTGTTAGGATGCAAACTATAATCACCTGGGACTTAGGGGAAGGAAAATAAGATGGGGGATTTCCAAGCTGCTCTAATATAAAAAATAACTGCCATGAAAGTACACAAACAAGTTAATAGCATCGTATCGTAAAAAGTAAAACTAAAACTACTTTGAGAGGATTTACGGACACGTGGTGTGGTGTGATATTGTCATCTAGTGGCATTTTATTGATACTGCAGCAATTAATCTGTTTAGGTGTCAAACATCTGTTACTTTCGTGTAATTTTGTATATTTGTTATTTGAGTGGTCTAATTCATGTGGTATGTGCATGGGCAGTGACGCCACACTCACTGGCTGGAAGATTGCGACTAACTCGGTCGCGTACGTACCAGGGGTGGAGCCAGAACGTGGCTAATGGAAAAATCTGGGTGGGCCTCGAAAAATCTGGGTGGGCCTAAATATTTCCCTCACTGAGCAAAATCGTCCTGTCCCGACACATCGTATATTCAAATAAAATGACAAACTGAATAATATGAAGTTCAGATCAGCCTTAGACAACCACAATTCTTAATTCTCCATTCTTAACATTCAATTAAAAAACACAACAAAACACAAATTCAAAAATAATTGAATAGTGATTTACTAAAAATTTTAAAGTATATTTTTTTTCATGAATCTCACTGGGTGAGCAGCCTGTCAATCTAGGTGGGCCTGTGCACACCCAGGCTCCGCCCCTGGTATGTACCAGATTATACTGTACATTTCGTGTATCCTTTATCGATTGCTAAATCACCTATTTCCACTACATCCCCATACAGGAAGTGGCACAGTTTGTCTTTCAGAATAAGTGCATGAAACAGGAAGTGCTATGTTAAATGTATACATTTTTCTTACTAAATACAGCACCGTTCTTAATAGATTATTTGATTAATGTTAATTTATTAAATATGTTTGGGTTCACTCAACAATATGTATGTGTTTTTTCTTTCCTTTGTAAGAACACACGCACATGCGCACACAAACAAAGTGTAAAGTGCCAAAAAATGTTTCCTTCTTTATTGTAGTTCTTTGAAAAAAAGAAATAATAATAATACCACCCTGATCAATTTGTTTCGGATTCATGAAAAGGGTCTTGTTTTATTTTCTTCAACTATTTATTTTATGTCAACATTAAATTACATTTATTTTACTTTGTGTTGTTGGTTTGGATAAAAACATTTGCTTTTTAATATGACAGCATGTGGCATGACCGAGTTTGATAAATAGACATTTGACTCACTGAAAAAAATATTTGTGGACTTCTAACATTTGTATTTTGGTACCCCTGCTCTACAATGTGATTGGAAGTCTGAGTCACTTTTCTGGTATTTCTGCTGTCCAGACAAAAGATGTGACTGCTGCCATGGCTGAAGGCAGATTCGAGGATGCTATCAAGCTCAGAGGAAAGTAAGATGTTTGTTATATAAATCTAAGTTATTAATATTGTTGCCGTTATTATTAAATGTGCAATAGAGTGACGGTAGTGACACTTACAAATAAAATCAGATTTTCTTTGACTCTCAACCTGCAGGAGCTTTGAGAACAACTGGAACACATACAAGCTGCTGGCCCATATTAACCCCCCAGATGTTAAAGTAAGGACTATCCGTCTCATCCACACCAGTGTTGCTAGATAGTAAATAGTGGTGTGTGGTACTTCTCGCTCAAAATGTTTGTATTTTCCGGAAAGTACATTTTGCGGAAACTCGAAGCCCCAAATAAAGTCGTATTGTGTATGGGAATAAACATTTTCTTTATCTTGATAACATCTTTTTTGTGGGGTGGAGGTGCGGTGGGATGGATGTGGGTTAAACCGTACAACCTGTATTTTGGTTGGGAAAGACAGACTGAAAATAGTTTCAAGAAAAAAAGTGTTTCTCAAAGAAAATACGGTGTCTTACAGAATCTCTTCTCCAAAAATTTGAATGAATGACATGTTTTTAGAGGGGATTTTCTTTATTAAAATCTTTATTATGTGAATGTATTTTTCATGCAAAAATCGGAATCATACAGCAATATTCTAAAATGTTATTTCTGAGAATGTGTTTTTTTTTTAAATATATTTTTTCAACAAAAATGTGTTTTATGTTGTAATCTTATTTTTTAAACAAGATCAGGCATCGCAAGGGAATTATTTTAACAGTTTTTCTTTCCTTGATGAAATTTAACAATCACACGAGATTGGATTTTTTGTTTTTTGGGGGTCACGGGTCGGTTAGGGTTCAAGAGAAAAATTATAATTTTGTGAAAGTAAAACTGAACTGAGAAAATGAAAACTTTCCAATAAAAAGTATGTCATCTTATGAGAATAAATGTCAAAAGTCATGTTAGACTCCAATTGTTGCAACGTTTGGGAATTTTTAAGTGATCGCTAATGCATTTTACAGGGCGCAAATTACCATGCGAATACATTAATTAGCATGCATCCGGCAACACTGTTCATCACCTCCTGCATATGTCACCACATTCAATGCATCTTTAAACTTTGCTGTATTCACCCAAGTATACCAAGTTAACCATCCCTCCCTTGTCTCAGAGCAACATCAACGTGGCCATCATAAATATCGGCGCCCCCTGTGCTGGAATGAACGCGGCCGTGCGTGCAGCTGTCAGGATGGGCATCATCCAGGGTCACAACATGCTGGCCGTCCACGACGGCTTTGACGGCCTCGCACATGGACAGGTAACTACCGTCACTTGACGAGTCGACATACGCACCTCCCTCGACCTTCAGACAGAACGTTATTGCCAACCAAGCCGAAATGTAAATCAAATGCCACACTGTTAAATCGCAGAGCCGGATGATTCCATCCTGCTGATCAGCAAAGATTGATAAAAGGAATAATGAAAGTGTTCTAATTACGTAATTACATTTTATGACTGGAAAGTTAATATGTTACACTCATGCTCCATTATCCATCCATTTTCTTCTGCTTATCTGGGGTTGGGTCATGGGGGCAGCAGCTTTAGCACTGAAGCCCAGACTTCCCTCTCCCCAGCCACTTCTTTCAGCTCTTTCAAGGTGTTCCCAGGCCAGCTGGGAGACATAATCTCTCCAGCGTGTAATGTGTCATCGCCGGGCCTCCTCCCAGCGGGACATGCCCGGAACACCTCACCAAGGATGCATGCTCACCAAATGCCCGAACCACCTCACCTCGGAGTTCCCAACAGGAGCACTCTCCAACAACCCCTCCAAGGATTCCAAAAAGGGTGGACACTCTGAACTGTTGATGGGTGCTAAGCACAAACAAAAGTCAGGGCCTGTCTTCCCACCCGAAGGTGGAGTGATGCTACCCTTTCATCCACCAGGGTGAATCCCATTGTACAGGCACCGACCTGGGGGCAATAAGTATGCCCACACCTGCTCAGCGGCTCTCACCGTGGGCAACTCTAGAGTGGAAGAAGGTCCAACCCTCTCAAGAGGACTGGTACCGGAACTGAAGCTGTGTGTCGAGGCGAGCCTGACTATGTCTAGTCAGAACCTCTCGACATCGCATACCAGCTCGAGTTCCTTCCCTGCCGGAGAGGTGACATTCCATGTCCAGCTTCTGTAGCCCGAGATCGGACCACTAAGGTCCCAGTCTTCGGCCGCCACTCATTTTAAATTGCAACTGACCACTATTATCAAAAATATAATAATCCTCTTCCTGTCCAAATTCCCTTCTCTCTCACACACACACACACACACACACGGACATGCACTCCCACACTTTTGCTTGCAAACAGCCAATCAGAGTGATCCTCATTTTGCATATTGATTGATTGCCTATTAATTCAAATTAAATGTAAAAAATCAGGATAAAAGCATAATAAAAGTATGATGACTCTTGATTCTTCACAGTTTTAAATACTGCTTATTACTTTTGGTGTTTGTTCCTGCTTGTATTTTGAATGTGTTTTGCATTTTTATTTCATGAAACTATCGCTATGGATGGTCTGAACAACAATGACTTCTCAGCCATGTTTTGTCGACAATGGTGTGACTGCATTCTAAAATACAGTACATGTTTCATTTTGGTGCGTACCTATCTTTGACAAGTCAGAAATTCTGCTTGTGGTGATTCATTTAACAATCTACATTGTGAATGGTTTAATGGACTGCTTTATCTTTATGTCTTCTTTTATTGCGTCTAACTTTCTCTTGTGGCCCAGATGTACTACGTTACTGGACTTAGTAACTGTAATATTACAAAAATATAACGTGTAACCGGTGGTATATATTATACTTCGTAACTACCTAAATGTAATTTATTACTGTAATGCGTTACTTTTGTAACACTTTAGTTCCAACACTGCTAGAGACATGAATCATTCAAGTCTAATGCTGGCTGTACATTCCTGAGACTTGTGAATGTTGTGTGAACTTCTCCATTGGCTTGAATGCACATCAGCCCGCACGTAAATGGGACGCCACCCCACCACCCTTCCCCATTGCACAGCACTGATGTACATAGAACATGAAAAACGTGAATCAAGAAACTGTGTGCTTGATCAATCAAATTGCTTACAGTACCTTGATTTGATAACAAATAATAATTAGGTATTAAAAATGGTTACCGTAATTATCCTAGAAAATTTGTTGCACTCCCCCAACATTTTAGTACTGGGTGTTTTTTTCAAACAATTTGGGTTCAACTATTTCTTGTGACAATTCACGTCCTCTCTTCTGCTACAGATTGAGCCAATCAACTGGACTTCAGTGAGCGGCTGGACTGGCTTGGGAGGCTCAAAGTTGGGCACTAAGAGGTAAACGTGCAAGGGAGCCTCTAAAGTGGAACATTGCAAAACAAATGTTGCCATAGCAAATCATAAAAAGTGAATTAATGTCCCCAAGTTATAAGTGAACAAGCTGTATATAAATAAGTGAGCGTTTACTATCTCACATTAAATACTGTTTTGGATTGAATGTTTATCACATTTTTTCCTGTCTGTGTGGCATCCCACAAAACAAAACAAACCAGTGGAGTTTATACTTTACAATCACATTTATAGAGCTGAAGTCTCCTGGGAATTGGTGCCAACCTGCGTGGTGTCGATTTGAACTACAAGTTTGGTTTGATTTTGTACTGAGTACACTTTACTCAAAAAAGACTATATTTGGTCCCAGTCTAAACAGAGTAAAATTTAACACTTGGAAGAGAATAATATCCAGAGTAAATTCTACACAGAAAAACATTTGGAGAGTTATTTACTTGAAAAAAAGTACTGAAGTTTTTTCACTTAGAAATTCGAAGTACATAATACAAGGAGAGTTTTTGAGTCAATTATACTTGCATTGTGATACTTTATTTAAAAAAAAAAAAACACAAGGATTGAGGAACATACCAACAAACTTCAGGTTGGGAGACGGCCACCGTGACTCCAAGAGAATTTGGGAGGTCTCTTTTTGGAGACACCAGTAGCTAACTCACAGCAGGTGTGACATGGCTTGTGAGGTAGAGTGATCATTTGCAAACTTGCAGGTTGTTGGGATGTTTCTCAACCCTTGTATGACTTTTTTTTAATAAACTAATACCAGGGCTGGGCACTTGACCCCGGTCCGGCCGCCACCCTCCACCCTTGACCTGGGTACCCTTCCGGCCGCGACCCTGCGGCCATATTCATAAACATTGGCCCCCGCCCTATTCCGCCCCCAGAACCCAAAAAAAAAAAAAAAAAAAAAAGCGTCCGTGATTGACGTCGCTGCGGGAGAGACGCTAACGGCAGAGGCTTTTTAAAGATCATTAGCTGGCAAATTTACTATTCGAACCCGCTGTGGACACGCTTCAAATGCGCCAGTAGTACTTACCCAACTTCGTGCTTACTTGCATTGCAAGCCTTTAAAATAAAAGCGTACCAGCAAACCACTATACAATGCAGGTTTGCTATGGCGTATTTCCGGAAGTAGTGAACACCAGAAAAAGTGAACTCCACCTTGATGTGCTAGCGTCTGAATATACTCGTGGACACAAATTGTTTTGAAATAAGCCAGGGGAGGCGTCGCTTCAAAAAGACAGCGACAACAATGGAATTCGTGCCTGCTACAACCATAAAGAGACCGAGATGACTAGACGATGCATTTAATTGTATTGCGAAAACGATCTTGAAGGTTGCGGCTAAGGGGAACGTGGGTGAGTAGCTAGTTTCTCCGTGTGGGAAACTATATGTCATTGCAACATGTGAGACAGCCACGTGCGCTCAAGTGTGTTTGTATTTCCTTATCGTCACATCACGTAACACGCGCCTCCCACCTGCAACTGGGGCATTCCATTACAAAGAGGGGCCGGGGGGGCAATGCCACAATCCCTATAACAGCAGTTGTCGCTCGCGCAGACACTGGAGTAGGAAGAAGCCTAAAAAGAAGCCTTTCACCGAGTAGGCTCAGATTATTTTTGGCCGCCTCGCGAGCACGTCACACGCATGAGGTGATTAGTGGGCCGGACTAAAATCAACTTCCGGCCATGCTTAGTCCAACCATTTAAAATTTAAAATTTGTCACCCCCCCCACCCCTCCGCCCCAATAATGGGTTGGAGGGTCCGACCGGTCCGGCCCAGGGACGGACTGCCCAGCTCTGACGAATACAATGCAAGTAAAACTGACTCAAAAACTGTCCTTGTAAAATCTACTTCACATTTCTGAGTAAAAAGCTTTCATATTTTTTTTTCAAATAAATAATTAAATAAACATTTACTCTGTTTAGACTGGGACCAAATACCGTCTTTTTAGAGTAAAATGTACTCTATGAAATTTACTGTGAAATGCTTTGGTTGAATAGAACTGCAAACTGTAATACTTCGCACTGTGTTTGTAATTCTCACTCACCAATGTCAAAATGCTTCCCCCCTCTCCCCGCAATGTCCATTAGTCATAACAACACAAAGCATTTTGCTGTCTTTCTGTTCACTATCTCAAAGAACGCTTCCAGGTAAGCTGATGGAGGAAATCAGCCAGAACATTGCAAAGTTCAACATCCACGCCTTGGTGATCATCGGAGGATTTGAGGTAGGATTAGCTGGCCAAGACGTACATTTTCTACCCAGTGACCTATGCATTCTGCATGTGTGTTACTTAATAGATGAAGTGATGAACAATGTGGCAGACATATTACATCGCACCATCCGATTTGTCTTGGCTCAACTGTGCATGAGCAACAATTGAAGAGCAATGGTGGCCCCTACAGGGACACAAGACACGCTATATATTCCTAATTAGGAATGCCACGTTGTCATAGTGTTAGCGTTGAGTAACGTTGTGTCATGTTGATTACTTTGCGTCGCCTACTATGTTGTAAGGCAAGGCATCTTTATTTACAGTATAAAGCGCATTTCATACACAACTCAATCTGCTTCAAGCAAAGGCAACAGCTACAAGCTCAGGGCTCAGGTAACGACCAATCACGGCTCAGCTTCAGACAATAGGTCAGCCGTCATTGGTCCTTATCTGAATCCTGAGCAGTTGTGATGTCATTTTCAGTCGACAGAAGTGACAAAATGGCCGCCCCCTGAGATGGCTAAAAAGGGGGGGAACTCTTATTCCACAAACGCAATATTAATCAGAATGCCGTGTTTCAACGAGTCGGCCTGCCGGGAACATATTCTTGAAAAAAATATGTATGGGTTGACTTCCACTTTAAGGACAGTTTTTATTTTTCCATATTCATATTTGAGTATTTAGGTAACTTAAGAAGTATTTGAGTACATCCAGGAGTGTTCAGGTCACATTGTACTTCAACATTTGAGCCTACTATGCAACTGTATTTTAATATTGGTCTGCATGGTGGTACCTGGAGAGCCAAGTATTTTTGAGGTGGTACTTGGTGTAAAATGTTTTAGAATGTTTGATTCAAAAATGACCTGACAAAAAGAGCAGCTGGTGGTGCTGAGTGATGTCATATTGCGTGAAGGAGAGGTTCAATTTCATCCAAGGGACCTGAAAGGATGTCTTAAAAGAAAAATGAAAAAATGTTTTGAATTAAAAACTGTGAATTAAATAATAACGGCTGTGTGCTGGGTTATGATTGGGCGCTACCCGACTGTACTTTTTTGTGAAAGGAATGACGACTCAAACGATCTCCTCGTGTGTGTCCTTGCAGGCCTACGTTGGAGGTCTGGAGATGGTTCAGGCCCGAGAGAAGTACGAGGAAGTGTGCATCCCCATGGTTGTGATCCCCGCCACCGTCTCCAACAATGTCCCCGGCTCAGATTTCAGCATCGGCGCTGATACCGCTCTAAACACGATCACCGCTGTAAGTGCCTGGGCTAGCACCACAAACACACACACGCACACAACTTTGAGGTGCTCATCCACACACTGCTGTGTTGCTGCTCGCAGACGTGTGACAGAATCAAGCAGTCTGCAGCGGGGACCAAACGTCGCGTGTTCCTCGTCGAGACGATGGGAGGCTACTGCGGCTACTTGGCCACCATGGCCGGGCTAGCGGCCGGGGCAGACGCTGCCTACATATTTGAGGAGAAATTCAACATTAAAGACCTGGAGGTGAACATGTGACGACGGAGAAAGCATCCATATATTGAATAGAGGGTGACTTGCGTGTGTTGCGCTTTTCTTTTTTTGTCTTCAAGGGGAATGTTGAGCATCTTGTGGAGAAGATGAAGACAACGGTGAAAAGAGGCTTGGTTCTCAGGTAGAATGTGGCAGATATGAACAGGAGGACAACAGGACACATTATTACTGATTACAAACTCTACTGACCCTAAATTTTATTTACGGCTCAATAACTTCTAGAAAAGATTGGAGTTCTGTTGTTATCAACACTAAGTAGTCAAGATGACACACCGTTACTCCCCACTAACTCTATTGACCATGAGACATTCACCATGACACATTTTATAATGCAAAAATCATCCATCTTTGTCCCTTGAGGGCCACCATATTTTCCCTGTATTTAAAATATTTGTGCAAAAGAATTTCTTTATACTGAATCTATTATTATTAATTCTTCAGCCGGCCAACTTAATTGGCCGATATAAATTAATCGACAAAAATCACCCAATTTTTCTCTTAATACACTAACATATTACAATATAAGACAGATAATGGATATTGAACCCACCACTGAAAACAAACCAAAATTGTCAGATTTTTGCCAATTTTTCTCTCTGTTATAAAGTTAAACAATTACCGAGGGATAAAGTATCAAAAAACAGTCAAATGTTATGCCTGTAATTCATATTTTTATTGTTGGACGCATTAAGGGACCAAAAAATACGTTTTTATTCATTATATATTTTTTTCAATTAATCTGCAATTAATCTATTACCAGAATGTTCTTCTCTCAAATATCGGAATCGGCATCAGCCTCATAAAATCCATATCTGCCGGGCCGTAATTATTTACTTATTTTAATTATTTACTACACGACGATGTCGGACGGGTGGCTCAATCGTTTCTAATTCCAGTTTCTAATCAAGCTTGCCAATCCTAAATAATGTGCTGTTCAGCCCTGTGTGCTCAAATGTCAATCTTCTCTTTTGTTTTTACTTACTTTCCTCATTTCACCAAGTTTTCTTTGTATTGTGTAATACTAGCTACCTTTATATGTTTGGGTTTCGGCAAAAGTACACTTGTTGTTTACATTATCCATTGTCTGCATTAACACGTCCTTACCCATGTATGGCTTTGAATCCAAAAGGTTGCACATTTATCAACATGAGTGCACTGGGGTTGATTTACATAACATCCCAAGAGATAAAGCACTAAATGGGATGCTGAATGTCATCCAAACCTGCAAAATGTAACAAAATTAAACAGGTACGCGATGCTTTTACATCTACTTTTCGATTATAAAAAACGTTTGACCGCAATTTTCAAAAATAATTTGTAATAGTCATTGTTCACGACCCCGTTAAATCCATCCATTATCTGTACCGCTTCTCCTCACAAGGGTCGCGGGGCGTGCTGGAGCCTATCCCAGCTGTCTTTGGGCAGTAGGCGGGGGACACCCTGAACTGGTTGCCAGCCAATCGCAGGGCACACAGAGACAAACATCCGCACTCACAATCACACCTAGGGGCAATTTAGAGTATCCAATCAACTTACCATGCATGTTTTTGGAATGTGGGAGGAAACCGGAGTGCCCGGAGAAAGCCCACGCAGGCACGGGGAGAACATGCAAACTCCACACAGGGAGGCCGGAGCCGGGATCGAACCCGCGACCTCTGAGCTGTGAGGCGGACGTGCTAACCAGTCGACCACCGTGCCGATTTTAAGCAGTCATTTTGGGCAATCCCAAAGACAAACTCTGACTTGGGAATTTCTCCAATTGACCCCAATTGGAAGCAGGTGTCCTGAACAGATGGGGCACCATATTTGGCTTTTTTTTTGTGCCTAATTGAGCAGAGCATGGCGTGGAGGTTTGATGATCATTTTGAGGGTTCACCATCAAAAAACAGGGTGCGAGGGCCCGTTTGTCGCTGCAGCTTTAATCCATCATTAAGTCCTTTTGTGAAAAGACTGCACTTGCTGTTCTTCCTACTACAGGAACGAAAACTCAAATGCCAACTACACCACGGATTTCATCTTCAACTTGTACTCTGAGGAGGGTAAAGGTGTCTTTGACTGTCGCAAGAATGTGCTCGGACACATGCAACAGGTGGCTTTGCCGTGTCCAAATGCGTCCACTCGCTTTTCTCACCGTGTACCTCACGACTTCTCTGTTCACTGCAGGGTGGCACTCCAACACCTTTTGACAGAAACTTTGGAACAAAGATGGGTGCCAAGTCCGTGCTATGGCTGACTGAGAAGCTCAAAGAGTGCTACAGGCATGGTGAGGTTACTTCAAACATTTGGTTTATGATAGGAATGTCCGAAAGGTTTTATAATTTGATCATGTCATGCAAGCGAGAGCCAGTATCAAAAGATTAACTCTGCCTTTTCCAATTATTATTTTGTGACACTTTTCCTGAAAAGACGATAGCGGTAAGAGAAGAGGAAACATTCTACATTCTTACATTCTAAGCAGGCAAAATGGTGTCCAACAGTTTTTGTTTTGCAAACGTTTTGGTGTCCTGATAGTTTGAGATTGTCGCGTCTTGTAAGGAGAAACAAAGGGAATGAATAACTAACTGAGCTGGGCATTCCATCTATGTGGACAGACCAGTCTGCCTATCATCATTGCGTATTGCATTTGCGAATTGCTGCAGCACCACACTAGCGCACAGAGAATTGCATGGTAGCAATTAAAAAAAATAAAAAATAAAAAACAAAAAATCGAATCGAAAATCAATCAGGAAATGGAAATCAAATTAAATCAGAGCTTGAGTGAATCGTTACATCCCTATATATATGACTGTCCTGTACTGGGAACTACTGAAGTTTATTCTTCTTTGGCTACCGCAGGCCGCATCTTTGCCAATACACCCAACTCTGCCTGTGTGCTGGGAATGCGGAAGAGGGCACTCACCTTCCAGCCCCTGGCTGACCTTAAGGGAGACACAGACTTTGAGTATGACGTGCACGGTTCCGACGCACCACATGTACATGAGTGCTGTCGAGTGTTAATCGCTACGCCTCCCTAACCCCATCCGCTATTTGCTGCAGGCACCGCATTCCAAAGACGCAGTGGTGGCTGAAGATACGGCCCATCATGAAGATCTTGGCCAAATACAACATCAAGCTGGACACGTCGGAACATGCCGATATGGAGCACGTGATCAACAAGAGAAGCCCCCTCTGCAACTAGCGGTCACCGACACACAACTCATCTTCATAATCTTATCTCATGTACTGTATTCAGAGGCAGTATAAAAAAAAACAAGAGAAAGATTAAAGTCTTTAAAAAAATGTTGTTTTCTAGTTAACAAAACAGTCACGTTGTAATAAACCTTATTCTCTGTTAAATAGCACACACTGGACAGGTTAGTTGCATGCTGCCATCACCTTTCACCGGTCCCCCGGAGTCAAGAGACTGAACACACAACCACAGCACAAAGCATGGCTGGCTCGCCCATTAGGCCATATAAGCAAATGCTTAGGACACCAGAGACTCCAGGGGGCGTCAAAACTGTAATAGGGAGGGCGGTGGGAAATCACCTTGAATAAAATTAGTTTATATTAACTCTTAAAATGGAGAACATAGCAGGCCTGTTCGTAGATTCAAATGCAAAACAATGCCCAATGACTGTCAAATGAAAAAATGATTCCAAATATGTCCCGACGACGACGCACCCGACCCCCTTCCCAACTTCTCTCTCGTCTCCCTCTTTCAGCTGATTGGTATCTCTGACAGACTTGATGGTGTTGGTTAATCAGCAAATCAACGTTTGTATTTAATGTAGCTGTGCCGCAAAAAGGGTCTTAAAATAATTTGTATTGAGATTAACAACACTGGATATTTATATTGGCCTAATGTACACTTTTATTATTTGTTGATAGCATTTTCATCTGACCGGCTATTTTTTCCCCTGCTATTAATAGTCAAATGCTATTTTCCTTTTCACTTTTTATGCCAGTTTTTTAATCCTTGTTGGATGTTGTGTTAGTTAAAATTGTCTAACGCATCTTAATCGTTTTAAACTTTGCATCACACGTTAACATGTTTATTAGAGTGATCATTATTATGATTATTGTTATTAGCATTAGAAGTATAAATATTCTGAACTTTAGTACGCTGTATTACTAAATGCCATTTAATATGCAATAAATTGCTAATCAACATTACACTGACATTCAAGTATCCAATTTAATACGCACATAAAAACTAAAATATAAATATTATTGAATATTGTGCATGCATAATAACAGACAATATTTATCAGTTCTGTTTTGTTTTGAGAGCAAGTGGCACTCTCTCGCAATACGTGGTCAGGTGCGCCGGTCAACAACAGCGGGGAGGTAAACGGTGGTTGTTTGGGAGATCGTTATTTGAAAATATGTATTATAAGTAACACATGTATACATGTACACTTACATACATTATCATCTGTCTGTTTACTGCATTAGTATAATGTTATGCGGTACTATCAGAATGCTGGTTTGCCATCAAATTTTACTTTTATCACAAAACTTGGTTGGTGAGTGTTTTATGACTCCTTGCTTTTATTTCAGTGCAAAAAACTATTTAACAGACAGATGTAGTCAGACTTTCTATATAACTAATGATATATAATTAATAATATCATTCATATTTACAGAGTGTCATCCATCATTTTTCATGATACACCAAATTGTCCATCAGTCAGTCCGTCACTTGAGGCTGTCAATCAGTCCGTCAGTTAGTACGTCAGAAGTCCATTGATCCGTCCGCACAAAACCCACCCCAAAAAAACGCCACCCAAACGGACGTCCGTCAGTGACCGACTGACGGGCTGGTTAGTGAAGATTACACTGACGGACGAAACTCCACTTCCGTCAGTGCATAGTCCGTCATTTTCCAGAGAGGAAGTCAAGATGGCGGACTGAGCAGTTGTGCTTTTCGCAGGAGCTGAAGGAATATGTTTACAGTCCTAATCTTGATATGAGAAATATCAAGCAACACGGTAAATACGGAGTAGAACCCAACCAAAAAAAACGTTTTTTTTCGGCCCCAAAAAATTTCGCCAAATCGCTTTGAAGGGGCTTCAATCACACACACCAATACCAAGTCCGACTCCAAAGAAATGAAAGACGAGCACTGTGAAAGAAAATGAAAAGGAGGTGAGCAATGCAAAATCTTTGAAGCTGTTCAAGGACTACTCCTGAAATTCAATGTGGAGGAATGTTTTGAAGCCTTTGAATCCTGCATTGAGGCCAATGCAAAGGCAGTAAAAGAGAATTAATGTGAAAATTAAAAAAGTTTCCAAAATTGAAGGTAAGTGATTTTCACAGGACAGCGACGATATGTAAGTTTGTATCGAGAAACAAAACACACTATGTAAGATTTCACAACTAGTCAAAAATGTAAAAAAAAAAAAAGGTTTACAATACAGTGGATTTTGAATCAATGATAGGGATGTTTAGAATAAATTGGATATAAGCCTTTCTATCGCAAACTGATTCCATATGGTTCCATATCCCTAAAAGTTTATTCAAGAAAGTTTGTTGAAATGTGATTATGAAATCACAAAATTGCCCATGAAAGTATCTGACTTTCATAAGCAAGTGTTACACTACTGGAAAATGGCATTTACCCACAACTTTAGTCCACATGGTTCCATCTTATGGAACAACAGAACAGTATGAATAAATCAAAAAACTCTATTCAAGCAAAGGTGGTATGACAAGGCAATAACATTTGTAGCTGACCTTATGGATAATTCTGGATCAATTATGCCACTTGACCCTTTTAGTGATAAGTATGGAATACAGTGTTCTTATAGAGAATACAGAAATATATGTCATGCTATTCCAGCCCCCTTAGCTCCCACAAGGATAGCGTTGTTGAACGCCCAGTCGTTGACGGACAAATCGTTTATCCTGAGGGAGCTCTTTCTTTCCAATGACTTGGATTTCCTCTGCCTGACGGAGACATGCGATGTGCGATGCTCCAACTATTACCGCCTGCGTGCTCATACTTGGACGCTCCAAGAACTTCAGGTTGTGGTGGAGGAATGGCTACAACAAAAACAATTTTAAATGTAAACACTGTATATTTGCCACATCATTCACCTTCTTTGAAGTTGCCAGTGCCCTGCGCTGTCATATACCGTCCTCCCAAATACAAGGAGTTTCTGAATGACTTTTCGAATCTTCGTGCCGAAATCATGCTGCTATATGATCGCATCCTGTTTATGGGGGAGTTTAATATTCATGTGTGCTGTCCGGAAAAACCACTGGCAAAGGACTTCTTAAGACACATTGACTCTTTCAATTTGGTGCAGTGCGTGGCTGGCTCCACTCACAAGCAAGGTCACACTTTACTTAAGTATTGGACAATGTGCTTTCTTATTATATGACTGTGCTCTTTGATGTAAGTTTTCCAGTGCTGTCAGAGCTACTGCTAGCGAGCGCAGGAGCAGTTTTTAACCCCCTCACTGCTAGTCAGTTTTCTGAATGCTTTGATCAGCTTTGTGTTCCCTCTACAAACACAGAGGAACTCAGCACTTGATTCCATTACTGTAATACTGTTTGAGTCAGAGGGGATCGAGCCTTCTCTGTTGCTGGTCCTTCCCTTTGGAATGACCTTCCATTGGATGTTAGGCAAGCCCCCTCTCTGCCCATTTTTAAGACCCGTTTGAAGACACATTTCTATTCTGTGGCTTTTTATTCGTCATGAGACTGGAAAAATATTCGGCTGTTTTCCGGTGTCTAAAGTTAGTGCTTTGAGTTAATTTATTGATTTTATTTTTTGTTGTATGTGAAGTGCTTTGTTACAGCTGTAGCTGTTGTGAAATGCACTATACAAATAAAATTGAATTGTATTGTATTGTATAACAAATTAAAAATACACTTTCATATTAAGACGTGAAGATAACTTTACCAAAAATTTGAATTGGTCAGTATAAAATTGGAGATAAAAAATGTAATAATAAAGTCATTCAAACTAGATTCAAAGAAATCTTTATTGATCTGGTAAAAGCTACAAACATAAGAAGTAGTGAAATAAATTCAAGAATTTCAAACATGTTGAATTTATGAAGCGACCAATTCATCTAAAAGCTAAAGAACTGCAATTCAAGATTATCCATAATTATTATCCAGCTGCTGAGACTTTACGCAAGAGATTTGGGTTTGATGTGGACTCATGTGTTTTTTTGTTAGACAAACAATGAGACTATTGAACATCTTTTTTACTCATGTCCAGTTGTCAAACTAATTTGGAAATATTTGTTTGATTGGCTAAAAAAACAGTATCGTAAATATCACTCCCTTTAATAAAGAACAAATTATTTTATTCAAAGATGAGTCCCCTCCGTTGTCAAATTTGATAAATATAATAATTATACTAGGTAAATGCCATATTCACTCCAGCAAATGGAGAAATAAGTTCCCATCACTAAAATGTTTAAAAAATGAGTTAAATATTTCCAATCTTTAATCCTAATGGTAGAAAGTGAAAGGATAAATGGTTTGGTGGAAACTGCAACGCAATATAATTTCTTTGAATGCTAAGAGTCTCAATGATTGTTACCTTCAAATTTTGTTTTACTTTTGTTTTTATGTTTTTAATCACTTAAAGCGATTTTTGTAAAATACATTTTTGAAAAAAAAATGTCATCAACTGTCATTCGTTAATTGTCAGCAAAACGCATACAGTATACACGCACAAGGACACACACGCACACAAATATTTCTATCTATCTATCTATACACAGTATATGATTTTAAAATATCTATATTTATGCATAAGCGGTATGGATAATGGATGGATACATACACGTCACTGCTAGTGTAGTGGTACACACGCCTGAGTTGTGTGTGGGCAGCGTGGGATCGGTTCCAACTCAGTGACGGTGTCTGTGTGTGTGTGCCCTGCGACTGGCTGGCAACCAGTTCCGGGTGTGGTCTGCCTTTCGCCCATTGTCAGCTGGGATAGGCTCCAGCACCTCCCCGGGACCCTGTACAGGATAAGCGGTTTGAAAGATGACACATGAATACATACACACATCCACACACTTTCGTGGCTGCCAGTAAAATTACAGTAGTGAAACCGGAAACGGAAGTGGCTGTCGCAGAGGTCACCGAGAACTCGCGGTGGTTGCCGGGACGTCGGCGGACTGTCTGCCTGCGCCGAGGGTAGGTGCGTGTCCCCAATGTCCGCTCCGGTCGCCCAGTCTGGAATGCGCAATTTAGCGGTGTGCCGTGTGACAAAGTGACCGAGGACGCTGCACCGTGCTAGGAGCCATGGTTGCAGTTTGTGGATTCTATTAGCGTCGCAGCACAGACTAAAGGTTTGACTCGTTGAGCTAGCTGACGTTAGCCCGCTTCATTGATTCGTAGCACGCTAGGTCCAAATCATAACCGATAGCCGGCTAGCTAGCTAGCTTGTGAGGAAAGCTAGTTCCCGAGTGTCGCTGGCCCATCCAGTCAACCAGAGGGGGACACATTGCTCGGCGGACAGGTGTATACGGCCGGCAGAGGAGGCGGGCGCCAGGCAGGCCGGTGGGGTCGGGAGAACGCGACGGGGTGGAAGTGTGTCAGGAGCGGCTGATGAGTTCAGACCAGAGCGGAGAGCCGCCGCTGCTGCAGGAGGAGGCTGATCCCGGACCGAAGACCGGCGGGGAGGACGAGGCTCCGCCGAGGAACGAGGGAGGGTCAGGCGGCATGGTGAGTGAGGCCTGCTGGCTAACCAGGTAGCTCGTTACGACACGACGACCCACTGGGACCTCTGCATGATGAGCCATATTTTTAGCTAACTGCTAATTTTAACCCGATCAAGATTAATTAGTCACAAAATTGTCGCTTGCATGGTGGTCCTTGTGACTATTCGAACTTTGTCTCATTGAGATCGTAAATTTGGATTCCACTGCGCAAGCAGTCCCGTCAACTGTGTTTATTTGGACCATAACTTGCGACAGATGGATAGCTAGCTTAACGCTAGCTGCCCCCCGGGAAGCTCATTAAGTCGTTTGCTGACTAATCATTAGCCAATAAGTTATGAAGCCACCATGCGTGTATGATAGACGGGTTTGTTTTGGGTTCTCGGGGCTTCAGGTCAGCTTTCACACCCGGCATGCCACCATCTTTGATGATTACCTCGTCGAAGTTAAACGTTCCTTCGCCCCGAACCTTGCCGTTAGCTTAATTGGTCGTGTGGCTAAAGCTAGGCTAGCTAGCAGCAGTGACATGCGTCGCGAGGACCCGGCCTGCGCAGCTCAGTCAGCTGACTCGCTTCCACTTAGCTGGCCGTGACACAGAGGCACGCATTGTCACTCAGAGGCGATTCTGTGGACGACGACATCGAAAATGTCGTGAAATGGCGTCCATGGAGGATACGTGTTTTTCTTGTGACCAGCTGTTCTTGTCAGGCCAGGAAGGTTGCTCCTACCAGGGGGGCAGGGACCTCTGATTGCAGGTGGCGGCTGACAATGTCAAAAGAACGAGTACAGTAACGCCATTTACTGCTTGGTTGTTGTTCGTAATACATACTAAAAGGATAATACGGACTTTCTGTGTACCTCAGTTGCAGCCTCATTTATTTCCAAGTGAACAGTTTGCTTATCATTATTATCCCCATATGTTGGTGTCCCCATATGTTGCTAGTACACCAGAGACTTGGACATTTTTTCAAAAATGACTAAATCGCATTTAAAATCGTTTCATTAAATGCACCACCATTTAACAGAAAAAAAGATACATAATTTGTCAAATATGATCAAGACAATCCAGAGATATCCAAATTTTAAGTTCATAAAATTGACCCTTTTATTTAATGCAATTACCTAAATCAAAGAGAAAATCTTGTGATCAGGCAATGTGGTCTATTAACTTCAAAATACAATACCTCTGTAATGGCAAAGACAGTTATGCTTAAAATTTTTACAATGCAACGCCAGAACAGTAAGGTATACTGTGCAAATGGTGCTGTCCCTCACAGACCTTTGGGGAAAAAAAAAGGTCAAGGTTAAATGATGACACAACATTCTGCCACAGGAGAATCTGAATGCTGCATTTAATTTGAGCTCATATGGGCATGACACACTGGATTTGGCCGATGGCAGGTCTGCCCAAGTCAGGTCCTCAAGAGCCCCTGTCCACCCTGTTGTAAGGCCTAGATCACCAATCCGACGTTGGTATGCATTGGGGCGTCTGATTGATGTAGCGAACACCGTCGTAACTGTCAGGAAGTGTCTGGTGGGCGTTTTAGTATTTTGAATCGGCGTCGTGAGTTTGGACATTTGGTCACTCTGATTGGCTGTCCGCTAGCGAATCATTGCATGGGGCGATAACAGGAAGTGACGAATGCACATAAACAGTAGCACGCCTTTGCTGCCTTAATCTTCTTACAAGTACAAGAGCGAGGGTTGACAATCTAAGTATTTCACAATACTGTGTCAAGAGCGTGTTTGCTTTGCGTGGGAGTTCGTGAGTGAAAAATATAGCTGAAAGCATGCCTGAATAGTGACTACAGACGGCGATGGTATGGAGGTGTATTACATCTCACGAATGCGCTGAAGGTCCATTAATGGTCAGCGTCGCTGTCTGTGTATTTGTATCTATGTATTAGCGCGACGTGCCAACAGTCGTACGCGTCTGTCACAGTTGGCCAATGTTGTATTGGTCTATCTATTCCTTTAGATCTCTCCCTCTTCGCCCAATACACAGATGAAATGATCCACTCATCAGCAAGGTCTGAGAAGCCTGATAATGATCCTGATCCTTTGAATGATGTGTGTTGGAGGAGGTAGACATCTAAAACAGGCTGGATAGGGCTCTCAAGGACAGGACTTGGGCACCCCTGCCCTATGTTGTTTATTCGCAATGCAGATATCTTTTCTTTTCTTTTCTTTTTTTTTTTTTTTTAGGAATTAGGATGAAGCTGTAAGAAATACCCATTATCTCTGTACATGTATCATAGACATGTATGAAATAAAACACTTTTCACCATGACAATCTTATGAAGAGAATGATGGCTGTAACAATTCTTAATTGGTTATAAATGTATAAAATAAATTATTATTATTATTATCATCATTTTATTATTGTCACCTTAAGATAGAGCTGCTACCATAAATTACTAGTATGGTGAAGTTCTTTAAAGGTCAGGGTGCAAACATTGAAAACCTTTCTGTAGCCCTCTAGAACCCCCTTTACAATGCATAACTGTCATTAAATGTGATTAGGACGTTGGTAGACTGCAGTTTAATCATTAAATACAATACAGAATGTATCGTCTGCCGATTGAATCTCGCGCCCCCTCATCTTCGGCTTTTTGCGACGTCACAGTAGCCGGAGGATTCAGTGACTACTAATAATGAAGGGTCTAATAATGCCCCCTTCTGTCGCCCGTGTGTTTCAAAATCCTCTCATTCCAAAAATCGCTCGCCATAGAATGTGCTGTGTTTGTAGCGCATGGAAATTGCTCAGTCTATGGTGTACTGAGCGGTTTAGCGATTTCTACGTCACTTCCGGTGGCTAGAGCCACGATTCCTCAACCTTCCATGAGGTTCGGAAACACTTGGAATGAGTACGTAAAACCTATTTTCTAATCGATCTGTGATTGACAACTTGCAGGAAGTGACTTGTATTATAAAACCTATTACCAATGAGAATATGAATTTTAACAGACTCTGAAAAATGTTTGCACCCTGACCTTTAAGCAAAGTCTGTACTTATAAGCAATGCCTATCCTTGTTTACATTTTTGTGTGCTAGGGCTGGGAAAAAATTGGATTATCACCAAACTTTAACTAAATGAGCAAGAAGAAAAAGATTGCCACATCAGCGTACTTGTTTACAAACGCACAACTCATCATCCAATCAGATGACGCCACAGTCACGTGAATTCAGTGTACTAAACGGGAGAGAATTCTCTTCGAAAAGATCCTTCATATACTGTATCAATGATCATCAACCTTACAGATGGCCAATTGATCAGCCAGGATCCATTAAATAATGTCTACAGATTGTAAAGGTGAAGTCAACGCAAACATTTTTTTTCAATATGTTCCCAGCAGGCCCACTAGTTGAAACACGGCATTCTGATTAATTTTGCGTTTGTGGAATATAAGTTAAGCAGCAAAATGCACTGGTTTTCAGCCATCTCTGGGGGCGGCCATTTTGTCTTCTGTTGACTGAAAATGACATCACAACTGCTCACAACGACCAATCATGGCTCAGATTCAGAAAACAGGTCAACGGCGATTGGTCGTTGTGAGCAGTTGTGATGTCATTTTCAGTCGACAGAAGACAAAATGGCCGCCCCCAGACATGGCTAAAACGGGTGCATTTTGCTGCATAAGTTATATAAGTTATATTCCACAAACGCAAAATTAATCACAATGCCGTGTTTCAACTAGTGGCCCTGCTGGGAACATATTCTTGAAAAAAATATCTTCGTGTTAACTTCCACTTTAAGGTTTTTTTTTGCATACTTATGAACATTTGATATTCTTTTTTCATAAATTTGCAAACATTTCTACGATTGTTTATTTTTCTGTCAAGATGGGGTGCTGAGTGTAGATTAATGAGAAATGCAATGACACTAAGTGAAAAATTTCAAGGGGTCTGAATACTTTCCATACCCAGTGTAAGTCCTCTTGTGTTTTGTGGAATGTCAAATCTGGAAAAATGTCGATCTACACTTGTTTGGTAGAATTTGCAACGTTTTCATAATGAACGCCTAAAAGACTGCAAGTCAAAGTGCTGTTTAGTAAGTTAACAACTGTAATTTAAGGAAATAATTCTTCCATATTAATTCATGGTTGCTTTGTCTTTATTTTAGCGCAAGCCTGGCCTATAAGACCCAAACATTTGTTCAATATACTGTATCTGATATTATTGCAGTAGAGATTAATCTATTGCCTGTTTTGGTTAAAAAAAAAAAAGGCGCTTTTGTAGTCTGAACAGTCACAAAGCACACGAAATCCGCTTTTTGTGAGGCGGACTGAAACCACATTCGAGAGGTAGTTTCATATCTGATTTGGACAGGACGAGTCTCAGTCTGAACAGCTTGTTACTTTACGCGACACAAGACTAAATGTGCCAGACCAGAGCGTGCCAATCGAAGTGCGGAGCGACAAAGAAGGGGGCACATAGAAGAAATTGAAAACAGCAGTCCCTGGGCAGAGAATCAAACTCATTGCCATATCGGTCTGTCGGGAGATTGTGCCTTACAAGCCCACCTCGAGGGAATGTATAGAAACAAGTCCATTTATGAAAGTATTTCCTGTGTTGGCGCTTTCGCAATTATATGACGACAACACCACACATGCTGGAGAACGCCTCCCTTCCGACATCGTAGCTACGCCAACCGGTCAGATGGGTTAACCCATTAAACCTGGGAGCGCATAACCGCGTTTCTACCACTAAAGCCGGGAGCGCTGTTGCGCCTTTCTACCTTACAAACCGGGAGAGCGGATACGTCACTGTCCTTTTTTAATCCAATTCTCCGTCCCTTAGCTAACTTAATGCATCAGAATATACACGTGATGGTTGTCGCGAGACCATGTCGTGGAATTTTTTCGAGCTGTAGGTAGGCTAATGGCGGACTCCGTCGATCGCCGGGAGCTCTGATTAAAGTAAGTAAGTAACGGCAGTGATATGTGCACGACCAGTGGAACCAGTCCAACGTAATATGATATGGTTTGTAGACAATTACGATATTGACGTCTTTGTAACAGAATAGAAGATGGTAATTACCACTCAATTTTTTTTTTTTTTTACAATTAAAATAGTGCTTCTCTTGCACTGACGCGTTATTTTTACATCTTCGATTGAAACAGTAAATAATAATAAATTCTGCCTGTGTGAAAGCCGAAATGTCGAAGCTCTTCAATTCTTTTGGAATTATGTTTCTGTCTGCTACAGGGGCTGAGATATTAATCATTTTGTAAGTGTTGAATTTCTGGGAGAACTTCAGGTTTTCAAGGGTAATTCCAAAGGCGACCTTAGGTTTTGGGGAGCTGTTGAGAAAGGCACTTTAGGCCTTAATGGGTTAAAGACGTTGTCCAGTATGAACAGGGTCAAATCCGATTTAGACACTTGGTAAAATCTGCGTGGACAGTCAGCCCTAAAAATTGGATTTGAGGAGGATTCAAATCGGATTTGAATCACACATGCCTGCAGTCTAAATCACAATCGTTAATATTGGGGGGGGGGGGGTGAATGCAGTTTTATTTTTTCCACAATTGTTCATCCCTAGTTAAGAGTGGGATTTTATTTATTTATTTTTTTCAAATTAAACCCTCGGTTACTTAAATTGTAAATCTGAATTCCCTTAATAAAAATTGTTAGCTTTAACCGGGAACCAGAGATCATTTTACTCAAGTCCCCAAAAAATTGAGCTGTTTGCTCTTTAACACTTCATATACACACGTGCCAACACACACACACATGTACATAAAACATGATTTGTCTATCTTCAAGGTCACATCAAAAGGCACCAGTTTAAACCCGAATGCCAAGGTGTGGCAGGAAATGCCTGTGACCCCCAGTGAGGCGGTGACCAACAGCCCCCACTGGCCCTCTCTGGACCTCAACGATGGTGAGTTTTAGTGTTCCATCTATTAAGTCTTACATATTGATATTGCTGTTTAAAAATGGCTTTTCAGAGTAGGATGCCAAAAGCTGTCTAAACTATCCTTCATTCAAGGATTTTTTCATGAGACAACCATTGGCAGTAGAGATTGTATGTTTCCTATCAACAAGTGTATCTTCGTACTAGATTTTTATTTTTTTAAAATAAATCCTGTTTTTTTGTCAGGTGAAAGATTTTCAGAGATTTGATGGAATGAACTTCATATGCAAGTCTTAGTTAAGGGGTTTGGAAGAAAAAGAGTTCGTCCCGGACATGTCACCCAAGACGTTGACGTCATCTATTTACTGTTACTAAATACAAATGACAATGTCCAACTTGGCTGGAAAACTAAAGGCTTTAAATGTTGGATTTCTCTGCGGTGCACTACAGTCACTCATTTAGGCCAGGAGCGCATGACTGAATTTCTACCACTAGAGCCTGGAGCATCCGCTGCGCCTTTCTAACTTTAGAGCCAGAAAAGCGTATACAGTACGTCCTTTTTTTAATTTTTTTATTTATTTATTTATTTTTTTAAAACAAAGCCTCGGCCTCTTAGCCAATGAAATACATCAGAATATACACGCGATGGTATCGTGAGCTCTGTCGGATATCCCAGAATTTTTTTCGAGCAGTAATAGCGGATGCAGATGATCTTGGGAACCCTGGAATAAGTGACGGTAGTAATATATAGATGACGCACTTGTGGACTTTGAACCAGTCGAACGTGATATATGGTTAAGATATATGTTTGTAGACAATATCGACGGCTTTGTAACAGAACAGAAGATGGTAATTACCACTCTTGTTTTAATATTTTTTTGTTATGAAAAATAGTGCTTCTCTTGCCCTGACAATTTATTTTATCATTTTTGATTGAAACAGTAAATAATAAATTCGATCCTGTGTGAAAGCCAAATGTCTAAACTCTCAAACTCAAATCTGCTACAAGAGATATCAATTATTTTGTAGGTGTTGAATTCACGGGAGAACTTCTATTGTCACCCATAGGTTTTAGAGAGATGTTTCGCCAGGTGCTTTAGGCCTTAATGGGTTAAGAGAATCAGCGGACACGGTGGGGTTGAAAATGTCGAGGCGAGGTGTCACTTGACTGAATGTAACGCTTCCCAGGTTACGCGGAGCCGTCGTCTGCTGGTTGCAAGCCGTACGCTGTGGGATTCCCAAGCCCGGATGAAAGCAGCGGCGGCACAGCAACAGCTGAGATAGCAGTCAATGGAATGGACCCTCAAGAATTGGCCTTTTCCCCTGCCGAGCTCACCACTGCAGGGACTTCAGGTTTGTCACGCCGTACTACAAACGCAACCCTCAATCTAGATTAAGCCTTTTCTTTATCATACACAGGGGGCTCTCTGTTTATGACGGAGTTCTGGTCTGATCGTGGTAACATGAAGTTGCATCCTGGTCTATCACAAACCTATGCTGACTTGGTTGTAAAGTCATAAATACAGTAAATATTTATATAACTGACACTCTCGTAGGCTCTGAACTAGGGATGCACAAAAACGTTTTTTCCACAGATACCGATAACTGATAACCTCCTGCTTCTCCAAATCACTACCGATAACCGTGGCTGTTTTTTGTCTGCTACAAATACAGTATATCTGTTGGTGCATCTTAGAAGGATAAAGCATTTCAATTCCCCTTCTTACTAATTTATCAGGGTTGAAGGATAAAAAAAAACAGTTGTCAGTGACTAGGTATAGTAGCATGTTTTGCTACTTTCTGAACTCATCACTTCGGACGGTGAGGTGATGAGCAATCTCAGATGCGAATAGGACCTACTAAGTTGGTCATGTTTTGTTTTTGCACCAGCGCAAAAGTTAGTTGCACCAAAATGTTTGAAAACATCACATTCACAGAGCTGCCACCCTATTGGAATTAACTTCCAGAATTCTATCAGAATTGTCATATTTTTAAAATTTATAATGTTGTTTAGAGTCGAGGAAACTTGGGCTGGTTGTATGTGTACAACCTAGGTCTGCTCGATTATGAAAAAAATATTAATCACGACTATTTTGGTAATAATTGAAATCACGATTATTCAAAAGATTATTTATTTTTTTCTACAAAACAAGAACAGGTTTAAACATGTAAAAAATACTAAGACAAAATTCTTTGAAACGCTATAATAATTTAAGTTCGTTTTGGACCCAACAACATTTATTAAATTAATTATTAAAAAAAACATTTAAGTGCGAATGTATAAATTAAAGTATGGTTTCCTTGTATAAACAAATGAGTTAACTTGCTATGCACTTATAAATTGCCAAAGTAGTAAACTGCTTGGAGTAAAATGCCAATTTTGACAGAATAACAGACATGCTATTCATCTATACATTTAGACCTTTGTCTGGAGCCTTTTTTGTTTTGTTTATAAAGAAATATATTTCCACATAGTAAACAAAGTTAAAGTAATTTGCTTCAGATAAATTATAAATTTAATATGCTGATTGGGTCAAACTAATTTACATGTTGACTGTTACATACTAGTACGTAATCTATACAATATTTCTAAATTACAGTAGGCCATATATAAACTGTATTACAATATAATGACCAATAATATGTTTGTAAATTGAATTTGAAGCAATTTGAAACAAAAATGAACACAAAAAATTGGACTTCATATTATAGACTACACAAGAAATTTAACTTAAGTCACAGTAATAATGTTTAGCATGGTTTCTATTTTTGTGCTGGTAAAAGTAGTGTATATTTGCAGAAGATATGTTATTTAAAATAAATCCCTTATGCCGATTGCGAAGTGGAGTCTGTGCCCTAAACATTTGGAAGCCTTGTCCGGGCATTAGATTAAGTTATCTTTTTGTGTCTCTTCGATGTTGATGGGTGGGGGTTGCTGCGTACAGTGTTTCAACGACTGAGATTTGCGTTGCGGACGACACCAAATCTAACTCGTGTTTTCTTGCTTTGGTGTATAATAACATCATCGTAAACCAAACGATGGTTGAATAGATTCGTTGTGTTGCCGGTGGATGCAGCGACAATTTGCACTTTATACATCTTTGCTCGCCGTCTTCCACGGCAAACCCAAAATGTAACCAAATAAGTCATTTGCCTTGCCTTGCTTGTTTACAAGTCGTTCCTGTGGCGGGTCTTGTGCCATTTTTAGGTCGATTACTCTGTTAAAGCGTTGAGTAGGAGCGTGTGCAGTGTGACTTGCGGGCTGGCTGGCTGGCTAGCTAGCTAGCTAGCTAAAAACGCGTGGATTAACTCTTATTCTTCAAACGCAATATTTATCAGAATGCCTTGTTTCCACTAGTGGGCACGCATAGAACATATTCTTGAAAAAAATGTTTGGGTTTACCTTCTCTTTAACTTCTTGTCGCCAACCAGCATGGCCTGAGATACCGTTCCAAAATTAGAAGTGTGAGGTGCTTAATGCACGTCGTCATTTGTAATTGAGCCTTTTGTTTGTTTGTTTTGTTGTGCTGTAGATGCCAAAACAGAAGATCAACCAGTCTCAACAGAGAATCTACGCGAGTCTCTGAAAAAAGAGCTTGAGTTTTATTTCTCAAGGTAAGAGTTGAGATCCCTGACCTAATTTGGGAAGTAGATGTTATTTCATAATTTAGAACCAATAATTAAAAAATCAAATAAATAAATATTTATTTATTTATTCTTTAACATTTAGAGAGAACCTCTCGAAGGATCTGTACCTGATGTCCCAGATGGACAGTGACCAGTTTGTCCCCATTTGGACCATTGCCAGTATGGATGGCATCAAGGTTCTCACCAGTGACATGGAGCTCATTTTGGATGTGTTGAGATGTAGGTGGCATGTTTCGGTCTTTTCAGTCGCTGAAATATTTGTATAGGGTTTTTGAATTGAGATGTATCCCTCCAGCATCACCCATGGTACAAGTGGATGAGAAGGGGGAGAAAGTGCGCCCCAACCACAAACGGTGTATTATCATCCTGAGGGAGGTCCCTGAGACCACACCCGTTGAGGTAAATGCCACTTCTCAATAGAAAACTGAAACTGAGATTAACCGTGTTTGGTTCTGCAACGTGAGACGACACCCATGCTTTACCTTAAATTTGTTTAATTTCCTTCCTCTTTTTTTTTTTTTTTTTTTTTTGAAAGGAAGTGGAGTCGCTGTTCACCAACGGCAACTGTCCGAAGGTGATAAGCGTTGAGTTTGCACACAACAACAACTGGTACATCACATTCCAGTCAGACACTGATGCTCAGCAGGTGAATACATATTCTATTCTTGCCTTTTTTACACTTTTTTTTTTTTTTACTACAACATTGCTGTACGACATAGACAAAAATTCATATCTCTATCCAGGAGTCCTCATTTTACGAACGAGTTCCGTTCCTACACTGGCGATGTAACACGAATTTCCGCGTATGTCGGATTTCGCCGTTAGTCGAAATTCATGTCAAAATGCTTTGGGAGGGGGGGGAAAAAAACATTAAAATAGAAAGCATAAGATGCTGTACTTGGCATTACTGCTGAGAAGTGGATGGAGAAGGAGGAGAGGCGAAAAAGGCAAAGATACTGCTGGCGCACAAACAGACACGATCGAGACACTGTGATCATGCTCATTGCTCAACCACAAGGAATGTTGGTCTTTCTAGTACAGGAAGTACTTTTATGCGGAAGTGTGTTGTTTGGCACAAAACCTATCGCAAATACTCAAGCAGAGGTAAAAAAGCTCAGAGACGCAGCACAAAAGCACTTTTGGAGCGAGCAGGAAACCGGCTGCTTCATTCATGTGGGGAGTGACATGAATATCAAGTGTTTTATTGACAGTTGAAAGTAACAAGCGGAAATGACGTCCATTTCAGTCATGGCGCCGTGTGTCGCCGTACACGATGGGTTATTCAAATGCCACAGCAACTCTGTCCGCTCAATCATGTAAACAGGAAAATGTTTCAGAAATCTGAATTTTGATTTCAACCCGAATAGTTACTGCATGTAAACGTAGTCACTATGGTGCTCGGGACAAAATGGAGGAGGAGGCACGGGTGTCGAGAAGTCAAAACGCGTACGTCGAAATTTGAGCACTTGAGCACAGCCATAATAGGATCTGTAGACTTTATGTATGAAATAAAAAAAGGAAACCAACTGGCTGTTGATTAAAATGTTTTCTCTTTTGTATTCGTATTTTGTATACTTGCTCTTTAATCAATCTTATGTAAATGATTATTTGATAGAATTTTCAGCATGATATGCAAATACTAAAATATTCAAAAGCTGCATCCCTACAACTCCCCATTTGAGTGTCATATTTTTATTGTTAAACCCATGCGTCAGCTTACCGGGAATAACCTGTCAAAAAAATTGCTCCTAAAATTACTTCATTGATCAGCAAATATGTTCCTTAAAGAAAAATTTATTTCAAGCCTTGAGATCCATAAATTTTAATTTAACAGAATGATAAAAAATTGTGACCAAAAAACGTTTTCCTGATGCAGATGATGACTCGTCGATGTGTCGAACTGTCGCAATGTAGTGCCAACTACTGCCGAGGAGGACTTTTCCCGTCAGATTTTTTTTGCCTTGTCCGTTGGCTGGCATCTCTGGCCTCCACGAGTACCCTATAACTAAAAATAAGGCTGCTATCGGCCCTATACGATTGCTGGTATCGGTAATCACCCATCTCTAATAAACAGGTTACCGTTTCATTAACCTAATTGTTCATACAATGTTAGTATACCATTCGAGGTGTAAGGCTGCTTAAATGACTCTTGTCACATACACAAAACCTCACAAAATCATACGCTCTGGGTTGCACAACAGAGCTAACCCAATACCTCACACATCAAAACAACAATATAAACAATAGAGGGTAATACTGTATCATACAGCAGATGATAGACATTATATTGTAGTATCGCACAGCACTGCTTCAATAAGCAATTCATTTAAATGTTACTCTAATTTGCAGGCGTATGAGTACTTGCGAGAGGAAGTAAAAACATTTCAGGGAAAACCCATCATGGTGAGTAATACCTCTTTTTTTGTCTTCGCACTTATGCCTGGTTTTACAGGGGTTTTTTGCTTTTGTTCCCCCCCCCCATCACATGTTGACAGGCCAGGATAAAAGCCATCAACACGTTCTTTGCGAAGAATGGCTACCGTAGCATGGACAGCAGCCTTTACTCCCAGCAGACGCAGAGCCATTCCCAGTACAGCTCCCCTCTCTACATGCAGCATGTCTACCCGCAGCAACAGTACCCCGTCTACGGCATCGTGCCCCCCACTTGGACCCCTTCGCCCGCACCATACTTTGAAACTCCTTTGGTGAGACCTGCTATATCAACTACAACCCTGACAAAAAGTATGGAATCACTGCTCCAGGAGAAGGATTATTTGAATGTTTAATTTTGTAGAAAAAGGCAAATCGCGATGTTCGACTAAATAATTCTTACTCAAAATGCCACCCTTCTCGCTTTAAGAAAAAACTAGAAAAACGTAATTGTAACCAGGCACACTTTTTCTTTATATAATAGAACTAGTAGAGGGGAATAAACTCAAACACTCAATTCTAAGGAAAAAGTATGGAATAGGCATATTTTTCAGTTCTAAAACAGACACCTGAATCATATTGAGTCTACTATCTAGTCAGCAGTTAAATAAGAGTGCTCACACCTTGAAGAGCTGTTGCGCCGCGTTAATTGACATGAATCATGGCTCAGACACGAGGGGTGTCAATTGAAACAAAGGACAGCATTATATCATCACCAGATCTTGCTAAAGATTTTGGTTGCTTTCAGTCAGCAATGTATAAAATCTGGACCACGTACAAACAAAATTGGAGGTTGTAAAAAGGAAGCACAATGGTAGACAAAGGAAGACCTCAAACCGTCAAGATAGAAGGCTTCAAGCATTATGTTTCGAAAATAAAAAAGCACAACAAAACAAATGAGGTACAAATGGGCGGAAACCGGAATCAACTCGTGTGACCCAACTGTAAGAAACCGCCTAAAGGAAAAGGGATTTACCGTACATACAAGGTCTTACTAGATAAACAGGGCAGTCCAGTTTTGATCGTTTCAATGCCCTTAGAGAGAAATGACCTGGATGAATGAGAATACCCACATGCACGATTTACATTCAGAAAAGCCCAATGAAAGCCATAAATAGAACAAAAAAATCAGGCAAAAGGAAAAAATACAGCTGTCCAGGATGACATTCAGTGATGAATGGTGAATCTGCATTGGGCTAGGTGATGATTGATGCTGGCGTTCTTCCAATGGGGTTTAGCAAGATTATTGGCTGAAGAAAACAGGCACCTTTCCAGTCATGGACGATATGGGGCTGCATGAAATACAAAAATCGTAAAAACATCCTTCTGTAAAGTCAATATCTGCAAATAGTCTTGATCTCAATCCAATCAAAAATCTGTGATGGAAATGAAAACAAAATGGTAAATGGCTCCAACCTGCAAAACTGAGCTGATAACAGCAATCACAGGAAATTGGAACCAGATTGATGAGGAACACTGTTTATCACTGGTTAAGTCCATACCTCCAAGACTACAAATTGTTCGAAAAGCCGGAGGTGGTGCAACAAAGTGTAGTAGCGTAGTTTTTTTTTTCCCCTTCCCCTCATGATTCCATATTATTTTCCTCAGAATTAATTAATTAATCTACTTGATTTTAGTGCTGTCAAGCGATTCATTTTTTTCAAACTAATCTCAAAATTTTCTATAATTGATTCGATTAATCACATTTTTCAACTACAAATTTTTATGAAACTTGGAACCAAATTTTACTATATATACTTTACGTATATTTCCATTCAAAACTTTCTTTGATCATTGAATACGATTCTTTTCCTGTAAAATACAACAGTTCAACGATACACCAAAGACGTACAACTAATATGGTATTTGAATTTAGCTTTTCAAAGTGTGCAAATTATTTTGGATTTCTCCAACGAGCCGTCAAGCAACTTTTCAAAGTAAAATTTCGTAAAAGTCCGTCTTTGCGTCAGTGATTCTCCTCTTAGTTTGGCTGCAAAGTGAGCAGAGGTCAGCTGCTACAGGAATCAATCAAATAAATCAATCAATTAAAACTCAGTTTTATTCACGATGTTTACACTACCATGATACTCTGAACTAAAGTACTTCGGACACCACGAGTCTCATCTGCTTAGAATGTGAGTATATCTCATGCTAATTTCAGCTGGATATTCTCGTACCTTTCAGAAAAAGTGTACACTGTGTCAATGCTTATGCCAGACCCTGTGATGAAATCATGACGCGTGGAGGGAGTCTGGTGTGAAGTAACTGGCTTTGGTCCTTTTTCTTCTTTCTATCTCTCACTTTCTATCCGTATCTTTTTTCTTTTTTTCTTAACCCCCCAAACCCCCTCCCCCCCCACCTTCAAAGTCTGATGCTTCACTCGCAGCCCGATGAACCATGAGATTATGAGATCTGAGGGTCAAAGATGCATGAGATCAGGCTGAGTAAATCACAGCACTGGCTTTCCTTACAGCATCGAGAGTTGATTTATTGCCTGTTCATGTTAGGACACCCATTCCCCTCCTATCAGTCAGACATTGTCCAGCAGCAGATTTTTCTCCATGTCTATATTGAACATTTATAAAACAAATAAACATAAGGTAGGTTAAGAAAGAAAAGAAAAAAGTTGCTTAGCACTGTACTGTTTGCTCACGCAAGTGTGGAACATTTATAGACAAACAGCATGCCAAATTCTGAGTCAGGGGATTTAATGACCATTCAGATCACAGAGTGAAACTGTAAGGAAAAGAAAATATAGTCTTGCTGACCTAAGTTACATATCGTTGTTGTCCTGTGGAAAAACACTTATGTCCAATTTTTTTTTGGGGGGGGGGGTGACATTAATGGGATGTCTGTAACGCAGAAACAACATTCACGTAAAACTAAGAAAATAGAAAAAAAAAAATGGACATAATTTTTTTTCACAGGACAGCGACGATATATAATCTTAATAGGTGTAACAACATATCAGAATCCAACCTGAATTCCAAATTACAGTTTGTTTAGCTCTCCTTCACCTCTATCGAAAACGTGAGTCTGCAAGTACAAACTAACTCTATAAATCACACGTGATTTATCAGGCTAACACAAGCCAATAATGTAGCTCACACATCTAAAGAAATACTAACACACAAGCCTAGCATCATTTTACAAAGCAAATCCGTTTTTTCCCAAGCCAACGAACTTCAAATGTCCTATCCCTAAACTACACAATAGACAATACAACAAGAAACATTGCCAAAAGTTTACTCTGTGTAATAAACTTGTAGCCGTTTCGTTCTGCGGCCCTAAAGCAAGATGAACAGTAAGATGATGGAAAAGCTGAACTACTTCAACTACGACTTGCCTTGTCTCTACAGGCACCTTTCCCCAACAGTAGCTTTGTGAATGGATACGGCTCTGGACACTACAAAACTGGATCTGGTTCTCTTACCATCACTCGGCCTTTCAACAGAAATCGGTAAGGCTTCCTTCCCTGTGGCTTTGCCTGACGTAATCATCAGAGCTGGGCATTCCGTCGATGTGACCGACCGCTGACGGTCGACGAATGACGGGATAAATGATAAAATAGACGGATTAAGCATCGACGGAAAACCCTTTATTTAGTTGGTCATCCGTCATCAATCCGTCATTAGTCTATTTTTCGCGGCGAGGCTTCGATGGCCGCGGCGAGTGCAGGGAGGAAAATAGTGAGTTGTTGTTGCTTGGGGGACAGATTTGAGTGGGAAGGGGCTGGGACGAGGCTTCCGAAACATACTGAGTCCCCTTTTTTTTCTTTTTAAGTTTTGAAACACTGACGGAAGCGCGAGGGTGTGTGTGCGAGTCACAGTTTAGTCGGACTCGCAGACAGACGGCCGTTTAAAAGTAGAGGAGAACGGGCCTATAAACAGGTACTATTTCAACCCCACCCCTCCCCTGGAAAAATGACGGACGACGGAAGGGTACTCTCGCTGCTGATGGATGATGGATGCTCAATTTTTAGGAAAATGCCCAGTTCTGGTAATGATTGTGAATGTTGATCAAGTGCAATGACCATGAGATATATTGACCCCAGCAGGGTATTGTTCCTTACTCCCTGTCTTCTTGCTATCCCCACAGTGTCCCCCTCTATTCAAGAAAGAATGTTATAAATGCCTTCAGGTACCAATATTGTTTCACAATAATAAGCTTCATTTGTAACCCCTCATCTTCCCATTCTGCTGTATTTCTTTTTTCGTATGATTAGGTGTCATGTACCAGTGAATGGTACACAATCACTTAAGTTGTGATAAAATATGGCTTTGGCAGTTGGCTTTTACAGTTGTTGTCCCATTACCATATCTAATGGGTTTCCTTTCATCCTAATGATTCACCATCCGTTTTGTTTGCCCATGTTTTTTTTGTTTTTTTTTACAGAGTTTTTGGGGGGTTTTTTTCCCAGCGGCTTTGTTGATCAGCAGTTTCTTTAGCGCTTCCTATGATGTACTCCGAAATGCATGTAGAGTCGAGGATCACCCTAGCAGCACACCACATTGTTTTACCTGGCGATGAAAGGATGCAAGCGTTTCATAATCACAGTTATTGCTATAATGATATCACTGAAAGTAATGTCCACCAAAAAATCAGTTGCACAATGTTTTACATTACAAATTCAGCAACTCTGAAAGTGAATTTTCGTGCATGCAAGAACCCACAAAATGTATGTAACTTGGCAAGATGGTCACACACCCGTCAGTACACCTCCGACTGTGTGTTTCTTATTCTCCATATAACTTACTAGTGTTTCCATACGTAGCCTAGCAAATCTTCCAGATCTCAAGCTTCAAAATAGAGGATAAACGAAAATGCATGCCGATCACGTGATCGAAAACAATCTATTTTGAGACCTTATGTTTGAATCAATGAAAAAAATGTTTTTCAAATTAAAAATGGCCATTCAGGCGTTGACAAAATTGTTGGTACACATTTGGTAATGCAGGAAAATCAACAATGGTCACGGAAATAACTTGAAACTGACAAAAGTAACGACAGATAAAAATGAATTGATAACTAACTATAGGAAGCCAAACGTTGCTTTTGAATTGCAGTGCAATAAAATCGTGATGGAAGTGTTTGCGCACGCGTTTGCGCACGTGTCTAAATAAAGCCGAGAGAGCGTACACATCATTTTCTTTTTATTATCTATCGGTCTCTTAACCAATAAAATGCATCAGAATATACACGTGACGGTGTCGCAAGCCCGCAGAGGATGTTCCGGAATTCTTGCGAGTCATAAGGGCGGTCGCCCGTCGATCGCGGGAGCTCTGAAATGAGTAATGGCAGTGATATAGACGACGGGATTGTGAACCAGTCGAACGTGGTATAAATTTAAGATATGTTTGTAGACAATGACAATATCGACGTCTTTGTAACAGAATAGAGGATGGTGATTACTACTCAATGTTTTACATTAAAAATAGTGCTTTTCTTGCACTATCACTTTATTTTTACACCTTCGATTGAAACAGTAAAGATGAATAAACTCGGGCCTGTGTGCAAGCCAGATGTTTAGGGTCTCCAATTCTGTTTGAATTGTTTCTGTCTGCTACAGGGGCTGAGATATTAATTATTTTGTATATGTTGAATTTCTGGGAAAACTTCAGGTATTCAAGGGTAATTCCAAAGACGACCGCCAATTTTGGGGAGCTGTTGAGCCAGGTGCTTGAGGCTTTAATGGGTTAAGATGAGATCTGAGGCCCAGAGACTGCTGAGCTCAGTCCATGCTGCTGATTTTTTTTTTGTTTTTTTTGTTTTGTCATCTGCCTCTCAAGCGTATTTTGTGATGTGTTCTTTTGATGGAATGGATGTCATGTGTTCTTCTGAGTTTGATTGGTTACCGCCTCAGCAAATCATAAACACTGGTGTATGCTCGAAAACAATCCCCTCTGCTGTGGTCGGCCAGTCTTTCCATTCATACCCATTGTAAGCTTCGTTCCAAATCAGTTCCCCAAGCAGGGTGCAAAAATTTGAGTCCTTATTTTTGACCATATGTAAGACAATCAAATTACATTTGCACCTGCAACAAATTCGCCAAATTTTTTGCCTTAAAAAATATGTGCATCTACTGTATTGGGCTTTGACGTAATCGCAAGCAAAGCAATGATTTATGAGGCATCCGGTAAATTCTACAGACGTAAGTGTGGCAATATTTTTGGGAAACATTTGCAAGAGCATTTTTTTTTTTTCATGTTTCCTATGGTTTACTGTTCATGAATTAAGTATGAATATGACGGAGACTGAGCCCTGCCACAAACAAATGTTTTTTTATTCCCTTATTTGTATTTTAAACTGTAAAAATATCACAAACTGTTATCCAAAGAGTTGACTATAATTTCAAACTCATTTCACATTAGTCTTCCAAACAAATGTCTTACAGATGATTTGATTTTGGAAAAAAATGCACCCGATGTGGATGTATAGATCCGCATGCAGTGGAGACTCTTAAGACTCGTAACTACTTCAACTAACCACCGCTAAACCTACCGTAGCTCCTCACAAACATACCAAGCTGTCACTCAGTCGAGATGTGAACAAAATCTTCAGGCAGTCAGATGGCTCTAACGCATTGCACGATTTACGCTATTGATGGCAAGTTTCCCGAAACAATATCTGTTCTTGATAAAGCACGCAGCAGAAGGCCTGCTGCTCCCACCGCAGACGAAAATGCCAAACCTTCTACAGCAAGCGTTGGCACGAAGCCAGGGCAAGTCTATCCGCAAGACTGCACCGGAACTGGGCATCAACCAAAGCTCCATTACATGGACGCTTTGGAGGATGATAGTTTTAACGTGTACTGACTTGAGGCTGTTAAAAGGCCTCAAGCGGGAGGTGATGATGCTCAACACCCTCAAGTCGGTACGGGTAAAGCTTGACAGCTGCCGGATGCAGCCAGCGATTTTGCAACGTAGCTCCAAATCTCAATTGTTGAGCCATGGGACCAAATGCTTGCAACATTTGCGAAGCCTAAACTGTCAAATGCTCATGGCCCCCGCATCTGTCTGAGTGATGCCTGAAACTAAATGGGGGGGGAGTGCATGGTGACTTTTGGGACATCCTGTATTTCATTTTGTTTTGTGTACAAAAGACTTGCATTCATAGGTTTTACTTGCTGGCTTCAGTCACTGTAAAAAAAAAAAAAACCTCAATCATACTGATTTTATATCAAAGTATGAAATATTGTGAACTTAAAAAGTCTTGAATTTGTCTTGCTTGAACCTGTAGCTAGCATGTAATTCCATCCGCCGTTCTTTTTCACCAGAATGACCAAGAACGTTGGTAGTGTCAAATTGGTAAACCAGAAAACACTGTTTAGCAACTGACCATGTTTGCAATATGTGCCACGTGGACGACTGACGTGCTCCTCTGCCGTAGAAACCATGTGAAGCCCCCCGTGAGGGTCAACGAGGTGACCCCAACGTCCATCGCCCCTGTCCCACTGGAGAGTCTGACGGGCCTGCGCAGTCCACAGCCGCCGCACATCCCGTCCAACACGGCGCAAGCGGCTTCGGAACTGAGCTCAATGTTCTCACATCTGTCTTCCTCGTCTTCCTCCTTGGACCCAAACGATGACAATAGCATGGCTGGACGCGGACGGTAACCCTCTCTTCTTTTTGTCGCCGTCTAGTGGGTCTCCTTTTCATTGGTGCTGAACTCAGCCGTGACCTCTGACCGAGTGTTTGCCTTTCAGACGGAACACGACTTACAGAGGGACACGTAGAAGGCGAGAAGACGAACGAATAATGGTGCGCTCACTTGAATTTTGGACAGTGGCACGGATGCCATTGTTGTGCTGATAACCAATCGTCTGAATGTCCCACTCCCGCAGAGGCCCGTACCACTGGCCGAGGTTAAGGTTTCTCCTCCCAAATTTGACTTGGCTGCAACCAATTTCCCTCCACTTCCTGGCTGTGTGATCAGCACGCAAGGAGAGCCCGTGCTTGAGAACAGAATGTCGGATGTTGTTCGCGGTTTGTACAAGGACAAGGTAGGGGGAAAAAAAAGTCCATTGACGTTGACGGTGGTACCTTCGAGTTTGCCCACAATCCGCTCTGTGACTGAAAACGCAATTTAGCCTTGAGATCGGGTCAGTTGTTTTGCGTGTTGTGGATCAAAAGATGGATATGAGAAAAAAGTTCAAAATGGGCCGGCTGTATGGCTGGAAAGTGTATCTCAATATGTTTCATAGTGATTGATATTGATCTTTTTTTTTTTTCCTTTTCCTTTTTTTTGTACTAGACCCAGAGAAAAAAGGCTAAATTTAGATAATTTTATTTAACATATATTTAATATTGCAATAATAATGCAACTCTGAAAAAGTAAAACTGGTAATATAAATTGTTTTTTCCCCATTTTTTAAAATAATGTGCTTAGTAGGGCTGGGGGATATGGTTGGAAAATATTTTACAATATAAGTATTTTCATATCATTCAATATTGATAATTGTTTTTTTAATCTATTTAAAATAAAACAACTGTTGTCCATCGTAGCGTCGTGTAACATGCAAAGGTGCTCCTCCACCAGTGCATTGTAAATGCTTATTTGCATTCGATGCTACCCCAAAGCAGTATTGTTGGTACACTTACAGTACATTACTAATCTCAAAATAGTGTTAAAGATTCTAAGGAAATAGGCAAAACACACATCAACCGAATTCTGACGTGTTGGCTGAAATTGGCCCGAGTGAGGTATGCTCAAGACTTTGTGATGGCATCACCTACAATATGATGACGGTTGAAAAGCACGGGAACGCGTTTGTCACCGACAAATTGTGGATAGAACTTTAGCTACATTCAAACTTCAAGGTACCACTTGGCGTGGCTATATGCTCAAGACTGTCGTAACGTGCATATTTTGTCATTTAAAGACGGAAGTGGTAAGTAAAGAAAGCAGTGCAAGTCCAGCTGTGGTCGCTGAGGATGGTTTGGAGTGCCCAAGTCCAAGCCAGACGGCTGCAAAGTCAGTCACACAGCCGCCAGAACCACTGGCCCAGAGGTAAGTAACGGGAGCATAGTAAGTCCACACTTCACATGGCTGGAGCTGTCAGACATTTTGGTTTGGACTTGACACCAGGAGTCAGGAGAAGAGAGTCGAGCAGCCGGAGCTGCCGGTTTCCAAAGCGATTGCCAGCGTGCCTGCCGAAGCCGCCGTCAGCCCCGCCTCTTCCACGCACGCTGTGCACAGCTGGAGGCCGTCTGCTGCCTCAGTCTCCACCCCACTGATGCCCAGCACAGCCCCGCCTCTTCCTGCTGCCCTCCCTACACCTTCACAGGTGAGCAATTGGCAGCAGTTCCGGCAACAAATTATTGATGAGACCAGACCGTTCGTTTAGATTCCTAGAGAGCTTTAATGCTCGCAAGCTTTTACGGCTGGAACTGAAGTCACTCTTTATTTTTGAGCCCTCTCACTCTTAGATGTCATGTTTCCCTTTTTTTAAAGTTTAAAAAAACAGCAACAAATTAATTTGGCAACAAAAATAAAGAGCAATCTACAAACTGCTGTTTTAAATATTAGAGATCTTTACATAACGAATCATTGCCACTGCTGCAAATTTAAGGCCACTGTGGCATAAACCTTACATGAGGTGCTGGTCTCGTATAT
This sequence comes from Filicampus tigris, assembly GCF_054856515.1. Taxonomy (NCBI): domain Eukaryota; kingdom Metazoa; phylum Chordata; class Actinopteri; order Syngnathiformes; family Syngnathidae; genus Filicampus; species Filicampus tigris. Next base: position 3,509,285 of record NC_141217.1, read on the forward strand.
TTGTTGAAGGAGAAGTCAACCCCAAAATGTTTTCAATCTTTTCAAAAGTATGCGCCTCCCCTAATCCAAACACGGCATTCTGATTAACATTCCGTTTGTGGAGTAAGAGTTAATCCACTCCTTTTTAGCCATCTCAGGGGGCAGCCATTTTGTCATTTCTGTGGACTGAAAATGACATCACAACTGCTCAAGTAACGACCAATCGCGGCTCACCTGTCTTCTGAAGCTGAGCCATGATTGGTTGTTACCTGAACCCTGAGCAACTGCAATGTCATTTTTAGTCGACAGAAGTGACAAAATGGCCGCCCCCTGAGATGGCTAAAAACGGGTGTATTTTACTGCTCAACTCATATTCCACAAATGCAATATCCATGTTGAGACTAGTGGGGCTGCATAAAACATATTGTAAAGAATTTTCTGGGGTTGACTTCCTCTTTAGTTCACTGCCAGACCTTTTCAGACCCTCTTTTACCCTAACGTTTGAAAAAAATATAAACTCCTGGTTTTGAATGTCTGGACTGTGAGAAAACAAATTCGTCTTTGGCAGTGAATGAGTTAAAGAAGATATTATGCATCATGTGTATTCCTCCAAATTAGAAAACATCTTAATAACATGACTGTGACATGCTCTTTTCAAAAGGAACAAGAACTATGGCATGCTTTACACACCTTATTTTTTGTCTTGTTGAAATTAGCATATTTTGAGGAAGCGGTCACCATGCAAGTGAGTGACTGACCTTGTGACTTGTATGATAGTGTTAGACAGTGTAGTTTGGCCAACGCTTGCAATGACAGATATTTGTCCAGCCAAGCTTCCAAATCATTGGTAGAAAAAGTCTGGTGGTAGTTGCTGTATTTTCTCAAATATTCAAATTATATATATTTATTTAGTAACAATGATGGGTTAATGGTTACATTCAACAACAGGTGGAATTTTTTTTTTCTGAAACGTCATAGCAATAAATAACACAGTAAAATCTTTTATAGGTCAAACTTAAAAACAAAAAAAATGAAAATCTCTCAAAAACCTGATGTGCAAGGGGGAAAAAAAAAAGACTTTTTTTTTTTTTTTTTTTTTAAATCTGCGTCATAGGTTAGGTACATATAAAGACATCTCTGATTCAAATTTGCCGTTGACCAGTTTAATTATCTGCCATGTTCTCTCCCCCTTGTTTAGGAGCCCCGTAAACTCAGCTATGCTGAGGTGTGCCAACGGCCTCCCAAGGACCCCCCGCCCACGGCACCCAGCGGCGCGGCGGCGGCGGCGGGCCAGCCTTTGCGCGAGTTGCGCGTCAACAAGTCTGAGGAGCCCGGCCCCAGCGGCGCCCCCGGAGAAAAGCCGGAGCGAGGCCACGACAGGGAGCCTGCGCGAGAATGCAAAGACGGCCGGCCCGCACGCGAGCGGGACTCCAAGGGCCACTACCGCAGCACCGGGCCCCGAGGCGCCGGTCCCGGCCCCGGCCTCGGCCTCAAGTTCCGAGAACAGAGGCGGCCGCCTCTCGCCCGACGCCACTCTCCGCAGGGAGCTTATCGGCACGCTGGCAAAGAGCAGAATATCCCACCAGTTTCGCCAAAGTAAAGGAAAACAAAACTCTATGAATAGAAAAAAAGATGTATGGAAATCTACATGGATATATGTCTAATTATATAAAAATGATCAACTTAAAAGCAACAACATTATGGTAGCTACCTTCCCCCGGAACATTTCCACATGGCAGCACATCCAAGACTTATGGGCAAAAGGGGAGCTGGTGAACTGAAAGGAGTGATTTGAAAAGGCTTTTTGTGGCGTTGTGCTCAAAAGAATTGACTTGCCATGGAGGTGCTCTCATTTGTGCTGGCCTTGGGAGAGGTAGGATGCTGGCGCCCTGTATGTGGCCCTCTACCACCTTTTGATTTCAAGAACAAGATGCACTCAAGAGGAGAACATGCAAATGACATATACAAAGATATCACTAACACACATTGAGCTGTGCTTTGGTTTGCAAGTATGACTGAAGGGGTTGACTGTTTCTGCATTGATTGTTCAAACAAATTGATTGGCGCGCTGGTTTCATGAGTCCTACTGGAAGCTTGTCTGATCCCAAAATCACTTTTGGCTGAAAAGTTATGGCGGGCAAATATCAGAAGGCAATGATTTCAAGTTTTACGAGACCTGCTCCACAGTTTCCGTGTTGCTTTCTAGCTCAAACCTTTCAACGTTTTGGATTCAGAACATTGATCATCCTGTCAGGATCTCTGTTTACATATTTGTTGAGTGTAGCAGGGACGGTCACGGAATGTGTGAACCGCACTCAAGCGTCGGAGTCCGCAGCATTCCGTTAGCTGAGGGCTCAGCTATGTTTGGATGTAAAATAATTGTCATTGTCAAACTGTCTGTATGCGGCCCGCTAGCATACAGTCTGCCGAATGTCACTGTCAGGGTCTGGCGGATGGTTTGGCCCAGCAAAAGTTGATTTTTGAAGAGACCATAGCGGGATAGTTGGCTGCGCTGTTAGCTCTTATAACCCTTCACTAGATGTGTGGGAGATTTCAATAGCTAGTATGGAGGTTTCTGACAGCAGGGATCCACCTGATTGTGCTTTTTAGGGTGAGTCTGCCTTTTTTTTCCTTTTTTTTTTTTTTTTTTTTTTAAATTTGGGGGGCTTCTGTTTAACTTTAGAATGTTGAGGTTGGAGCTCACTGTATGTATTGCTTTTTAAATATTTATTATAATTTGTTGCGCAAGGCTTTTCTCCCAATCTTGGTAGGCTGGTTTCCCCAAAGTTGTGTGAAATCTCATTGGCAAAACCAAATGGAGTCAAGCTGCGTGATGATGAATCATTCAACATGCCAGCAGACAGAGTTGATGTTTGACTCCTTCGGTTTGGAGGTGGATGGAGTAAATGAATAAGCAATCACTGGAGCTACCATTTGGTTTTCACCATTGAGTTCAGTTAACAAGAAATGCACTAATGTCCAAATACATCTGCTCGCGGAAAATGTGAAATGATTTTGCAAGCGTTTGCTTGACGGGCAGAAACGACCACCACCACCCCGTCCTTTTTATGTTTGGCTATTATGTTGATTTTATTTTTTTGGTTGGGATTGTAAAAGGAAATTTAGATAATTGATCAAACAAGGGTTTGAGACACAATCCTAGAACTGTAAGAATTGTCACCCAAAAAATAAATTATTTTGATTTGGCTTTTTCCTGTGTCTCATTTCTGGGTTTGGTCAGGTGATGTTCGCAAGCTGAGGCAGAGCTTAGGCAATCACTGGAGAAGGACTAGCAGCAAAAACCCTCCCCTGTTGCATCTGCTTTCTCATGTCTTATCTTTGGGAAACCTACATATGAGCAATGTTAGCCACATAACTAACAAAAATCGGACTAGTTAATTTGAAAGGAATCACTCTATAATAGGAAAGACCTCCTTGTTCAGAAGCTGTTCTCACCACAGGAATTGACCGTATTACATGTTTATGCTCTGCCCCTAACTACAGTGGCCTTCATGCACTTTCAGTCATGTGTTGAACAGGGAAAGCAGGTAAACACAAAATATAAATCTGATGCGTTATTAAAAAGTGAAAACATTTGCCAGGATTACAGATTGACTGGAACCCCTGACAAATAAAAATAATTTCATCTCCAATGTGGGGACGCTACATAAAAAAGTTTGGGAACCACTGCGATAACCAAACACACTGTCCTTTCGTGGCAATTTTACAAAAATATGACCAACTGAAGCAGTTAAGTCTACCATGCACTGCTATGGTACAGTACATCCATAGCCAATGCACAGTTAGTGTCATATCAAGAACTTTATTGAAACCTTTACTTAGCTACATTTTGATGTGCTTATTAGGGCAATACTCAGCTAAAGTCAACGTTATAAAGCACTTCAAAAACCACCACAGCTGAAACTAAGAGCTGTCCAAAGATTCAAATCATATAAAACAAAAACAAAACAGTAACAAACTATGGAGGACCAAAACTGACAAAATTCAAAAATAAAAGTGAAAATAAAAACAAATACAAAACGTAATAGAAAAAAAAGACACATGAAGGAATTGATATTTGACTATGTATATATTTACTGTATTTTTTTAATTTTCCTTCATTTCATGCTCATGAAGAACTGTTATTCAAATGAGGAGCGGGTCCTGAGCGTGGCTTGGGTTGAACTATTCGACTATTGGGTAGCTGATGGCGCTTGCAGCACTGATATGTCGATCAACCAATAGGGAAATAGCCCAACCCAAGACACACTAAGGACTGCCCCCTTATTTGAATAAAATTTCCTTCTGCATTGCAGGACCCAAACTGCCAAAATAAAAAATAAATAAACATAATATAATTGTGGAAATAAATACAAAAATAAATATATGCATACGGCTAAATATCTAGATTTTCTTTTTTTCGATTACATTTCTTAATATTTGTTTTAATTTTCACTTTTATTTTTAATTTTGGCAGTTTTAGTCCTCCATAACAAACATCAATAATATATGATAAATAACGTTCATTTTTACTAAAATTTTAGCTCTTAAAAAAAAAGGTACATAAACCAATCAGCGGAGAGCGGACGTGACGTCAGGAGAAAACACACGTCTTCTTGTGAGGTAAATGCTTCCAGTGCCGTCAGCTGCTGGTGTTGTAATGACTCTATACTGTATTTCTGGCCATTTGAAACAAAGGCCCAATCCCAATACACACACTTGCACCCTTGTGCCCTTCACCCGCGGAGGATACGAGACGAGTGCGTTGGGTGTTCCAATTCTGCGAAGTGCTCCGTCGTCCCCGCCACCTTTTTTGCCCTTGCTCCGCATTTAGGCGAAGTCCGCATATATGGTCCTCAAACCGAAACATATTACCCACAATTCATTGCGGATTTGACTAAAATAGCGGGAATCTGACGACATGGGGGAGAATTCCTGTCGCTCTGTCCCTTTAAATCTAAGTATCCAATTATTACAAAGTTTTTCATATGTATATGTGCAAATTCAATAGAAAAAAAAAAATTCAGCGGTTACCTACATATTTTGTCCCAATTTAGCTGCCGTACTTACGTAAGGAGGCATACGTCTACGACATCACCACATGCGTCCAGATTCAGCAATTTTTGTGCACTTGTAACCTACGCCCTCGAACCCCGGGTGCACTTCGACTACCTGTGCACTTCACCAAAGACCGTAGGGTGCAAGTGTGGTTTTGGGGATTGGGCCAAAGTATCGTCTCACCCGTGCGCCATTTTGAATGTAATGAGGATGGACTTCCGCCGCCAAAGAGTGACGGTGCTCACGAAGGATATGTCACAACAAGTTATTGAATTTGACTGGACGGCTCCTTTTGAATTGAGGCCCAACCGTGGTGAAAGGGCTTGGTCTCCAGACACACTTTCTTAGTGGGTGCGGCTTGCCAAGCTACATTTTTATTTATTTCTTTTATTTTATTTTAAACAACAATCATGGTTTTTATCATAGGAGAATACAAAATGTACATAGGATTTAGTGTACAATACAAAATAAAGTACCATGAAATCAAATAATGAAAATAAAAGAACAAATAAAATAATAATAATAATGATAATAATAATAAAGAAATAAAATGAATAAATATTGCTAGGGCTTTTCACATAACATGTAATCATCAATAATACAGACAAGTTTAATAGCATTTATACTTTTCATAAGTCTAAGGGTCTTCGAAAAAGAAACAAACTCGTGAAAATTTGGTTTCATCCTCAAAATCTTACATTTGTGTAGAAAAAAAATCCCAAGGATAAGAATAGTGTTGACTAAATTGTCATTATTCGTATCTTTTAAAACAACACCAAAGGAAACATCTTCTATAGAAAATTCTTTCAATTAAAAAACATTCGGATGAATCCAATCATGTATATCGGTCTATATCATCTGTGACCACATACAATTAAAAAACAAATGTACAGTCGTTTCCACTTCACCACAAAAAACACAGTTACTTGTTTCAATACCAAATCGTTGTTTAACATTTGTCATTGGATGGATACACCCCATTCATAACTTTAAAATGTAATTCCTTGGCTTTGGGAATGATTGGGAGTTTCAAATATTTAGTTCTTAACTGGTAAATGGTGTTTTTCGGAAATAATTGTGGGGTAGAATTTCTATTGGACATGAGTGGATATAAAACATTGTTGAATAATGTTCTTAGTACCTTGTTTGGAATGTCACTAAAATTATGATTCCCAACCCAAAGAAGTGGAAGGTGGGGGATTGTTGGAGCATTGTTGCTTAAAATGCCTTGGATCAGACCGATAAATGATTTAGGGATGGCTTTAGTTTTTGAATCAAACATTTTGTGATTATTATCGAGCTTATATTTGCAACAAAACATGTTGTAAGACAGGAAATCTCCCTGACTGTCAACTAAGTGCAGCACTGACCAAATCCCCTTTTCCATCCAAGCCTTGTTAAACAACAATTTGTATTTAATGGTGATGTATCTGTTGTTCCAAATTGGTGTATTATGTGGGTTGAAGTTATGATTGTATAGAAGTGTCCAGTACAGTAGGACCTGTTGGTGAAACTGTGATAGTTTGATGGGGAGTCTTTGAACGCCAAAATCACATATCAGTAATAATTCTATGCCTCCAAGTTTCTCAAATAATTTGTTGGGAATATGATACCAGAGAGATTTGTTATTTAGGAAAGATTTTAACCAATTGATTTTTAGGGTTCCATTTATGAAATCAAAATCAATAGCCCGAAGGCCACCATCTTTGTATTCTTGGATATATTTAAAGTTCTCACTTTCAGTAGGATCTTTGGATATATGTATTCCTAAATATTTCACGGTGGATTTTATGGGGATATTGTATGCTACTGTGAAGCCACAGTCATGAATTGGCAGTAATTCACATTTTTTAAGGTTGAGCTTTAGGCCCGATGCTTCAGAATTTTTTTTAATCATTTCAATCATTTTGGGAATTTCAGCCAACTGTTTCACAAAAATAGTTGTGTCATCCGCTATCTGACTAATAATTAGTGGATATCCAATTGCATTTAAAGGAGCAATATCAGAGTATTTGAGGGAGCATCTCTGTAGCAATAATAAAAAGAAAAGGTGAAATGGGACAACCTTGTCTCACCCCACCTTTGATTACGAATCGGGGTGAGGTACCACTAGGTAAAGAAATTGAACGATTCATATCGGCATAAAGGGATTCTATAGTCTTACGAAATCTGTCACCAAATCCAAATAATACTGAAGTGCGAAAAATAAAATTGTGTTCTAGTGGGTCGAAGGCTTTCTAGAAATCCAGAAAAGATGTAACCATCATCATCTATTAAATGGTTGTATTCCAAAAGATCAATGACTAGCCTAATATTGTTGTGAATGAATCTTCCTTTCATAAATCCAGACTGTGAGTCACTTATAATTGTATGCAAATATTTTGGAGATTGGAGATTATCTTATAATCATTGTTGAGCAAAGTAATAGGTCTAAAATGATCTAATAATTTAAGGTCTTTACCAGGTTTAGGAATTAGAGTTATAATGCCTTGTTCCATGGTACTGGGAAATGTCATACTTTCAGTTGACTCTTTCAGCATCTGAAAGAATGGCTCGCTTAAAAGGTTTCAAAATTGCTTGTAAAAATTTGCGGTTAAGCCATCACTCCCTGGTGATTTATTTCAAGATAAATTCAATAATGCATTATCCACTTCAACAGGTGTAATGTCAGCGTCACAAAGATTTGCAAAACTGCTTTGAATTTTGGGGATAAAGTCTTTGATTTTTATTTACAAAATAATCAGCTTTACTGGAATTGATGGAGGAGGAAAAGATGGAAAAAATGGTAAAAATTTACCATTGTAAAAGGTGGGAATTTCTGTAGCAATCGCAGCAGGATCAGTTTCAATTTGACCTTCAATCAGTAAAGTTCTGATTGAATTCTTTTCCTTTCTACTTTTTTCCAAACTACAGAAATATGATATACTTTTCTCTCCTTCTTCAATCCATTTTGTTCGAGATCTCACATGGGCTCCTTTAGCCTTTCTTAAATATATGTCATCAAGTTGAATTTGCAGTGTATGCCATTTCTGACTATCCTCTTCAGATAGAGATGTTTCATGACTAAAATCGTTGATCTCCTTAATTATATTGAGTTCAGACAATTTTTTGTCTCTGCTAGGATTTTTACCAAAATATATTGCATGTTCCCGTATTTAGAATTTTAAGAATTACCATTTCAAACTGAAAGATGAAATTGAATCATCAGACATCACTTCAACAATTATAGTGGCAATTTTGTCACAGAAAGATTGAGATTTGAGCAGATTGCGGTTGAACTTCCAATGCCCCTTATTTATGTCACATTTATCAGGTGATTTGAGGACTAGTTTAATAACAGTGTGGTCAGTTAAAGGCGCTGCCGACATAGTACATTCAGAAACATAAGTCATCAAACTTGTTGAGAGTAACCAAAAATCCATTCGGGACTTGACAATATTGTTGGGTTTAAACCAGGGATATTGTTTTGTGTCTGGATATTTGTCATGCCAAGGATCCACCAGATTGTGTTTTCCACTGAAGTTCAAAATAATAGGATTGAGATGGTTTTGTTGAATCTTCGGAGGATACCTGTCCAAACAATCATCCATGACCATATTAAAATCTCCTCCCATAATGATAGAAGCAGTAGGATAAAGAAGTTAAAGGTTCCCCAAAGCTACAGCGATATCAGAGATCAATTGCCTATTCTGATTCAAGTCATCAAAGCCATAAATGTTGACAAGAATGAAATATTGGTTATCCACATTAACCGTCCTAGCAATCCAATGTCCAGATTTACTCATTCCTGATGGCACTATTTTGCCTGGTGAATTGTGGCATAAAATAGCTACACCAGCTGATTTTGGTGGAGCCATGATAAAAAAATATTGAATCCCCCCACTGATTTGTCTGAAATTTCTCATCCCCTGGCCTCGAGTGTGTTTCTTGTAGGAAAATAAAATCAGCTTGCATTGCAGTCTTGCATTCTTTAATTTCTGCTGCCTTGAGCTCAACTGTTTTGACAACATTAGCAAGCAGTAAAGCGTTTTGATTTATTTGGGTAGCAAGAGAGTCAACTTTGGTGGTCAGGAGTTGTATCGCTTCCAAAACAACCTCCATCCCGTTCCCAGTGTCAACTTTCTTCGCAAGTTGAGGAGTCTTCACCGGCGAGAATGGTCCTTTCCTTTTCCCGCTTTCAACACTAGCCGTCTTGCTGCTGCTTGCGTAGTTATGACATACAGTCACCTAATTTTTGCCGTTTTTTGTCGCCATAATAAGGTTTTAGTCGTGTTGAAGCACAGAAAACACTTCACTTGCAAGTTTTCCAAATTATATTGGGACAGGAAAACAGAGCTCAAAACGTTGCCTGGCTCCGGTTGGCCATCTTCCCTCAAGTCTGCTTGCCAAGCTACATGAGACCCACGTGTATACAGATATATCCATCCATCCATTATCCTATCCTTATCCTCACAGGGGCATGCTGGAGCCTATCCCAGCTGTCTTCGGGCAGTGGGCGGGGGACACCCTGAACCGGTTGCCAGCCAATCGCAGGGCACATAGAGACAAACAAACATCCACACTCACAATCACACCTAGGGGCAATTTCAAGTGTCCAATCAACCTACCATGCATGTTTTTGGAATGTGGGATGAAACCGGAGTTCCCGGAGAAAACCCACGCAGGCACGGGAAGAACATGCAAACTCCACACAGGGAGGCCGGAGCCGGGATCGAACCCACGACCTCTGAACTGTGAGGCGGACGTGCTAACCAGTCGAACACCGTGCCGCCCTATATTATATTATATTATATTATATTATATTATATTATATTATATTATATTATATTATATTATATTATCTGAGATCTTACAAATATTTTGAATAATAATATGAATACAAAAGTACATTTTTCACAGTATCACATACTGAAAAAGAAAAGTTTGATTGATGTAATTGTGTCATGGCTTCAAATAGCACGTTTTTAACCATTTTGATGAGTGCTGCCACTTTGTTATTGTTGGTTTTGAAATGGCACAGTCAAATTTTGATAAAGGTGCACACAACCAATGACAACAACATAAATTGGTTGTAGTTACCGGGGGGGGGTTACCAGGCTACCCTTGTTGGGCCGCGGCAGGTCGGTCTGCAGCAGCCAGCCTATCTTGGGGCTGCCATCCCAAAACTAATGGCCAAATTGAATGGGCCAACCGGTATTTGGAGGCTGCTTTGTGCTGTGTTGCTGTACCACACGGTGTCTTGGAGCTCATTCAACCCTTGGGTAGAATATGCCCACAACTCCCTCACCTGCTCGGCTACAGGTATGTCTCCTTCATGGCCTGTTATGGTTTCCAACCTGCCTTTGGTCCCTGACCAGGAGAAGGAAGTTACAGTCCCTGCCACTAGGGATCATCTCCCCAGAATTCGGGAGGAATGGAAGACCATCAGGGCTTCCCTCAATCGCACCGCCGAAAGGAACAAGCGGTTGGGTGACAGTGACCGATCCCCAGTCCCAGAGTATCAGGTCAGACAGAAGATGTGGTTGTCGTCTCGTGACCTTCCCCTGCAGATTGAGTCACCTAAACTCACCCGTGGGTTCGTGGGGCCCTTCGTGGGGCCCTTCACAATCTCAAAGATTATTGACCCTTCCAACGTCCGTTTCAACCTGTCTGCTTCTATGGATATCTACCCCACCTTTCATGTTTCCTTCCTCAAGCCAGTTTCCTCCAGCGACCTCAGCCCTCCACTAGAAACTTATTCAAATGCAACCAATCAACTTCCAGATCAAACACCGGGCTAATTACCCCCCACCTGAAATTATTGCAGTGGTTTTGATTACAATAGAATAAAACAGTTTTCTTGAAAATTCCACCACTCATAGTGCATTTTCTTGTAAATTCTATCACTCATAGTACATATTGTGAAAGGATTCAACATTGTTGGAAAAGTACAGTCAAAGGATTTGTTTAACCCTCTGACAAAAGGTGTGTTGGAGGAGGGAGACATCTAAAACAGGCTGGATAGGTGCTCTTGAGCAGTGTTTTTCAAACTTTTTGGAGTCAAGGCACATTTATTTCATTGAAAAAATCCCGCGGCACACCAGCAGCTGAAATTGTGATAAAAAAAAGAAGCTTATTTGAACTATTTAAGTATTATATTGTTTATATAAGCATTTTTTAACATTGAAGAATGACGTTATATTATAACGTCTTGAATAAGAATTAAATAAACACAAAGAAAAAGTATTTTATAATGTTTCATATTCATACTCTGTGTGGGCCTGTTTAGATATACATACGTCACTAATTCGCTTGTCTCTAAACAAAGACAACTAGCTACCTGCTGCTGCCACTTGCTGGTATGAAAGAGTACCACACTAAACCGCACAGGCACACAAATTAGATAATTTTCCACGGCACATCTGACAATATCTCGCGGCACACCAGTGTGCCGCAGCACACAGTTTGAAAAACACTGCTCTTGAGGACCGGACTTGGGCACCCTTGCACTAGAGGCACAAGATGAGGCCAGAGAGGGCTCTTTTTTTCCACAGATCATTTTACTCATATACTACTGCTAAGTCATACTGACAGTTTTAACAAATATGAGGAAACGTGATTTTTATTTTTATTTAATAATTTTTTGGGGAAAGTGTTACAGACTGCTCAAACGGTGCTGTTTTCACTCATCTTAGCAGTCGAGGAACATGGGCGTGGTCACACGTGACGATGACGTCGTATTTTTTGTGTCTGTCAAACCGAGTAGCAAACAAACGGTCCCACCAAACAAGCAGGTTGTCAAACGCCTCAGTTTGCTGATCACAAACGGTACGTCTTCACCGTTAACCGTCCACTTGTAGATGGTCGAAGGAAGGTCCATAGCCAACTGCTCATAATTCATGTCACTTGTGTTTTATGTGCCTACGGTTTTGGTTCTCGGCGCTAGTGGCGTTAGCTAGCTAGCGCGCTTTCTGTCTGTAAGAGTACTTGGAGACAGTGGTGCAAAAATAGCCGAGAATGTTTTAGAAATGAGACCGTCAGTTTGTACTTTCCCACCAGGTGTTGTGTGGCTACCAAACGTCGTCCCTTAGTGTAACGTGTGCATCGTTTTTATCCACAATATCCTGTCTTTTGGCGTTGGAAAGCGAGTAAAGCTAACGTTGCGGATCATGCATTTATATCGCGTCTAATAGCCACTGTCACATTTAAGGCTATATTGCGTGTCACCCGTTTGTATCAATATTTCATGAAACATAAATGGTGAATTATAATTAAATGTATCCTCAATCCTCAAAAAGGGATAATTTTACAATGACATTTTGCTTTTTTTTCTACTTCATCTTAGAATGACCTGGCTCATGTGTCTGTTTTAAAAATCAAATGTGGCCCTCCAGCACCAACCTTTTCCCACCCCTGCCTTAAGATGCACGCTGATCAGAAGTCCTGCAAGATTTGCTATCTTTTGCTGTGTTTTCCCGTCTAACACTCACAACTGTGTGTGTGGATGTGCTACAGTGCTGCCCTTGTATGGGTGCCATGGTCGTCAGTAACACATGAGCTCTACTATGTGGTACATCATGCAAAGCATTCAAAGTAAATACTCCCTGTCCGAGCGGCTCATCCGCACCATCGCCGCCATCCGCTCCTTTCCGCACGACAACGTGGAGGATCTCATTCGCAAGGTGACCTCTTTTGTCTAACTATGTATCCAAAATATGTTTTTCCACTTTCAGTGATGATGGATGTTGTTAATATGTCACATAAAGGGCGCTGATGTGAACCGCATGCATGGCACACTGAAGCCCCTGCACTGCGCCTGCATGGTTGCTGATGCCGACTGTGTGGAGCTGCTGCTGGAGAAAGGAGCAGAGGCATGTGTCACACAACGATGAGTGGGCATGCACTTCAGAGACTCAGCTATTTTTATACAAGCAACTCAAAAGTCACGTTTACATACTATGTCCTCTTAAATTCTTTTTGTGGCACAGTTGGGATATGCATTATGGCATACTTGTAAAAGATAAAAAAAAAAAACAACATTATTTTCAGGTCACAATAAGGGCTCCAAATCTGGATAAAAATCCTATATAAATCCACTGATGAGATTCCTCGTCATTGCATACTTGACAAAATAGATATACTGATTAGTGGCATTTACACACCAGCATCTGCCCAAACAGCACAAACATTAAAAAACATCCATCCATCCATTCCTCTTATCCTCACAAGGGTCGCAGGCGTGCTGGAGCCTATCCAAGCTGACTTCGGGCAGTGGGCGGAGTACACCCTGAACTGGTTGCAGCTAATCGCAGGGCACACAGAGACAAACAAACATCCGCACTCACACTCACATCACACCTAGGGGCAATTTAGAGTGTCCAATTAATGACAAATGTTTTTGGAAGGTGGGAGGAAACCGGAGTTCCCAGGGGAAAACCCACGCAGGCACGGGGAGAACATGCAGACTCCACACAGGAAGGCTGGGGCCGTATTCGAACCCACAACCTCTGAACTGTGAGGCGGACATGCTAACCAATCGACCACCTGCCGCTCCATTAAAAAACACTCACTGTAAATCAAAACTACAGGGAATGCATAGACAGTAACAATGTAACTATTTTACATTAGAGGTGTAGAGAACATCAAATATGGCGTAAATATGCTACGTTTTGGTGTGTCGATTACCAGAGGTGCGCATTTTACAAAATTTTGCCGGTCCGTCATCCGTCAGTCCATCATTTTTAGCAAGCCGAACCAACCTATTATCGACAGTTGGTCAGTCCGTCAGTCAGGTAGTTTGTCAGGTATTTTATTATAGTCTGTCAGAAATCCGTTGGCCTGTCAGTCAGTCCATTTCCCATACACTTATTTGCCAGTCTATAGAACTAGTGGCTGCAGCTGTTTTAACTCCTAAAATGCCAAAAAGGTTCAATTTAAAGTTTAAAATGGCTTACCAGAATCCAAGTTCAGCATTGTGGTAACGGTAAATAAAATCCAATGCAACTAGCGCTCTCCAACACCTGTTTGTAAATGGGCTACTTTTTCATCTTCTTCTCTTTCTTCTTCTTGGTTCATGGATGGATTACAGGTCTTTGGTGCATACCACCATCTACTGTACAGGAAGCGCAAAGCGTTTCCATATATAGTCAATGTCCCGCTATTAAACCCACGAGACAGACTTGAATATAAATAATTTCACCAATATTTAACAGAAAACTGCAACCATAAAGGTTTATATGCAAATAAATACACGTAAATAAAATATTAGACTCAAACAATCTTTGTAGATTTGTGTTATCACAGCAAAGTGAAGTGACGTCTTCTGGTTCTGCCTCCTTAGACAATCACAGCCCGCCACCATATTGAAAAAAGGAGCACTCACTCTCACACAAATATAGTCAATGCACTCCTCTCTTAGTAACCCGCCGCGAACAAACACGAGACAAGCGGGGTGTGTTTCCATCAGCCAGCAACAAAATGGGCGCCCGACAGTGATGTACTGAGAGGTCCGTCAGTACATGACCCGGTTTGTGATTATTACACTGATGAACGAAAACTCACTTCTGCGGGTGCTTAATCCGTCTCTTTTTTTTTAGTTTCCCCGTCTACTGTCATTCATCAGCAAAACGGGTGTCCGTCGGTGAGGGACCATTCCGTCAGTCTAACGCAATACCAACCTCTGTCGATTATGAACTGTCGACTGCGACTAGCGGATACGGTCTTCCCTTGCTATATTGTGGTTAATTTTTTAAGGCTTTACTGTATTTTGGATTAAAAAAAAAATATATATATAATATATATATATATATAGTCATACAGCACGATTGGACACTTTTTTTTGTTAGTGCGACAACACGCGTCCAAAGAGTTCTAGCTCTTTTGCCCCTCAATGATAAACATAGTAATCTTAATGGAATGACTGTATAATTTCAGTTAAAAAAAAATAGCTACTTAAAGAAGTTGTTATTGTCGCCGTTAATGGAAATAGCTGATTGCTTGGACATTGCTGGAATATTTGTTTCGCATTGGCTCAAGATTATTATTGTCAACGAAAACCAACGAAATAAAACATTTTTGTTAACGAAATAATATAAAAATGAAAATGTTTTTGAAAAACGATAGTCTGCTCACCTAAAAAGTTCTACAAAGAACATGCATTTTTTTTACAAATACATTCTGAACTCTGAAAAAGATGCCTGGTACTTTCAAATAAAATAGTCAACA
Source organism: Filicampus tigris (assembly GCF_054856515.1). Classification (NCBI taxonomy): domain Eukaryota; kingdom Metazoa; phylum Chordata; class Actinopteri; order Syngnathiformes; family Syngnathidae; genus Filicampus; species Filicampus tigris. The sequence continues at coordinate 3,524,525 of NC_141217.1, forward strand.
TCCTTTTGAGTCCTCATATTCATGTAATGAAAGGCGAACATAAGTGATCCACCGACATTGAACCAAAAATACCATCTTCGTTTGTGTTCCTATATCATTATATCACATGCACTCTCAGTGGTATGCAAAGGAAAACTATACTCATGTGGGGGAGAGGTGCTGAAAAAGAATGAATGGCCACCTGCCTTGTTGGTCATGGGTGAGGTTACACGAGCGATGTTTGTATTTAACATGAACCCCTTTTCCACCAACAAGCCCAGGAACATTTAGTTCATGGTAATATAAGTTCCTGTGGCCCAGGTGGTTTGCATTTCCACCGCAACTCACAGTTCTCGGTAAATTATGCAAATGAGACTGATGACACATCAGTGGGAGGAATTCTGTTACTTTCTTACTCATTAATGACATCCTATGGCTCTTAAAACATCTTTGCAGGTAGAGAATAATTAAGTGACCTTTAAAGCTAGTATGTTATTGTGTATTATGTAATACATATTGGATAACTTTGAAATATACAATCGATATTCAAATGTGTCAACATGAAAGTGCTGTTGCTTATGTAAACGTATCTTTTTATTTATCCTTTTTCTCTAGTAGGCAGTTGAAAACTGATTCACATTTGCAATGTCGTCAAGGCTGCAAACAGTCTTTGAGGCGGTGATTTATATATTATTTTTATGAAAATGTTTTTCCCTAAGACACATAATAGCTGAACCTATTTGTAGCCTGTCATAGAAATTAACATGTACAAAATATATAGCTTGTGAGTATATCACATTGTTTTTATATGAATACATGTATTTGCTTTTATTTTGCCATGTTTTACTCTGCTGTCTGCAGTCTGGTCAGCATTGCAAATGCCTTCCCTACAAGGCAAAAGTTAAATAAATGAAATAAATACATGGCTTCATTGACAGCTCTTATAGAGTTTTTAATTACAGCAGTGTGAAGTAAGTTATGGAGAGAAAAAAAACCCAACAAATTATTCATTGCGCCTTTTTTATTTGTGCGCATTAAAAGACAAAACAAACACAGCCAGTAGCCAGGCTGAATTTTCTAGTCTTGCACTCGGACCAACTCGGCATCGTCGGCATCTTGGAGAAGTGTCTGGCTTGCCACATGTCATTTTCTGCCACAGTGAACTCCTGGCTTGCGATTTCCATTTCTGTGATTGAATCTAATGTCCTATCGCTATGCGCTTTCCTATTGACATGGAAAAGCAAAATTAATAACACAATTGTCCTACAAGTTAATGTAAGTGAAACATCTTACTGACACGGGCGAACGCTTGATGAGGGTTGCTTCTTGGTAGCCTGATGGAGAGCTCACACTTCCCCGCATTGGAAACTTTTTCAGCATGTGCATTCATCACAGCTGCAAATCACAAAAAACATGCAGAAAAATGTCATTAGTTTAGTCAAATTAGAAGATGCAAGTCAGTGATTTATGCAAACATTTGCATTTTATGTTCAACAGTTGGTTTTTCAAGTAATACTGTATGTAAACGCAATGTTTTATGTTCAAACTGAATATGACAGTGGCTTACAAAAACAAATCTACTTTCTGTAAATACAGTAAATCCACTATCCTCTTTTATGAATACTTCAGTGGTGAGACTTTGAACAGCTAACAATTTTCAGTGCACATGCACTCAAACAATTTGTGTTTCTGCTGGGAATTACTACAAGAGATAACTAAATGACAATATTCCAAGTATTACTGTGAGTGTTTCGTGTTTACCTTCATCAGCAGCGCCACAGCAGAATGCTTTGCTCCGGTGTCCAAGAATGAGCCATGGCGTTTAGTTGGTCGTACCATTTGATCATTCGCCAATCAGTCCGTTACTGACGGATGCCCATTTTACTAACGATTGACGAATGATGGGTCCTTTTTTAAATTATGACGGACTAAGCGCTGACGGGAGTGTTTTTTTGTCTGTCAGTGTAATCGTCACTAATCGCGTCTGTCAGTGACGGTCCGTCAGTCCGACCGTCACTGACGGATGTCCGTTTTGTTGACGTTTTGGGAGTACAGCGGGAGCGTGGGGGGACGGACTGACGGATTTCTGATGGACTGACTGATGAACTGGCTACAACAATTGAAGTCTGTCACGAAAAATGAAAGATGACAAATGACGGAGCAGCACTTTTGTACAGGGCATAGTATTAAATGTTCTATTTTCTATAGAAATTGTATTTATTTATTTTATTTAATTTAATTCATGGTTTAATCTACTGGTAGGCGAATACCTCAATAACACCAAATAAATCTTAAATCGGTGGCTCTGACAAATATTTTGAGCTACAAAAATGTGATTAAAAAACCCCAAAACGTTTTGGTTTGTTACAAGAGCACCATAATTGTAAAATTAACAATTACATTTGAGAAGCGAACAAGCTAAAATAACAACAATTTAAAATTAAACACTCATTATTTCCCAAAGTCTAGTTAATTACATGTAATTTGGGCATTTGTGTACGTGGGTTAATGCAGTGTGTCACTTGAAAAATGCATAGCAATACAGTGCCTTGCCTAAGTATGAGCCACCGTTGAGCTATTTGACCTTTTGCCACATTTCATTCCTCAAACATAATTAAAATATAGTTTTTTTGTGAAGAATCAACACCAAGGTTTTACATCATAAATCCTGGCCTATTTTAACATCTACATCTTATCAGGTGAACGCTTTGGATGGATATAACCGCACGGCGCTCCACTATGCAGCAGAGAAGGACGAGAGCTGTGTGGAGCTGCTGCTGGAGTACGGGGCACAGCCCAACGCTCTGGATGGCAACAAGGACACTCCGCTCCACTGGGCAGCCTTCAAAGACAACCCCGAGTGTGTGCGAGCGCTGCTCGACAGCGGGGCTTGCCCCAACGCCCGCGACTACAACAGTGACACGCCGCTGAGCTGGGCAGCCATGAAGGGCAACCTGGAAAGCGTCAAAGTGCTTTTGGACTACGGCGCACAGGTGCACGTGACCAACTTGAAGGGCCAGACACCCATCTCCCGACTGGTGGCCCTCTTGGCGCGCGGCCTGGGCACCGAGCAGGAGGAGGAGTGCCTAGAATGGTTGTGCCGGGCGGCCGGGCGCTTCGAGATCCGCCGGGCCGATGGGACGCTTCCCAAAGAGCTCAGTAAGGATCCGCAGCTGCTTGCCAGGCTCACCGGCATGGTGGCCAAGGCGCCCACACTGCGCTCTCTGGCGCGCTGCGCCGTGAGGCAAAGTCTGGGCGTGCGCTTCCTGCCCACAGCAGTCAAAGAGCTTCCTCTACCAGAGACCATCAAGGAATATCTCCTCCTCAGAGACTAAGACAGCGTCGAGTGATGGCGGAGTTTTTCTCCTCTCCTCAACCAAACACGACAGCCTCTCATGCCCCTTTTCCACTGCGCAGTACTGGATCGCCTCGGTCGAAAACCGCGCTGCACTGAGGGCCTCGGTCCAAACAAGACATACTAGTTAAAAGGGAAGTCAACCCAAACTTATTTTTTCCCAGAAGATGTTCTATGCAGGCCCACTAGCTGAAATACAGCATTCTGATTAATATTGCGTTTGTGGAATATAAATTGAGCAGCAAAATGCACCCACTTTTAGCCATCTCAGGTAACAACCAATCACGGCTCAGCTTCAGAAAACATGTCAGTCGTGATTGGTCGTTGCCTGAGCCCTGAGCAACTGTGATGTCTTTTTCAGTCGACAGAAGTGACAAAATGGCCGCCCCCTGAACTGACTAAAAACCGGTGGATTTCTCATATTCCACAAACGTGTTTAGACTAGTGAGCCTGCATAGAATATATTCTGGAAAAAATATGTTTGGGTTGACTTCCCCTTGAAAGTAACTCACTCGGTCCATTTTCGTCTCACTATACAGCTGTGATCAGTATATTGGAAGAAAAAAATGACATCTACAAAGGCAGACCTTTTAAATGATGTTTCTTTCAGGAGCAAATAACCAAAAACAAATGACAAGCATTGAACTGATTTAGCACAAGAAATTGATTTTTTGTGACACTTGGCACACAGTATGATACTCGTGTAACATTTTAGAATGTACATTGAAATTGGGAGAGTACTTGGATTTGGATCTTGTACAAGTGTATTGTGAGGCCATACTAAAAAGGAAAAAAAAAATCACACTAAGAGATTGGAAGCGTTGTAATCTAACCTATATAAATATATATATATATATAAATCCCTCTTGCTAACAACAGTGAAGGACAACAAGATTATTGTGTGTTTGTCATTTGGCATGTTCCAGTATGTATTGATACGATATCAACTTACCATGCTTGGAACCTCGACTGAACTACAGATAACAATCCGATACAAAAAGCATCGTTGGTACAGTAGAAAAGGGGCGTGACGCTGGCATTTCACATCTCAAGTAGCTTTTGATGGGATGTTGACACCAGAAGAGTGATGTATGTTTAAGAATGGCACACGGGTGTATCACTGCACCATATACATTCACATTATGATTAATGTACGCACCTCTAGAATTCCGAGCACTTGAAAAGTCCGTCACGGTGGTCTCAATGCACGGTATGAATGAATGAGGATGAGGGCTGTTGTTTAACGTTGTGCCATGGATCATCCAATGTCACTGTCTTTTACACTACTGACGTAGCGAATGATGGGAACAGTTGCGTGTGTAATTTTCGAGCTTTGCGAAATTGATTGGACACATAAGTCTTGCCTGATAACGTGATGACAACTTGCCTGCTGTTCTGTGTGCAATTCAATGTCAAACAAAGATGCCGTAGAGGAGCGAATGGTTTCATTACATATCGTTCGCTACATCCTCAGTTGATGTTTTTTTATTAATACTGTCTTTAATTATTAACAAAGCAAGAACTTTAAGTTACTAATGTTTTTAAGATTTACACAATATGCTTTGTTTGTACTATGTATTTAAGTTGAAAATGGATGGTTTTGTGTTGTGGTGCTGCAGATGTATAATCATGTTAAAGTCGCATCTTGTTTACGCCTGCAAAAGTGCAATTTTTTGGGGGGGGGTCACTTAAATGAAAGTAATGACAGTATAATGACCTTCGTCTTCAATATTAATCATCAGGTAGTCATTTAAATAAAACACATCATAGATGCACACTACACATATACTTAAAGCAACCTCCCTCGTCTAAACACGGCATTCTAATTAATATTGCAATTCTGGAATAAGAGTTAAGAGTAACCACCAACAGCTCACCTGTTTTCTGAAGCTGAGCCATGATTGGTCATTACCTGAGCCCTGAGTAAGTGTGATTTCATTTTCAATTGACATCAAGTGACAAAATGGCCGCCCCCTGAGATGGACAATTTACCACTCATATTCTCATATTCCACAAACCCAACATTGATCAGAATAAGATGTTTAGAATAGCGCGGCTGCATAAAACAAGTTTAAAATGCACTCAGAGGAAAACAATCAAGGTAGTCAATATTTTCATTCTTAACTGACTATTGGAGTTGAATAATTTAACCTAGTTATATTTAGTAAACTAGTTTAATTTATTAAACTATTTACTACATCAACTAATTTTCCAATGAACCTTCACAAACATATTCTGGCCCTAAAAGGCCGCCGTCGCCTGGCTAGCGCACTGGCTTGATGGTCGGAACTAGCAACGCCATTAAAAAAAAAAAATAGCAACGCCATATCGAGAAGTACGTACAAAATGACATTTAAAAAAAATGTTTCAAATAAAACGACACGTTAAACGTGATTCAAATGAGCAACACGAGAGACAATACTGCCAGTGCCAACAGAGAAGTGTCGGTGAAGCTGCATTCGAGGAAGGTGGGAAATCGGACTTATCACACTCGGTTTCGATCTCATAGCGTTCGGGCCGAATGTAAACAACAAAGATGTCTGATTCCGATAACTTCTTTGTTGTTGAGCTTCATCATCACAACGCACTTTGACCTGCAGCAAACCATTATTTTGTTTACATGAATAAAGTCATATCTTCAGAGCATTTAATTCATTACACCAAATAACTTGCAGAAAGATAACGGCGTATCGTCACGCAGTCAGTGCAAATCACGTTGTGTTACGTGAAGTTCTGTCAAACAACCGATAAATGAAGATAGATAAATATATGAACTTGTAAATATGTAAATATATTTTGTAAATTACGGTCACGGTCTGTCACCATAGGGGTCGCCATTGAAGTCGGTCGGTGAGGTCGAGGTCCTTTTTTTTTCTTCTTAACTTAGCAACTCAGACCTCACAGTTCGAAGGGGCGTTCTAGTGCACTTTTCCTTGTCACAAGTACTGTAAAAGTCCGACTTCCCACTCCCTGAATTCAGCAATATGCTCATCATGACGTAGTACCAATGCATTCTGGAACTTGTAGTATTACCAGTGTGCGCAAAATAGGGACGAGCGCATTTCGTATAGTTGCGGTCCAAGTGCACATCCGTCTCGAGGTTGAAAGACAACGTTTGAAAAAAAATATATATTTTAATATCACTTTTGGTGTTCAGGTGAAATGTATGGGTGCCTTGATATGAAGTTTTATAACCCTTATGGAGAATGAGATCTAATGATGTAAGGCTTACATCAACACATAAAGTTAAGTCACTAAACGGGCGCGCGCACAACCCAATCACTTCTGGAATATCTTTGAAGCCTTTTAACCTTACCCATAAAAAACCTATGCTGTCCAGCTGACTTTCTCTTCCCAAAGAAGCATTTCACGAGAGACGATTGTTGGCCTTATTGCTCCCTCTTTGTATGTTTTCTTTTTCTCGTGTAATTTGTTTAGCATATGTGATCGAGAAGTAACATAATGGAGCAGTTCAAAAGAGCGAAGTGCCGCAAACGTCACAATCGCTCCCCAGCAGCCGCAACAGCAGCGTCAGCGTCACACAGAGACAAAAGAAGGTTGAACACAACTTGGAAGAAGGCAAATATTCATGCCAGCAATTTACAGATCCAATTCTTCCAACCTACTGTGATTCTAATTCACTTGTTAGGATATACACTGTGCAGGTAAGTCCAGTATTCTCGTTCCTTGCCTTTGAAATATTCTCACGTTCCCAACCGCACCTGGATCAACACCTTCAAAACAATCTACGAACAATTAGGCATTTATAATTGCTTGTTGTCAAAAGGTGGGCAAACCTTTGTATCACTTTTGGAAGTGGAAAAAAAATACAATTACGCAATAAAACATTTGAATCACAATGATCCAGGGTTCTCCATAGCTTTGCCACTGATTAAAAAGAAACCAATTAAAACCACTTGGTAACTTCATATTTTAATCAAAGGCACGTTTAAGTTAATTAAGTAAGCAAATGACAAATGGAAAAAGCTGAGTTTTCCCAGTTTTTGTTTTACAAATTGAGCATGATCACGTTCAGCCTATCACAATAATGTACTCGACTGAAGTAATGCACTTCATCAAGAGTAATACTTCATCAAGATGTCATCACTGTCAGCATGGTTCTTTACTTTTGCACTATAGTTGTATGGCTACTGTTATGGCATAATTATCGGATCACTGTTCAACAGACAACCCCTTGTTAAATTTTCACATCCTTTTCTTCCTGCTAAGATTAGACGAACACTTTGTAGTATTTTGTATTTTGGGGGAGAGTGAGAGAGGTTTAATACTTTTTATGTAAATTAAAAAAAAAGGGCGGTTCACTCATGAGCAGCAACGTGAAGGACTTAAGTTGTCGCGATAACTTGACGTCGAGGGGAGTGTCAAATTCCAGGGGAAAGGAGAGGAGAGACAGAGAGAGAGAGAGGCGCAAGAGTGAGTTTGTAAACAATTTATTACCATTTAAATTCAACGTGAACGTGTCCCTGACGTTACCCGTTGATGAAGTAGCTTTTCGCACGCTCGTTTTCATGCTGTGTGTTTTTAAAGTGCACGTCAAGTGTTATGGCTGCTCAAACCTTTCATTCGGACACGCTTTGAACTCCCAAGTGTCAGTCTGCTAACAAGTCTGCTGATAGTTAATTTTCCCTGACTTTTGTCGGTTTGACGGCCGTAAAGTGTGTCGGGCACGTCGGCTGAAGTCGGCTACGTGTGCATTCGCCTTTATTTAACATTGTCGGAAACTGTCAATAACGGTGTTATTAACCGCACGAAGTGTGCTTATGGCCTGTTGTTAACGCTAGCACAGCAGTTAGCCTTTACTTGTTTCTTTTTTTTTCTTTTTTTTTCCTTTTTCTTTTTTTGGTCTTGTGGATACAAAAAGTGATTTCGGAGCTTTTAGCCAATGAGCGTCTGCTAGACGAGCCAAGTGACAGCTTCAGTGGCTTTGATTGCTTTACATGTTTTTGATTGACGTGCGAGTAAGCCAATCGAAGAAGCGAATCGGGCTGCCGTATTACGGTAAAAGGCGGGGCTACAAGGTTTGCCTAAAATTGATGGAGGCTAAAAACTATATAGTCTAACACGGCAAATGCTCGTCGCAGTTGAGAACAACTTCCTGCGATGCACGATTCTTTCTCCTGACCGCATTGGACGTCACAAATGTGTGGTTTCTGTTCAGCTGCCGTTTCGTAGACTTGGGTGTCTGCAAGAACAGGCTCAAGTAATGATGATATGTTTAGTATTGATACCTGAGCTGCAGAACGCCCCGGGATTCAAACATATGCTTGTCAACGCCTTCATTAGGAATGTAGGTCATGTTTTTGGCACACTTTTTGATTCTAAAGCGAAGCTAAAGCTTGTATCCAAGCAGGCAATGTGCTCACTGTCCACAAATTGGAAATGTTAAGTCACATAAATGTGACACGAGCACCCTGTCACATACTGTTTGATGCCAAGCATGTGTTCCTTTGTGTGAAAATAATGGGGTGCAGCACTTGGCATCAAAGTTACACTTTTCAACTTAAAATGATTTGCCATAATAAAGGAGATGCGAGGTTATTAGTTATTCTTCATCTGACGGATGAATGGCCTCTTAACATGCCCAAAAACTCACACATTTTTGCAAACAAATGTATGCTGGTGAAAGTGTTTGCGTCTTAGGTGGACCCAAGTTTAATGATAATTTTAAGGAATTTCCATGAAAAAGGGGATTCGAGGGCCCCTTCATTGCAGCTTGAATTATTTCATTCTTCCTTTGAAAAATAACCTGCCCTTTTTGCATTCTCCTGCATGGTGTGGTCGTATGGCGTGAATGATGGTGGCGGGCATATTGGATTTCATTTGTTCCGTTGTCCAAATCTCAGGTCCCCTTGCTTACATAAATACATGTACATGGCACGCTCAGTTTAGAAGGTCACAACCACATTAACAGCACCTCAGGATCCCAGTGTAGACCAATAGCCAACTTTCGTTCGTCCATCTCTTCCGTTGTTATTCTTTTCTTTTCGTGTGGGTCTCCCCCCTACCCTCTGGCTATTCAAGCCTCCAATTCCAGCGGCATGGCTGCAGTGTGAGCTATTAATACAGTTTGTTTAGTCAGTTTCCTAGCAAGCTGCATCAAACACTGGGTGGCTGTTGCTGCTTATAGCTGAGACTTGTTCCCTTACACCTGCTGAGTCGGAGAAACCCAAGTTAAATGGAGGGAGCTTGGCCGTCGCTCGCTGGGAATGAGAAAAAAAAAATCTGGACACTTTAAAGGCTTCCATGTCACCTTGGATGAAAGGAGGTGAAAATAGGCACACTTGATATCTTGTGCTGGAATAAATGGGATTAAGACAGTGCTACAGTAGACCCTACCATTTTCAACACCATCCCCTCTTGGAATCCTCCCCCACCCACACTTTTTCATACAGCGAGTAACTGAAATTGAATAATCTGCTTCTGATATCACTCTGCACTGTTTGTTTATTGAACGAACGCATAAAAGAGCCCGCCAAAGCCAAGATCCACACAAACAACTACGTGCATGTCAACATCGGGCAACATCAACATTGAAGTAAACAATACTTAAATAATACAAATGTTGGATGTTTCGCAATGTTTAGTCAACCTGCACATGCTTTAAAACCCATTTTTATTTCTTTGCTTTCAACACAGCATGAGGCTCTGACATATTTGCACAACCTAATGATACCCAATAAATGCTGCTATTAACTATCCTGCTTCAGTTTTGATGTATTCAGTAGGTTTGGGAATGCGTGGCATTTGGCCGATTAGATACATATCCACAAGTTGTGATTTGATTAATGAAAAACAACAACAACAATAAACAAACAATATCATTCAGAGCAGAACAGTTCGATACGATTCAATTACGTTTGGAAGCAGTACGATTCGATTCGGTATTCATTTCAATATTCAAAACAATGCAATCGTTCAAATTTGTTGATGTAGGCGTTTATCTTAAAAACCCCAAAGGACATTTTTACAGTATTTTCAAACATATCAAATACCACCCATCGCTGAGCATTGTTGCTTTATGACACTGTAAAAGACAGGCAACAACAAAACTATATTCTCATATACTGGGTTAATTAATTAATAGTTGACAACATACGGCTGGGCAATATGGCTGAAACAATTATGATATTATTTCCCATCAGTGGATATCAATATTTATTGATTGTTATTTTGTTGTTTTTTTGTAACTATTTAAACTAAGGCCTCAGAGGAAAAAAAAGGCAGAATTGAGTTGATTTTATTCTAAAATGTAATATTTAACCATTTATAAGAGTTCGACACAACTACGAAAAAGTCAAATAATAAACACACTGCTCAATATAGAGATAAAATAAGTGTGTATTCCAACAAAATGTGCAAAGTACCGTATTGGCCCGAATATAAGACGACCCCCTCTTTTTCAAGACTTAAGTTTGAAAAAAGTTTTTTTGAACACCAAATTAATTTTTATACAGAAAATAATTACAGTACTTCTGAAACAAATGATTATAACAATATATTTGAGAGAAAAGGCCTGTTATTTTGCCTCATTCAAATCTTAAAACCTCAACATTTAATTATGTAAACTAAAGTGCAATCACATTCGTAAATGAATGGCTTCTGGTTTTTGAAATGTAAATAAACCAATCTATTGTGATCAAACAACAAAATTGCAATAACTGCATTAACCATCAAAGTGAAGTCTGACTAACTGTAGTCTTGAAACAAATCTGTATAAGGAAAAACATTGCAATAAAATCATGCAAACTGGTTTAACTTGAGAGTAGCTGAGATCTATCATGACCGAACATTACTCCTCGCAAACAATTATCTGCCTCGCTGTGCTCAGTGTCGCTGTCCTTAATTCCATCCTCTGGCTCCTCCCATAGTACGTCATCCCCACGTGACAGGGGTTGCTTTGGCCTGCGGAGTCAAATTCAGCATTCGATTCAATCTGGCGCCATCAAGCGTCGTGAATGGGTATAATGTCTAGACCCCGAATATAAGACTACCCACACTTTTTCAGTCTTATTTCAATGCAAAAAACACCGTCTTATATTCAGGCCTATACGGTACTTGTCAACAATTGCAAATCAAGCGTGCAAATCGATATGCAAACACATATAAAAAAAGACCACAATGTATACATAGTGCAAAGTATTTTGTAAACACAGCAACCAGAATAAAGTTAAGGTTGTCAGAACATCTTTGACAAGTGCAGGCATACATTGAAATATCAAACCAGCATATGGCATCAAAACATTTCACACACCTAAAATATTACTTGTCATTCCATTACATGAATTTTTGTTTTCGTTTTATTGCACAATGTTCTTTGTTAAAAGAAGTTCTGAGACACCACGGCCAAACATTGAATCGCTACTGTGCATGTTCCTCAACAGTCTATTTTTAGACTACAAAAGAGTGAGTGCGTTTGATGATGTAACAACATTTTCTTGTTGTTCTTAGCTAATAGGGGTGTGCATCTTGTTGTTCTTAGCTAATAGGGGTGTGCATCTCTCCACAAAGGACGATTTGATATGATTCTCGATACATGGGGTGCGATGTGATTCAAGGATGCAGTGATTTTAAAGTGTAACAATTCAATTTGGTTTGTCCAGTCACTTAAATTAGTCGTGTCGCTCCTGCTGGACACTGGTGTATTTGGTTGGAAGCATCATTGTTTGGCACATAGCACAGCACGAGAGCTCTCGCTTTTGTTATAAAAGACGAACAAAATCGTAAAGCCACATGCAACCGATTGGTAGCCTCACAATAGTTGGGCCACAGCGCTATATAGTCATTGTGTCCAAGGAATCCTGGCGGATTTTGTATCGGGTTAGGTTGAAGAGTCTGCTACCGACCCAGATCTCTCTCCTTCACGAACATATATTTAGTTGTAGCGGTTTATTGTTCCCAACCCTAGAATTCACGTTAGTGTTTGTTGTTCTTGCTTGTTATAATTAAATGACATAAATGACATTGCCTTTCTAAATTATATTAGAATATATGTCCGAGTTGAAATTTACAGATAAAACGTTTAGTAGGGCTGCGCAGTATGTCGAAAAAATATCGAGATCGCGATAATGCAATTCATATAATATCTAATATTATATAGAATTTATAATGATAATAAGTTTTAATATAATTTATCCATCCAGCCATTATCGATACCGCTTGTCTTCACAAGGGTCGCGGGCGTGCTGGAGCCTATCCCAGCAGCGGGGGACATCCCGAACTGGTTGCCAGCCAATCGTAGGGCACACAGAAACAAACACAGACACACTCACAATCACACCTAGGGGCAATTTAGAGTGTCCAATTAACCTACCATGCATGTTTTTGGAACGTGGGAGGAAACCGGAGTACCTGGAGAAAACCCGCGCATGCACGGGGAGAACATGCAAACTCCACACAGGAAGGCCAGGGCCGGATTCGAACCTAATATACGTTCAGTACGTTTAGTATGACTGTTTGGAATTGTAATTATTGTTAATATCGTATTAAGTGTCTCAGCTGTGGAGTCAGCTCCTCTTTGATGCAAGACGTGCACAGTGTTCGGTTCTCACTGCTATGTTCCATCCCTTCCTCCCTCCCTCCCCCCCTCTATAGCACATGTCCTCATAAGAGTCACAGGATCTATTTTAGTTGATTTTGGGCAAGAGGTGTGGTACCTTCTGGACACACAATCCAACTTGCAGTACCCGGAGAAAACGCATAAAAGAATGGGGACGACATGTAACACAGGAAGGACAGAGGCAAGATTACAATCCCAACGCTCAGAACTGAGGGAGACATGTTAACCTCTAGTCCACTGTGCTGCCCACTTTTAGTGTGTCATGTTTTTCTGCATGTTTTACTTTTCGCAATGTCATGATAATTGCCGTTTACTGTGATCATTTAGGTCAGCCGTGTTCAAAAGTTTTCCTGCCATTTCTTCTCTGTGCAAGTGGTGATCCTCCAGCACAGCGGTTTCCAACGGTTGGCACCCGGGGATCAGCATTTTCTTATTGTTTCAAAATTTCGACCCATTTATGTAGAAGATAAGAACAATACGAGCATATATATATATTTCTAAAATAGCCCCTGGTAGCAAAACTCAATCTAAAATGAGTTTGATTGTTCCCTATAACCCTAAAAAGCATATCGCTCGCCATAATGTCCTGCAGTCCGAGGCCGAGCTGCACCTTATGTGTTCACGGAGTAAATTAGTAGGTAAAGCACAAGGCCACAACATTTCCTGTCACGTACCTAATATGCTCCATGGAGGAGCTTGATTGGCCCGTGTAATGTGCTGGAATAATCAAAATAAGAATCCATGTCATTTTTTACTAGCTGTCCGCGACCCACCCAAAACGGGGTGTTGAGAATCCCTGCTTTAGCGCGTGATTAAAATATCAGGTGCCGCAGCTATTAAAACAAAATGTTCTTTTCCACTCATGTCCTTATAGGCGTTTATGGTGGACTTCCCCGAAAAATCAACTTTGACAGTTCCCGTCGGTGCCGGCCAAGTTCACGTCTTGCCTGTCCTCAGAGTAAGATTTAAATGAGTTGCTGCTCCCCCACACAAATGTGTTGCTTGCCATTCTTGGTCCACACCCTCGCTCTAACGAACTCGGCACAGCCCCGTGCGCACACCACTCTCTGCCCAAATAGGCTCAGCCGATCGGGAGTACTTTGTAAGGGCAGTGGCACCGATGTGTCGGTGAAACAAGACTGAGTGTTAAGCAAGGAAAATGTCGGAGAGAGACTGACGCACAACACCGCGACCCCTTTCACACCTGGTGTCATGCGAGGCTTTGACTCGGGCTGTTGGCTCCGGCGCGGCTGCACTCGCAGACAGCAAGAAGGGAAATCGACTGACCTCAGCACTGGGAAGACTTTCAGAAATGTACACCTCGCCGGCCTCATGTGAGCAATGAAAAGAAGGCTTGTCACCAAGGTTTTCAGCAGTGGCCTATCGCCTCCATGCATGTTGGTAGCTGCTGGGCTGTCCCTCGCTGGGACAACGAAGCATCATGGCAGCCAGGCGTCGCCGTTCAAACATTAATGCGTCCTCCACCGCGAGCACAAATCTGTCATTGGCGCCGGGGTTCCAGACTGGCTCTAAATGGTGGCATTTTTGAAGACACTTCGAATCCGGCCCCGACCTCCCTATGTGGAGTTTGCATGTTCTCCCAGCGCGCTCCGGTTTCCTCCCACGTTCCAAAAACATGCATGGTAGGTTAATTGGATACTCTAAATTGCCCCCAGGTGTGATTGTGAGTGCGGATGTTTGTTTGTCTCTGTATGCCCCGTGATTGGCTGGCGACCAATTCGGCGTGTCCCCCGCCTACAGCCCAAAGACTGCTGGGATAGGCTCCAGCACGCCCCGCGACCCTTGTGAGGATAAGCGGTATTGGATAAGGATAATCAGATTGGATAATGGATGGATGGATTATAAAAGTACATTTTTCATCAAAATTGGCATTTTTTTTCCTTTTTTTTTTTAAATGACTATTATTCTTGAGTATCTTTTGTTGCTGACTGAACGTCTGTGGCACAATTGAACCCATTTATCAGTAACATAGTGGACATGAACGATTTACTTGGCAGGTCGGTTTACAGGGTGAGCCCCTAAATTTTCTGCTTGCGCCTCTAAAATGTAAGGTTTAGTAGCCACTCGGCTCCTAGTAAAAAAAAAAAAAAAAAAGTCTAACCTGGGGCAATGGGTATTGGTTGGCCTCATAACGCTGGCTTGCGGCCGCAAGCTCTCATGTCAGTATGGCAAATGCAATATATCCAAGTCCTCATGCCAATAGTGAAAAGACGCAAGTTATTGAAACTCCCCCACAAAGGCGTTTTTGAATTGCCTAGGTACGCCAGTAGATGGCAGCAAAGCACTACATTTCTATTAGACGGGGTTATGGCTAATAAAGCCAAAGTTGAAGTCGGCTAATAGGTGATTTTGTGAAGCTTGGCTAATTGTTATCTTGTTACTACATTGCAGGGGTTGTTTGATAATAATGATGATAATAACAAATCAGATTTGGCTACTGTGCTGAATGCATCGTGAGACACGTTCATACGGCGCTTAGCACATCTGTCAGGAGCTCTCGGTTTGACTCGTTGGAGTTTGGTAAACCGGCTGTCACTTGTACAGCGCTCTTCTACCTGTGATACTCAAAGCGCGTTCACACTGTCATCAACTCATCTACCTCCTGATGACGCAGCATCAGGAGCAACTGGGGGCTCACTAGCTTGCTGAAGGATGATTCAACAGGGTCACAATGACCGGGGATCGAACCCACAACCTCTGGGTTGGGAAACGACCACTCTTATCACCGAGTTCCTCCCACACCTCAAAACATGCATGTTAGGTTAATGGCAGACTCCAAATAGATGTGAACGTTAATTCTTGTTGTCCATATTGGCATTGTGATTGGCTCGGTGACCAGTCAGCTGGGGACCCTAATGAGGATTAGCATGATAGAAAATGATGGATGGATGGTTATAAAATAGGGGTTTAAGGATACGGTGTGTATTGATATAAGGCCTAATGATTCGACACAAAGTAAACCTTTACTAATTAAAGGTAACAACAAATAAACACAATAGAATGCTGTTTGATTGGATTTTATCTTAAAACCAACTCCGCTTTACTGTTCTCAAAATGTAAATAACACTGATATCAGAACAAGCTAGTTCTCTTAATTTTCTATAGCATAGCATAAACAGAGAAACTGAACAAGAATTAACCTGCTGCTGTGATTCTTCTGTTTAAAGAACAACTGGAACAGTAAGTTCTTTTTGTCTCTTTTTATTTTAGCATTCAGTAGTGGGACACTTCATCAAGAAGTTTAATTCTCACGAGAGCTGCAACGATGAATCAATCGACAACTAATAGTTGATCATATTGATATCAAAATCAATTTATTGTCATGAGACCTTATTGGTTTAATATTGTCCAAATCCTCAGAATTGTACTTTTTTTTTACGGATTTAACCAGTAAAATTCAGTCAGTTTGAAATAGTGTCCATTTTTTGAATGAAATGATGGAAATGAAGGCATTTTTTTTTTCTGATTCAACGATTAATCGACAAAAAATTGACTGATTAATTGAAATTAGAATAACCATTAATATCAGCCCTATCCCTTACACTAGGCACTGGCAAAGAGGTGCTCTAAATGCACCGGCATTTGCATTTCAATTAGATTTATGATTATGAGAAACACCCACCAACAAAAAAAACACAAGAATGTTCTAGTAAATATTAGTATAAATAGTAACAGAAACATGTCGTAGTGGGACATGAAACATGACCCTCTGGTTCCAAAGCCCAAGTCCTCACAGATGAACTACTATGTACCCTTTGTCATTATTTAAAAAAAAAAGTAAAATGCATAAAAATCTGCAAGTTGTCAGATAAGCTGGCTTTGAAAAAAAAAAAAAAAGAGTGAGCGAGAGAGAAGGCGGGGCTACAAAGCAAATGGGACAGAAGATGAAAAGTGTCGCTAGCCGACTCGTCATTGGCTGAGCAGAAGCCCCCTCGTGTGGTGGAAATCTCACCAAGGAAAACTTGCTCTCGCTGCCTTGGTGTGTGTTTTCCTCAAGTTGTCAGGGGTTGTTTTTAAATATAAATAGTCGCCTGCTCGGACTCGACGCGCATCACTGGCGAAACCACCAAGTCATGTTCTCCTCTTCTCCTCTCCCGCAGTTGCATTGCAAGCTCTTTGCAAAAATGGGCGACGACCGACCTTTTGTGTGCCACGCTCCTGGCTGCGGACAGGTGAGTCTGCTCCCTTGTGCTTTCTACATTTGCGTGTGTACAAAGACGCTGGCGTCTCCTTCAGCGGTGAGTCAGTCCGGAAGCTCCTGTGAGTAGACAGAGCTATATTGTTGCAACCTGTCGCTGCTGCCCGCAGCCGGAGCCGGAGCGCCTGCAGACACAGGTTGCAGCTGCGGCCGCCGATGACTCACGTGCCGGTCCCCAAGTCCACATGGGATGCCTTTTCTTGTAGTTGTTTGCTGTCAGGGCACGGTGAACACCTCGAGACGTCTTTCCTTTTTTGACACGCTCCTGTGATGTAAACATCATTATTCATTTCGCTTGCTTGATGCCAGCATTTGGTGTGCAGCTGTGCACTCGAGTTGAGCGGCTTCGAGAGTTTATCTAAATATTCGATTTGGTGAGATCATTCTTTTTCGTATGTTTTTGTCATGATCGGGGCTTGTTTCTTGACAAATGTGTGAAATGTTTGTCCGTCAAAAGTCAAACCACGTGCAAATAAGGTCCCGACCAACCCATATTTTTCATAGTCTTATCTTGCTGTTACTAAAAATTTTATCGTGGATGGCAAGGAGAGAACAGAAGACTGTGTTTTGATTACGCTGTCATAACTGTGGATTTACATTAAAAAAATGATACTAGCGCTGGTTTATTATCAAAAAAATAATCAGGATGATTTTGGTTGCGATTGAAATCACGATTGATTAAAACGATTATTCATTGATTTCAAAACTGAGTGTTCAACGACTAAAACTGAACTGCTGCAAACTCATCATCATCATAATCCCGCCATGTGGAACACTTGGTTAGAACACGCTATTATTTTTGTCAAGTGCAAAATGATCTTGTAAATATCATGTGAAATTCAAGTCTCTTGCATTTTCATTCTGTTACATTCCCGTATCGGGAGATGGCTGTGTTGTAAAAGTCCCCGTAATTGGCTGAATGGGTGTGGCCGGATGTTCATGTAACTTACGCTGAGTGACGAGAGCTATTTTGAATTGCTGAAATTAAATACATTACTCACATACTGTAGCTAGGTTCTTTTGGGGAAATGAATCAAATGTTTTTTGGACCTAGACAAACACTATTACTTTGTGATTAGATTGTCGAAGTCGCAGAGGCGCAACTTATCCCTCCCATTGCAAAGGCTTTCCGCTCACAAGACAAGGCTAAAATTGCGGGCTCACGTGCAGAATACACTATGGCAGCACAGAATGACCCAGGAATGAACGAGGTTGGATTTGCTGTCGTCTTTCGCGGATCCGATGAATGACGTCATTGCGCAACTTATGACATTACAGTCAATCAGCAAGTTTGCATAAAATGCAAAACATCGAACAATTTTGATCTACTCGATCATAATCGGTGTAAAGTCTAATTTTCAGCACATTTAGTGCGAAGATTTCTGTATTGTGTTGAAAAAAGGCTTCAGTCCCAAGTGGGCAAACGTCATTTGTTGGCATGTATCAGCTTGAACTGATTTATACAAACCCTCCCGTCATGGAAATTGGGGAGGCAACACTTATCAATGCTTTATGGTTGTGTGTTAAAGGGGAAAATCAACGCAAACATATTTTTTTTCTCTTATTCCACAAACACAATATTTATCAGAATGCTTTGTTTCAACTAGTTGGCTTGCAGAGAACATATTCTTCAAAAAAATATGTTTGGGTTGACTTCCCCTTTAAATTGAGGTGAACTTAGGGTTATGTGTGTGCACTTGTTGTTAGTGAGCATGAGTGCATAATATACATTTATACAGTATCTGCATTAAGGCATTGTCTAAATTAGAACAAAAATAAGGCCATCAGAAGATTTGTCATAATTGTTTGCTGTTTTTGAATTTTTTTCATAGATTTGATCAACTTTGCTAAGCATAAAAGCCCTACTGGGGCGCAGGCACCCTACTACATTGGTCTGCCACCACTGGTCTGTAGACCACTCAATACTGGGCCGCATAGATATAGCGTATTTTCCGGACTATAAGCCGCTACCTTTTGCCTAGGTTTTGAACCCTGTGGCTTATATAAAGGTGCGGCTATTCTGTGGATTTTTCTTCCACTGCTAGGGGCGCTCTAACCGGACTTACAATACAATACAATTTATGCATTACGTGGTATGCGGAAGTAGAGCAACAAAAGGTGGGTGGCAACTGACAAACTGCGGGCAGTGCGGGCAGTGAAATGAAGATGAGTCCTGTTTATTTTCTCTTGGTTCTGTTCCATTTTAATCAGCAAAGTTACTGCAGTGTTAAAAGGCACTGTTAGGAAAGAATCTGTTCAGGTACTGTACATACATGTACACTTACAGTTCAAAATCGTTCTGTAAATGTGTAAATATCTTAATTTTCCAACAAAGATACGTGTGGCTTATATAAAGGTGTGTCTTATAGTCCGGAAAGAACGGTAAATACATTTTTTTTTTTTAAATCTGTAGCGGAGCATATATTCCCCAATTGTACATTATCACCACCATAGGAATGTAATGGTTGGTGCCAGTCCACGAAACAACAGTCGGACCATGAACGGGTCCGTGGTGGAAAAATCGTTGCCCGACTAAATGGCCTTCCTCACACACACTGCACAACCTCACTGCAAAACTCTTACTAAAACTACAATTTGAGAAATTAAAGAATGTACAGTATATGTGTAGTTGTATATATTTTTTTCAACAACTATGAACACTACAACAAAAGCATAGCAAAGCTGTTTTTGTGTCATGTTATACCAGCGTCACCTGCATGTTTTTTGGCAGGGGTGAATAAACAGGCCCAAAAATACCTGAAACAAGTTAATCCATGAAGTGACTTGACTGTTCATTTTGGACTTGTCAAGAATTCCCATAATTTAGTTTTAGATGCACTCCTAACCATCAGGTTTCACATTCTTCTTTGGAGATTGCAAGAAAACAAGCGTATAGCACAATGACAATGCAGCCAGCCTGCAAGATTCAGAATTTTCATTAAAGCTGCTCAAAATCTCAAAATCATGACGCAATTGCCGCCAAAATGTATGTGAAGATGGATAGAAATACAATAATCATAGTCTGAAAATATTCAAACGAAGCTCGTATTATTTTTTATCCACTTCATGTCAAAAGATCGCCTCGTAAATTGGAAACATTCGGTCAACTTTTGGAAAAAAAAGTGACAGATTCTCATCAAAATGTATTTGGAGATAGGTAAAAATACAATGTAATATGAAAATATTAGACCAAAACTTGTAATATGTACGATATTCAATGTTGGAATTCCAACAGGCCGTGATGATAGTTTTTTTTTTTTTTTTTTTTGTGGAGCGTCAGCCACCTACAATTCCAACCCCGTCGATTACCTTCCGAAGGGCAATATATGTAAGTAGGGCTGGATGATTATATGATTGAGAATTGTGATATCACGCGACCAGCTATAAACTGCGAGCATATTTACTCCCATCCAACATGGCTGAAATGAGCGCCTGCAGCCAATCAGAGTCCAGCTTTTCCTTCTAACTTTGGTTTGCAAGTTGAAGTCAACGGAATCTGCCAATAAATGAAAGAAGAAGTAAACAGAACGTGAGTGCAAGAATGACCGAATGGGCAGCTAAATGCGCAGCTATGAACGTGGCGTAATCTTCGGAAGATGAAGCTATTTTGACCAGAGAAGTAGTTCCTTCCCATCGCTTTTGTGGGGGAAGCCGTTGTGCAAGTTATTTCATCAAAACCAAGGCAATACAACAAACCTGTCGAATCTTTTGGACAAGTTGCACCCAAGTGATGAAGTGGAAAGCATGAAAATGTGAGCAGAGTTTGCATAACCTGCCCAGGGAAACATTAGCACTTTAGCCGCTAATAACTGGCCAGCAGCCACCGGACAAAAGCAGCAATCAATCGTGTCATTTTTTTGATCATTTTGATTTGCAAGGAGCAATGATGCTAACGCCGTATGTAGAATCAACACTTCAAATTTTTATTTACATTTTAAGGCGCATTCATTCTTTCTGAAGGGTCCGTTTTGAGTAGTTCAATAAAGTAGTTGAATAAAAATGTTTGAAATGAATGAAACAAATGTTAAATTACTCTATAATTATACTTGTTGTCCGTACCAATGCTTTAAACTGTCAATTTAAAGGCAATTGTAAAGTTAACTTTTACAGCCCAAAATCCCATTCAATTCCCATTTTTCAGCTCCAGTTTTTAACATCTCATGAGATGTCCAGGTGTGTCAACTATGTGTTCTGTGTGAGTATGTTTTGTGTCCTGGCGTAGTTAGTACTAACAGCTACCAGGAAAGTCTGAATCACTGCTGTCATTGACGGAGGATGTTTGACTCCTGGCTCTTCTCATGGTTTTCCTTTCACCAAGCTAACAACAGCAGCATCAACAACAACAACAACAGACCCCCCAATCCCCCCCCCCCTCCCCCCGGTTATATACTGCTCAGTATTTTCACTGTGAGCCGTGGTAATCCTTGCTGCCACTATCTCCAGCGCGGTGATTAGTGCGCGATGGTTTCCTCTGAAAGACTCTGCAAACAAATGGAGACATGGAGTTCTATTGGTGATGTGGCCCAGCGGGGCTAAAAATAAGCCCCCCCCCCCGACACTTGACTGTGTTTCCACTTCACTGTCTCACGGCAGCTTTCACAACTGCAACGCGACGCGGCACCCTTAAAATAGGACACAGCCAACGGCAACGAGCCTGGTGCCATAGCCAAGATTATTCCTCCGACACCACAGGCTGATTCACACCACGCAACTTCTCTACAGAACAAGTGTGGCGTCTTAGATGCTTCCGTCTTCCTGTGCCCTGACTTTCCCAAGTGTCAAACCTCAAAGTTGCACCATAATCTGTTCTGTGACGATGGGCGAACCATGATTTGCTCATCATTCCAAAGTTTCTCACTGTGATCACTTATGTTTGGAATAATTAATGGATGGATGGATGGAATTTCAGTATCCAAACTGTCACCATCATATATCCTTGATTAAATGTACCTGCAATGTTTTAAAGCGGAAGTCAACCCAAACATATTTTTTTCAAGAATATGTTCCCAGCAGGGGCGGCACGGTGGTCGACTGGTTAGCACGTCCGCCTCACAGTTCAGAGGTCGTGGGTTCGATCCCGGCTCCGGCCTCCCTGTGTGGAGTTTGCATGTTCTCCCCGTGCCTGCGTGGGTTTTCTCCGGGCACTCCGGTTTCCTCCCACATTCCAAAAACATGCATGGTAAGTTGATTGGATACTCTAAAATTGCCCCTAGGTGTGATTGTGAGTGCGGATGTTTGTCTCTGTGTGCCCTGCGATTGGCTGGCAACCAGTTCAGGGTGTCCCCCGCCTACTGCCCAAAGACAGCTGGGATAGGCTCCAGCACGCCCCGCGACCCTTGTGAGGAGAAGCGGTACAGATAATGGATGGATGGATGGATGTTCCCAGCAGTCCCACTAGTTGAAACACGGCACTCTGATTAATTTTGCGTTTGTGGAATATAAGTTAAGCAGCAAAATGCACTCGTTTTCAGCCATCTCTGGGGGCGGCCATTTTGTCTTCTGTCGACTGAAAATGACATCACAACTGCTCACGGCTGACCTGTTCTCTGAATCTGAGCCGTGATTGGTCGGTGTGAGCAGTTGTGCTTTGTCAAGTTTCAGCAGAAGTTAACTGTCACTATTAATCATCCATCCATTAATGGATGGATGCCATTAATGAATATCAATCTATTAAAAACAACAGAACACTTGATGATGTTTGAGGATGGTAAACATCATTAAACTAATTTCTACGGGGGTCCTCAGTTTACGATGGCGTTCCATTGGTACGACGCTGAGGTAACCCGAATTGGTACACACGTAGTCTCTCTCGTTAGCCTATTGTAAGTATTGAAGTCATAACAAAAGTAAATATTTTCTTAGAAAAAACACTTAAGGCCATTAATATAAAATGATCAAATGAAAAACAGGAAAAAGAGACATCATTCCCTTATCTTTACTCCTGCAGTTCACTTGCACACTGGAAGGGGCACAAACTAGTCAATTGTGAGCTGTTTGTAAACAGGGAACATCACAGGCTAGACCCTTTGTATGAAATGAAAATGAGCACTAAAGTTAAAAAAAAATTGCACACAAACAATATCCTCTAACTTTTGAGCACAAGTGGATGGGTATCCGGTAGGCAGCTAGCTAGCTATCGGTTAGCATGAGAAGGTAATGCAGCAGTCTAAAACGTCACTCATTTCTCCATGTCAAACATCACAATCACATCACACAAAGAGCCGACCAAGTCTTTTGTCCACCAAAAACGGGCAGCCTGCACAATTGAAGAAAAAAACAAAACAAACAAAACAAAAAGCATTCCACTCAAATAAAAGCAGTAAGAGAGCTAAACTTTGCTTGACAGAAGAAATACTGGCAATAATCTTAAACAGGCATGACACTGAAACACTTTTGATACCATCATGGACACAGTCTTTTCTGCTTAGAATGTGCGTGTATAAATTGTAGCAGTATTGTAAGACCTCAAGTGCATATAGCGTTTGTGTATGTTTACTGGCGTGTCCAACATCATTAGACACGCAAGTCGAGACAGAATAGCTACAGAGGACCATGTGACTCACGAGTGACCGGACAACAAATACAAGAAAGTGTGATGATTGATATATATATACCTCAATAATCGTCCTTGAATACTGATTTAATGCCGATGTGGCATCAAAGTGCAGAGCACATGCATGTATAATCAGATTCTGCGTTTGTCTGTTTGGCGGCAGCAGATATTTGAAGTTGTGCTCTGTGGCAATAATGGGGGAGAATTTTATTACACAGACGCCCACAAAACAGTGCGAACGAATGCCAAGATTAGTCAACTTGTAAGAACTCCGTCTACAGTGAATGTAATAGTCAACATCGTTATTTTTTTCAGAAAATAAGGGCGCATTTCACCACAAACATTTAATGCGACGCAAACCTGCCTTTTCGGCACAGAGGTGATGCACGAGGATCTAAAAAGGAATCAAGTCTTGACTCATGCCTGATTCCATTTCCGACATCAGGACAGTCGTGTCTGGAAGTCGACGTGTGTTTGTTATGGTAACATAATGTAGTGTCTACTGGGGTTGTCACGATACAAACATTTTAAACTCGATACGTGATAACATTTCGATACCACGGGGATCAAAAACTGGCAAATATTTTAAGAAGGCATAAAAAATTTTATTCACATGAACAAGAGTGGCTAATTGCCCTTCCTGCCGCCGCTGCACTGGCCATACTTTGCAGCAGTAAAACGTAGAACTGCGAGCGGAATTGCAGTTAGTGCTCTCTTGCAGGGATGCCACAAACGATTATATTGCTAGTCGACTAATGACCAACAGTTGTCGCGATTAGTTGACTTATCATATGTTCATCACGGCATAATCGCACTAGCAAGCAGGCGCTCTTACATGACCGTTGGTATCTTAGAGCTTGAATTCTTTAAAGGTATGTATATGTACATTCCTGAGATGTTTATAAATGGAGTAATTGAAATTCAAGGCGACACTATGGCCTTAATTATTTTAGCTGTAAATATTTAGTGCATTTAAAAATAGAACCCAAAACTATACACTATGCTGAGTTGGACTAATACTATATACTGTACTACCTATAAATACTAAATGAAAACATATTTCACTTTTCTTGGGCACCAAACCTTTTTTCATGTAGAAGGGAATTCAATTATATGAGTAAAATTAGGGAAATTCACTGTGCTCAACAAAAGTAAAGAAACTAAACTTAAATTGATTTTTGATTTTGTTTTTATTTAACCTTAATCCAAAACGTTTTGTTTGGCTTCTCTCGTATCTACACATTCAACATGTGTTATGCACCTGGAATGGAACAAAACAACAACTTATTAGGAGGAACATTATTTTTTAGCACTAAATTAATATATCGTCACTGTCCTATGAAAAACACTTTTTTCCATTTTTTTTTTAATCAATTTTCTTATTTTTACGTGAAAAGTGTTTCTGCGTTACAGACATCGCATTAACATGAAAATTAAAAATGTTCCCCAATTTGGAGATAAGTGTTTTTCACAGGACAGCGAAGATATATTCTAACGACCTGTTGTTAGGTAGATTATCTCTTTTATTGTTGACTGATGCCGTTCAGGGCTTGTGGCATATTCAGACAGGTCATGTTGTGGTATGCATCACATGTATCAGAGAAGAGGCGGGGCTACTTAATAAATAAGGGAAAAGGAACCACTGTCTTCATTTCCTAAGCAACAATGGATGACATAGCAACCCTGGCTGCTTTGTTCTTGTCCCACAAGTCCCACCAACTACCGGACCATTGAGAAGCACACAGCTGCTCGTGAATTTCGGAGCCTTCTTGATGTGTGGATGACTGCAGCTTGCAGCACGACATGGGGCTAACCTGTACAGCGTCCGCTTTCTGTTCCTTTTGACACGGTGGTGGGATGTGTGTGTGTTTCTTTCGGAAAGCCACACAAACACATCCATACCCAAACACCCATAGCCCACAATAGTGGACCAAATGTTGTATGAAGACAAAAGTGAATTGGATGAGGAAAACTGGAGAGGTGCAAGGAAAGAAAAACACGCCCTGTGTATTTATTGGGAATCATTTTGAGTTGGCCTCAAGTGGTCTTTGGCCAACACACTAGTGTGAAGACAAGCTCATTTACCAACCTGAGTCAATGAATAAGTACCAGAACTTCCCTACAATCGTAGTCTCTATTTTTGGGTTAAGAAATGCTAGCGTTGAGTTGTTTATCACTCAGACATTAAAAATTAAAGAATTCATGGCGTTTTGTTTGATTGATGGGATTCTAAGGTGCAACAGCCTATCATGCTGCAAAGTAGGTTCGAAGCATGTAAGATAAAGATATGATAAACCTTATTGTCCCAAATGGGAAATTTGGCTTGGGCTCACTGCCCACCGCTGCCAAGTACAACACAACACACATAATCACACAAACACAAATCAACGACCTAAAAAAATTGCACATTCCACAACAAAATAAAAGGGCATGGCAACGCGAACCAATGCCGTAAAATCACCAATGATAAAGTGCCGAGAAAAAAAATTGCACTTAACTCAGTCACTGCCATTGACGAATTTGTATTTTCACAGTCCAGCTATTCAATCCCAGGAACTTATTTATAAATATTTTTTTCTGGCAATGGATGACTTAATTGATTGCAGCATATCAAATAAAATACATCATAGAAGTAAGACACGAATAGAATATTCAAGTGACCTAGTGCAGTGTTTTACAAACTGTGTGGTGTGCCGCGAGATATTGTCAGATGTGCCGTGGGAAATTATCTAATTTGTGTGACTGTGCGGTCTAGCGTCTGGCAGCGTAATCATGTCTTTACCACAATGTAGTACTCTTCCATACCAGTAGGTAGCAGCAGCAGCAGCAGATAGCTAATTGTCTTTGTTTAAAGACAAGCGAATTAGTGACGCATGTTTATCCAAACAGGCCCATGTTTCACAGTATCAATATGAAACATTATAAAATACTTTTTTCTTTGTGTTTATTTAATTCCTCTTCAAGACGTTATAATATAACGTCATTCTTCAATGTTAAAAAAATGCTTATATAAACAATATAACACTTATATTGTTCAAATAAGCTTTTTTTTTCACTATTTCAGCTGGTGGTGTGCCGCGGGATTTTTTCAATGAAATAAATGTGCCTTGACTCAAAAAAGTTTGAAAAGTACTGACCTAGTGCACCTGATGAGCATTACACTGATTTGTTCAAGATCCCACCGAAGATGGAATAAAAGAAAGCTTGTATCTGTTGCTTTTGCATTTGAGTACGCGATAGCGTCCCCCCCCCAAAGGGAGCAACTCATACTCACAATGCAACAAATGGCAAGGGTCACTGACTCGCTGATGAATCTTTATGCCTGCCTGTGCAAGAACCGAGTTTTGAAAAAGTTCTTGCAATGAAGGGAACTCTTTCTATTGGATCACTTTCACTGCAGTTAATACAAGTCTTTCAATTTTTGTTTTGCATTTAACAGTTAAAGGACCAAACATAGCAGATCTGCCATATCTGATTAAACTCTCTAAGGCGGCATTGTAAAAAGAAGTGATTATTTTTGTGCTCACACCAAACAATCTGAGTCGACTTAGGAAAAGAAGCCTCTGAGATAGTTTAGAACAAAGTCAGTCCACACGTACATTCCAATTTCAAACACTCCCAGGTATCTCAAATATTCAACCCATTCTATTTCCCTGCCATCAATGATCACAGGGTCATGTGTCTGTAGTCCTCTGGGATTAAACACCACCGCTTTTGTTTCAGCCGCATTAGCTGAGTTTACATGGAGCCGTGCATTCCGATTAGAAAGGATCCGAATGACCAATCGGAATGAAAATGCTCCATATAAACTACCCAATTGGAATAAAAAGGCCGAATTTGAATGAAATTTAACTCTGATTCACAGGGGTAAAAGGAATATTCCTTTTGCCAATCCGAACGAGCGTCATGTTAACAGTTCAGTCGGAATGGCCAGGCTGCGTCCGGTCTGCGCATGCTGTCTTGACGTAAATACATAGTGACGTCATTGTACACGCACTTTAAAAATGCAGCGTCTTCCAAAGCTTGTCTGTAACGTGAGAACCTCTATTAAAGTACTCCTAACTTGTTTTTATCAAGATGCTGCTTTAGTAAAAGTGCTAAAAGTAAAAAACATTCGCAAATATTGTGCTAAATGGATGAATGAACTCCCATCTTGATTGATCACGTGATGTTTACATCGATCTCCGCGTGTCACACGGCTGATCTGATTAACAGGGTGGTGCAAGTAAACGGCCGATCGGAATAGATCACGTCACATGCAAACAGGTTTCCAGAGAGCTTCATTCGGAATGATTTCAGAAAAAGTCTCCATGTAAACCAGCCGTGTTTTACAACATTTTACAACCATTCAGGGTGTAACAAAAACCGGTTTGAACCGGAAAATCTTCTTTTGATTTAAAAGTTGCGAGTGCATCAAATCAAACCGAATCGAATCCTACCACTTTGAAATGTATCGAGATATGTATCGAATCGGCTTTTATTGGAGGGATATATCTTAGAAGGAATTGGCACATTTACAGTACTGACAAACTAATTGAAATGTGTGTAAAATAACTAAATAGAAATTGCATCCTACACTATCGAACTGAGCCATACTATATCGAATCGAATCATAATCTCGCTGAGTCGAACCGAACCGTTCCACATTCAAATCGAACCGTCCTTGAATCGTTTCACACCTACCGTATCGAAACGTCTTTTGTGGAGAGATGCACACCCCTAACCACCGTACTCATTTTTTTTCTGTAGTATATTTAGATTTTAACAGAACATAACAGAACTTTAACTGTCTGCGTGGTCCTGTGTCTGCCCTTTGCAGTGAGTGTTTTCTCTGCTAAATACAGCAGGTGCTCTGATTGAGATGAGTCACACCTGGTGCATCTCAGTCGACCAGGTAAAGGGAGGGGTATCCACGGAAGCTGAGAAGGCCAGGCAGAAAGATTGACAAAACGGTGAACCCACCTTTAATAACAACCAAAACAACGCTACTGTATCACAGACACCGGAACACGAACGGCACACACACCCTCTCGTTCCTCTCTTGGGGGTTAGGGCAACGGCAACGCAGAACCCAGTTTATTACAGTTGTTCAAGTGCTACAAAATATGTTCCTCCTACTCTTTAAGGATGTACTTTTTCCGTTTCATGTGAATACCTCATTTTGATTTTTTTTCAGACCAGTTTAATCTTATAATAGTGAAGGAATCAAAAGTAAAACATTTTTGCATAAATAAGGCTCAATAAAAACAAATTAAAAACCAATACAAGTATTTATTTTAGTTTTGTTTTAGCACAGTGCCTTTTCCTTTTTCTTTTTAGAAAAAATGCTTGATGCCTGAGAAGAGCGAAATATGTTGACAAAGATTTCTTTTTGTATTGTATCTAAACATGTCAGGAATGCTGGTACAAACTGCAACGTTTAATAAAAGTTGACTGTACTATGATCTTAATTGTCTATTTTTAATTTGCACATACCTGAAAGAATTCAAGATGTAAGCTTAATGATGGTTATGTAAGAGCAGCCTCTTGCTGGAGCGATATGCTGCAATTTACATATGATACCATTAGTCGACTAATCACGACTAGTATCAGTGACTAGTCGACTAGCAAGATGGTTTGTGGTAGCACTACACCACAGACACAGGGCACATTTCCAAGTGACAATATGATAACTATGAGCCTACAGTATCCTGATCCCATCTTTTTTTTCCTTTTCTCTCTCCTCCTTCTGTTGACCAGAGATTTACCAATGAGGACCACTTGGCTGTACACAAACACAAGCATGAGATGACACTAAAGTTTGCACCGAGGACGGACTCTGTCATTATCGCAGGTACCAATTATGCTATTCATCAGCATGTTGAAATGTTTAGTATTTTTTTTTAAATATGTTTAGAGTACTCTGTCCAAATGAATAAGAAGCAACTCCGTATCGCTTGGGTATTTGTCTCTTTTCCAGACCAGACGCCCACTCCCACTCGCTTCCTAAAGAACTGCGAGGAAGTCGGTCTGTTCAATGATCTGGCCAACTCCTTCGAACAAGACAACGATGACAACAAGCGAGCGAAAAACTCTGTAAGATGGACTTTCTTTAGTATGTTTGTGTATGTTGATACAGCCGTATCAAAACACATCCGCCCAAAAATTGACTAGCACAAAGTATCACTGTCCACAAATGTTGTGAGCTCTTTGTACCTGGAATACCACGCTAATGTTTTTTTCTGACAAAAACAAAAAAAGTAGTATCTGGAGATAGGTTGTATGAAATTGAGAAAGAACCCTAAGTTCCAATTACATTTTTGAATTAGAATTTGAATTGAGGTAGCAACCAGGAAGCAGAATTGCAATTGAAATTCGAATTGCAGGAAGTAGATTGAAAATTCTGTGAAATAAAAACAATTTCATGATGTAAAGTTAAAGTGTATTTAACAATGAAGCGTTAACGTAATCAGGTCCATAAATATTTCGACTTTTTATTTTCTGCATCCCAGCTCTGTCTGTACAACGCCACAATGGATTTGAAAAAAACAACAACAATCAAGATGTGCTTGAAGTGCGGACTCTGAGCTTGAATTTGAGGCTATTTACATCCAAATGTGTTGTGATTACAACACATTTTCAGTGGCCATGTGTACCTGCCACTCCAACTGGATGTCTTGTATTAATTGATGATGTGACTGCTGACAAAAGCAGCAGAATGCATTCTGAAGCCTTTCGGGCAATATTATCCAAATGCTTCAAAATTCATTCGATGGTGCGACATAATGCAGACGAGCAATGACCCAAGCCTATTGCGAAAGAGTGGAAAGTTCTGCAATAGCCAAGTCAATCACCTGACCTGAATCCCAGTGAACATGCATTTCAGTTGCTGAAGGCAAAACTGAAAGGAAAAGGGCCAAAGAACAAGCAGGAACTGAAGACGGCAACAGCAGAGCAAAATACTTTTGGCCCCTTAAAAAGTGGAAGGCACATCTAAAATGTGTTGCAATTCCTACACTGTTCACTTGGATGTTAAATACCCTCAAATTCAAGCTCAGACTCTGCGTTCAAAACACGTTCAAAGCAGATTGTTTCATCTCAAATCCGTTGTGGTGTTGTACAGAGCTGAAATGTCTAAATATTTATGGACCTGACGGTAAGCCTATAACAACACACATTTCATACAAATATTATTATAAGGACTTTATATATATACACAATACTTCATTATCATAAATAGTGTAGTGCAGTCATTGTTTTAATTAACATTAAAAATTAACATTAAAAATGTACTCAGATAAAACAGATCAGATTAAAAACAGATTAAAATTGTTCAAACGTGGTCTCACTTTACGGCTTTGAAATAAAGATATATTGCTAAGCTTTCCAACATGAAGGAAAAATTCATACTTGACAGTAGTCTCTGTACTTCTATTTGGAAGACAATTGTATGTTTAAAAGGCTAATCCTCACTGATTTGTGATGAGAACGGCTTTTCTCTGAATTGCACTGAATTCAATTCCACTTCTTGTAATTCCAAATTCAACATCTCGTGGGGTGGAGTCACTTAAAATTGGAATTAAAATTCATCCATTGAGTTAAATTGAATTCTGAAATTCAGAATTTTGACCATCCCTGCTGGAGATGCATAGTTGTCATGGGACGGTAATCAAAGGCGTTTTCAGGAATTACAGGAAATGCACAGTCCCCTCCAAAAGCATTGGATCGGCAAGGACAATTCCTTTTTGTTTTTGTTGGTTACTGACTTTTGGGTTTCGGATTAAAAAATGAACATGACACAAAAGTTCAGAATTCCAGGTTTTATTTCATGGTAATTACGTGTCATGTGTTAAACCAATGTTTCTCAACCTTTATTGAGTCAAGGCTCATACTTCACGTCGGAAAACAATCTCACGGCACACCATTTATCAAAACAATTCACAAAAAGTGTCTGTACAGGGTCATTATGTATCTTGTGTCGGCAATAAAAGGCTTTGATCGAATATTCCGACCACCGCAGTTGGTGTGAACATAGCATCGTCTGCTGTGTGTGTGGAGTTTGCGTCTTGTAATACTGTATATGCCGTGAAAAGGTACCTCGCGCGGAGAGCATGGACAAAAGTTTCAACACAACCAACTTAATCCGACATTTGAAGAACAAGCAATTGGGAGACTATGGTGAGTTTACGAGGCTCACTGCATTGAATAAAGTCAAGGCGGACACGGCGCAGTATGTGTGTGTGGCATTATGCCACAGGGAGACGCTTTGTAGGTCATTTTTGGGCAACAGACCCGCTATATTATTTTATAATTCACAAAAAGATTAACAGTGACTTTTTTCGCGTTGACAAATGCACAAGATAGTTTGTCTAGGCGCAAGACAATAAAGTTCCTGAGTCGTTTCAATTTAGGAACTCATTGAATAGTATATTCGAGTGAAGCTTGCATGTGACTATTTTTTCTACTTTGATTATATTCTGAACCATGCAATGTTTAGGTGGCATGTTATTTATTTGACTTTTTGCATAATTAAGTCTTTTGAGACTGCTGATTCTTTTGATCTGTTAAAAACTGTGTTACAAAAAGCTGGTCAATTTAAGTTTTTCAGTTATCTTTGTGACTGAGTAATTGTTGTATTGTTCTTCATGCTTTTGAAAATATATATAGATTTTTGTCAAAATTACAGCAATAACATGGCTGTTTTTTTTTTCTGATAATATTGCATAATAGCAGTCACCATAAATAAATGGAAAAATATACAGATATTCCAACAGATATTCCATGCGATCGGAATCGGTAGCGGCCGATCTCACTCAGGCATGATCGGTATTGGTATCGGTGTCATAAAATCTGATCGGAACATCCCTAGTTTTTAAAATTGGTATCGGTGTCATAAGATCTGATCGGAACATCCCTAGTTTTTAAAATTAGATTGTTATTTTGGTTTTTTTGGTCAAAACAATTGGATAATTTCCTTCGGCACCCCTGATGATCTCTCATGGCACACTGGTTGAGTATCACTGTGTTAAACAACTCAGGTCAGAGCACCGTTTATTTGAACCCATCCACTTTTCAAGTGAGCAAAAGTATTGAGTGATGGGTGTTTGTAGTTGCTCGCGTGTTGCCTTTTAGATTGATTGCTTAAGCATTAGATAGTGCTTGTTTGTGGCTTTGGGTTTCACCTGTGGAAAAAAATACATTTGCTTTTAGCAAACATGAAGACCAGAAAAGCAAACCAATTTGAAGCTGAGAGAAGAGGGAAAATAGCTATTGCACAAACATTGGGCATAGCCAGTACCACAATTCGGAATGTCCTGAAAAAGAAAGCACCTACTGGTGACAGAAACAGAGCTGTGAAGAAACACCAAAGTCATCAGTGACATCACTGCCAACCTCCACAGGGCAGGGGTGAAGGGATCACAATTTACTGTTCAAGAAGACTTCGAGAGAAGAGATACCTCAGCTCACACTCTATACAATACATCTTTCTCAGACAGGCTTTAACATTATCTCACATTTCTTTCTGTTTAAACACTCAAAGTTCACACCTTTGTAGATTATAAAAACAAACAAAAAAAACGTAAGTCTATTATAGAATGAAAGCAAATATCAGAACTTGATTTCTGGCCAAAACATTTATTTGAGAAATAAAAATATAAACGTCCATCCATCCATTTTCTTCATCTTTATCTGGTCTGGGTATAAACTTTTTCCTATTAAAAAAATATATACAGGAAGTCCTCGAATTACTACGTTTCGACTTTACGATGCCCGTGCCTCTTCCTCTTCTCTTATGTCCCCAGCACCATAGTGACTACGTTTACATGCAGTCAAAATTCAGGTTAAGGGCAAAATTCAGAATTCTGAAACATTCTGAATGTCCCGCTTACATTAATGATTTTAATGTAAATTTCGACTTTAACGGTGAAATCCGACATACGCGGAAATTCGTTTTACATCGCCGGTGTAGGAACGGAACTCGTTCTTAAATTGACTTCCTGTATATCTATATGAAATTTAATCTCCATAATTAACGCCTTAATTTTGGTGGGAACGGTAATCGTTTTTTCTATGCATTGTCCTGCCTATTAAAAAAATTCTGAATCGATTCATAGGTATTAATAATCAATATTTAAAGTTTTAAATAAAAAAACGAAAAGCATGCACAAGTGATTAAGTGCGTTTGTACGTCAGATATCTGTGCTAGGCTAAGCTAATACGTGACAAGATGGCGGAAGAAGCAAAACGTCATACGAGCGCAGCGAAGTCAAAGTGTGAAACACGAATCATTGCTCTTACTTGAATTTTTTGTTTTTAAAAAGATACCAGTGTTTTGCATGGCCTGTAAAATGTAAGCCAATGTAGTGATGCATCGGAGTCGAATCGAATCGTGGGCCTCTGAATTGAAATCGTTCAACAGTTGTATTTTACAGAAAAATAATTATTTTCAAGGATCAAAGAAAGCTATTAGAATAATTAGTCTTTGAATCAAAATATACAGCGATCCCTCGCTACTTCACGCTTCAACTTTCGCGCCCTCAGTGCATTGCGTATTTTTCAGAAGCATTCATAACATAAAAAATGAAACAACACACCCATTTCAGCAGCTATATTGCTCAAGTGGATTTATCAAGTGGAGCTGATCGCTACGCATCATTGCAGCCTCTCGCTAGTCTTGTCCACGCTAACAAACCAACGGCACTTTTGAACAATATTCTGTTCCCAAAATCATAACGTTATTCAAATGTGCCGTTCGGCAGCTATGTTTACGTGTAGTGAGCAGAGCGCGCACCGCCATCCTGCAAGCAGGAATGTGCTCAGCGCGACAATGACGACGAAGCAAACAACGTTCTGTTCGGAAACTCCTAACGCTATTCAAACGTGACGATCATTTAGTCAGAGTCAAGCCGCATAAGAGGATGGGAAACAGCTGTGTTCAGAAGTTGTGAGGGGAGCGCGCTGAGCACAACACACGGGATAGTTTACAGGTTGTGGCAAGGACGATGAGACATCGGCAAATAAATTGTAAAAGTGTTTGTTAGTTTTGTCTTAAAACAGCTTACCTTAACTACAACCCCGCGTTGCATTTTATCCAAAGGACCTTGTTGATGTTGTTGTGCAAAGATAAAGTTAAGGCATGATTGCCTCCGGGGACCGTGCTTTTTCTTCTTCGTTTTTAAAATAAGTAGAAGGCAACGACTTCTTCCTCTCTTAGGGAAGCAACGAAGAAGAACCTTTACTTTCGCTTTGCACAACGACGACGACGAGCGTTTAAAAATGCAGGATTGTACCTTTTGGATAAAACGCACTACTGCAATCCAGTTAAGGTAAGTCAAGTTTATGATAAAAATTAAAACTTTAACGTAGTTATTAGCAAACGTTTCGTCGTAATCGCCCGCTGCCGTGGTTGAAGTACAATCCCTCTCACAACCCGTAGCTTGGTATTTATTCTTCATTTTGCATTTTTAAAGTTACATTTATTGTAGAACAAGTATTTAGAAGTGTAAAATCCCCCCCCAAATAAAACTGTACAATAAATATTATATAAAATAATAATAATAATAATAATAAGCCTAATAATAATAATAATAAGTCCGACGCTACTTTGCGGTTTTTCCACCTATTGTGCCGTGTTCTGGTCCCCATTAACCGCAATAAATGAGGGATCACTGTCCTTGTTATTTTTTTTCCACATAAATTCAGCTCCAAGCTTTGAAAAAAATTGTAGTTGAAAAATATGATTAATCGCGATCAATTATGGAAAATTTTGCAATTAATTAGTTAATTAGTAAATGCAATCGCTTGACAGCGTGAATATACCCGGGAGTCGCGGGAGTGCAGGAGCCTATCCCAGCTGTCAATGGGCAGTAGGTGGGGGACACCCCGAATCTGTTGCCAGCCAATCGCAGGGCACACAGAGACAAACAGACATCCGCACTCACAATCACACCTAGGGGATATTCAGAGTGTCCATGCATGATTTGGAATGCGGGAGGAAACCGGAGTACCCGGAGAAAACCCACGCAGGCACGAGGAGAACATGCAAACTCCACACAGGAATTCGAACCCACGACCTCTGCACTGTGAGGTGGGCGTGCTAACCATACTCAATTGTGTTTAGAACAAAACCCCGATAAAGAAATGGTGGTGGTCTCAGATCATTTCAGATTTTTGATCACGTTTGCATTTTGCCACTGCAGAACAGACAATGGTCGGTAAGAATTTTGGTCCATTCTTCTTGACAAACTGTGTCAGCTCAGCAATATTGTTGAGATGTCTGCTGTGAATCGCTCTCTTGAGGTCATGCCACAGCATTCTCAATCAGTTTGAGGTCAGGACTCTGACTGGGCCGCTTTAGAAGGCATATTTTCTTCCATTGAAGACATTCCGTTGTCATGTTGCATCACCCATCTTCTGTTATGCTTCATCCTAAAAATCAAATCCCAATCCAAGCCATCATGCAAACACGAGTAAAACTTCTCACAACATACTGACAAAACTGATGTACTTTTATGATTATTTTTGGTACTTAATACGCTACGCATGTCTTCTTCTCTGCCTTCTCAGCTCCCTGCCCCCGCTTCAGTGGCTTTGGACATGAGCCTGCAGACAGCATCGGATGTGAAGGTGAAGGAGGAGGCACCAGTCGAGGTTGACTCCTCGCCACCAGACAGCCCAGACTCCATCTGTGCGACACCAGAGATCAGACGAGAGCCCTTGGCCAAGGTGAAGGTGAGACGCAAGGTGTGTGATTTCAAATAAGGAGTGCATGCAAATGACATTACGCTGATATTGCCACAGGACATGCCACCCAGGAGCTCGGCCCCGACACCAACCATCGTGCGTCCAGGTTCCCTCCCGTTGCACTTGGGCTTTGACGCCCTTCAGCCCACCATGCCGTCGCCCACCTCCGTCATCACGCAGGCACCGCCTTCTAATCGCACTTTGGGGTGAGTCTCCGTGCGCCTCTTGACTGTCCGCCCTCGCTGAGAAGCGTTTTTTACACTTATTCACGTTAAATAACTTAACGTCCTTGCATATTTAAAAAGATCTAGATAGACCAAAATAAACGTGACCTGGAAAAGGTTTCTGGTACATCAGTTGCTACTTTCAAAAGCTACTCATGACACTCAATTGATTCACAATAAAGGATTTCTGTGGCTACAATGAACATTGAGTTGCTTGTGAAGCCATTTTTTAAATTTGGTCCGTGAAACATAGGCCAATCACCAGTATTGGGAGCAATGCGGTACAGTAATGTATTAGGCAGTAATGAAGTAATATAACGACTTACCCTTCAAATTTTTGTAATATTACAGTTACTGAGCCTCGTAACGGAAATTTGAGAACACCACACACATTTAATCACATAATTTAAACAGGAGAGCAGTTTATTACTTCACTTCTAAGGTACGCTATTTACTTAACCAATTAAAACCACACTACACTGCCTGTCACGATATCAACTTGTCATCTGATGAGAAAAAATGGACATGCAAGTTTTTTGGGCCTCGATAAATGGTCGTTTGCATGCTTGTTTGCTTACATACATCAAAACATACACTCGCCACTCCTCCACTTCACTGTACACTGTGTGTTTGGGGTCCACTGGACTGTGTTGCTGATATGTTGTTGAAGTGTACAATTTTTCTCTTCACATTTGGTTCTTTGTCACTTATGCAAACACCTCGAATTTCTGTCTAGTTCACCAACAAGCCATTACCCTATGATG
Organism: Filicampus tigris; assembly: GCF_054856515.1. Taxonomy (NCBI): domain Eukaryota; kingdom Metazoa; phylum Chordata; class Actinopteri; order Syngnathiformes; family Syngnathidae; genus Filicampus; species Filicampus tigris. Next base: position 3,561,919 of record NC_141217.1, read on the forward strand.
ATGCTCCCCTCGGGCCAAGCGGTGCCTGTCCTCCCAGGGCCTGTTCAGATGCCATCTGTCATCAATGTAAGGCCTGCAAAAGGAATTTTTTTTTTTTTTTGGGGGGGGGGGTGAATAATTGAAGGGATTTCAGCATGAAAACGTGTCTTTATTCTGCTCCCAAGCTGGCCCGACCCATGTGCATGGTACCAAACATTCCCGGGATCCCTGGTCCTCCTCTGGGAAGCAGCAGCAGCGGTTCAAACTCTCCTTCTGGCTACAGTATCCACTCAGAGGCAAAGATGGTTAGAGCCTGATTAGCTGTCTATTTTTAACCTTTTTTTTTTTTTTAATCTGTCCGCCGTTATTGTCTCCATCTTCACCCTGCAGCCACTCAGTGCCATCCTTTGACTCAGTTTCTTAGTCGTATGACTTTTTATGATTGCGCTTAACCCTCGAGACCCAAGTTTAGGAAATTATGTTGAATAAAGAAGTATTGTTATAGAAATGTTGTCGTGAGCAAAATGATCAAAGCTATTGGCATTAACACAATATTGTTAAAAAAAGTGAAAACCAAAAAATAACTACAGATACATGCACCGAAATCATTTTATCGTGATTATAAAATCTGCAACCATATGTACGTTTTACACATTAGAAATTGTAAAAATCAGCTACCATGCAAGAGCCTGAAACGTGCCACTGCAAAACCTCTTTTCTTATTGGTCAAAAGAAGGTAAGCGGGTAGAATACTAGTGAGTGATTGATGAATAAAGCAGCACAAATAAATGCAAAATGGAGCCAAATAGCAGATTGTTTACAACTTAGTGGAGAATATAGCAGTCTACAACACATCAGCAATTACCCAAGTTAACGACTCCCATTTCATCGGAATGCATAACTGCTATGCATAATAGGAGCCAGATTTGTGTAACACTATCACAAGAGCAATCTTTTTTGTTAGTTTAGTGCGGTGTGGTCTTAGAAAGCTTACTATATGCTGTGCTCACTCACTGACTCCAGGCCTGTTTGAAGTCAAGTGGCCTCACTTATCAAACGATGCGCAAGAAGAGTCTTATCACGTACGCATAAAAGCCAAAAATGGGGTGCGACAAATTGAATTATTCAGATACAATAAAGGATATGTACACACACCTTTCGGAAAATCCAGGTTAGTCTACTAAGAAAAATGCGCCCAAGGGTCATTCTCATATCTCGATTCTCTTATCCCGGCCTCCACAAAAATAGAAACGAGCCATGCTGGTCGATTCTGTGAAGGCATATTGTTTAGTGGCCTCGGCAGCAAAGTTAGTCTTTATAGTTTGACATCAGACAGAGGTTTGAGGTACATTTGCCCATTAGCTAGCTAGGGTGGAAAAGAAAGTTGATTTAACATTTGCGCTGCTCATGCAGCAGTCAATGCCCGGCGGCACGCGTGATGTTTGACAGTTGATTTAGCCCACTCGTCCCCCTCCCCGGAAGTCTTGATATATCGGCCGATGAGGTCATTGTTCTCTCAGTTTTTGGCCGTTTGCTATCAAAGTCTGGCGACTGATTGATGCGTCTTCCCGTAGCGTCTGAAGGCAGCGCTGTCCCAACAGAGCCCATCAGGACACAGCATAGGCATGATGGCCATGGGCCACAGTCCCATGGTACCTCAGAGACCGGAACAGAGCCAGCTGCTTGTCCAGCAGCCGGATGCTCCATCACCGGCGCAGCCTCAGGTACACAGCGGCATCTCTGGCATACTCAAACACTCTCTATTGCCAAAACTCTTTACACACCTGCCTTGACTTGCATGAAAGTACTGGACTCCCTTGAGCTTTTTGACCTTTTGCTACATTTCAGGCTTCGAACAAAAAGATCTAAAATTGTTTTTGGGGTGAAAAAAAATGTGGGACACTACTGGCAAGTGGAACAAAAGTCAAGCAACATTTCAAACTTTTTTTTTTTTTTTTTTTAAATGTGGGGCGTGCAAATATTATTCGGCCCCTTTCCTGTCAGTGAAGAATTTTGGGGAGCAAACATCATCATGATGACAAAGGAGCACACCAGGCAGGTCCGGGATAAAGTTGTGGAGGAGTTTAAGAAGGATTAGGATATAAAGAGATTTCACAAGCTTTAACCCATTTGCAGGGTGTTGTTCGCTCAATTGTATTGAAATAAATCCATTGCAATCAAACCATTGCAAACTTTGAAAGATTCGGCCGTCCCTCTAAATTTTCAGCCCAAACAAGGAGAGTACTGATCTGAGCTGCAGCCAAGAGGGCCCATGATCACTCTGGATGAACTGCAGAGATCCACAGCTAAATTGGGGGAATCTGACAACTGCACTAATCTGGCCTTTATGGAAGAATGGCAAGAAGAAAGTCATTTCTCCAAAAAAAAACATAAAAATTCCCGTTTGAAGTTTGCCGCAAGCTAACTGGGAGACGCACCAAACGTGGAAGAAGGGGCTCTGGTCAGATGTGACCAAAATGGAACTTTCTGGGCTAAATGCAAAATGTCAAAACACAACACTGCACGTCACCTTGAACACATCATCCCCACTGTCAAACATGGCGGCGGCAGCATCATCATCATCATCGTCTCCGGCTGCTTTTCTTCAGCATGGACAAGGAAGATGGTCAGTGTTGATGGGAAGATGGATGGAGCCAAACACAGGGCCATTTTGGAAGAAAACCTGTTGGAGTCTACAGGAGACCTGAGACTGGGATGGAGGTTTACCTTACAACAAGACAACGATCCTAAACGTAAATGGTTCAAAAGTAAACACATCCAGGTCAAAATCATAGTGTAGACCGGAATCCAATAGAGACTCTGTGGAAAGATCTTAAAACTGCTGTGGCGGCCGTGCGGTTGGCCAATGGAATACCGCTCTTCTCCCGAGTCATGTCTCGTGACCTTGGGCAAGAAGCGAACGAAGCAGCCCACTCGCTGCACCTTCTTGTCACAGACAGATGGACTCAAGAGCACGATGAGGCCTGTCACGGATGATCCAAACCCAAACTCCTTTGTGCTGCTTATTACCAGCTGAGATTCCTGTCAAGCCAACGGATGGGAAGTGATCAAAAACAAGATGAGAAGGCTACCAAAATAAAACGGGTTGTAGTGCTAAACATGTGTGTTGAGGCGTCCCTTTAACGACTGTCCGTCAGCCACAACATTCTGGACAAAAGGACACTGCCAGTTCTGCTTAGAATGTGAATGTGCTGTGCTTATTTTCTGCTAACTTTGACTGGATGCTCTTCTCCGCCGTCCGCTGTCGTGCTTTCAGAAAACGTGTCTGGCCTTTGTTGAACTGAGGCCTAGGGCGTCCTTTTTTTTTTTTTTAAACGACCGCGATGTACGGAAATAAGCCAGATGACTCAAGCTTCCCCTTTGCTGTGGCCTGGCCTTTGATCCCCACCTACCCACCGCCCCTCTGCAGGTATCACCGGCGCAGCCCACGGGTGGGCGTCGGCGACGGACGGCGGACGACGACCCAGACGAGCGAAGGCAGCGCTTCCTGGAGAGGAATCGGGCGGCGGCATCGCGCTGCAGGCAGAAACGCAAACTGTGGGTCAACTCTTTGGAAAAAAAGGCAGAGGAGCTCAGCAGCATGAACGTCTCGCTGTCGGTACGTCTGTGGGCCGGGAGCAAATGACCCCGAGGTGGTCAGATAACAAGATGATATCCTATAAGCGCTCGCACAATGGGAACTTGATGTTGGGAATGTAAGCATCTTGCTACGTGCAGTTCTTCTTTTTTTTTTTTCTAACGGTGTGCTGAATTGTTGCGCTTGACCAGAACGAGGTGTCTCTGTTGCGAAACGAGGTGGCTCATTTGAAGCAGCTGCTGCTGGCACACAAGAACTGTCCCATCACCACCCTGCAGAAGAAATCCACCTACCTGGGTGAGCCTACCCCCCAAAAAAAAAACACACGTTGCCATGAGATCATTTTTAGCGTCGCTTTAAAATCATTTTTAGTGTCGGGACAGCGCTGCCGACACCTGCAGGAGTTTACTGCTGAGTGCTCTTGTTCTGAGGGAAGGGACAAAACTAGTGCTGTCAACAGGCGGTAATTGAATTTTGTGATTGATCGCGTCAAAATATTTGACGCATTTAACGCACCCGCAGAATGACCGCCGACGCGTAATCCCCCTCAGAAGTGCACAGTGAGCAGCGTGTGAGCGGACGCGTGTCGCCCGCGGGACTATAAAGAAGCATTTCGAAAGAAGAGGGCAGCTTTAAATCTCAGAAATGTGAATAAATTGGTTTGCTTCAGCGACCGAGGATGAGTAGAGAAGAGGGCTGTCTTGTTTTGTGTTCATAAAGTCACTTTAAAGGAGGAACACACGACGTGCTGATACCACCTACAGCATAGCACGTTCGCGTGCACTTCAGGGACCGCTCGGAAAACGTAAACTCTAAGAATATTACAAGGGTCGCATATAAATGCGTACAACACACGCACACACTTTGTTTACACACATTTGAAATATTTCTGTCATTGTTCTGAGGCCCTTTTGCGTTTTTGTTTTTGTAGTGCATAAAACTACTACAGAAAGAATGTTAACTTTAATTTCATTTTAAATTGTCATCTCATGAGGATTTGTTGTTGTAATAAGAAAATACATTACATATGAACAGTATGTTGAATGTATATATCCGTCTTGTCTCTTATCTTTCCATTCCAATTTACCCCAAAATAACGGCATATTTTGGAGATGGTTCGAATTGCAATTAATTACGATTAATTACCTTAAGCAGTGATTAACTCGATTAAAATGTTGAAATCGTTTGACAGCCCTAGACAAAACCCAAGTTTACTTGTTACAAGCTGTGATCAGTTGGCACAAACAAGGTCATAGGAGTCGGCCGTATGGTTTCCCGCCAGTTTGGAGTCCCAATTTTGCACCTTTCATTCACAGTAGCTGTGGACGAGAGCATGAAAGACACGCCGGAGCCGACGGGTTCCCCCGCGCCGGTGATCCAGCACAGCTCGCTGGCGCCCAGCCCTTCCGCCGGCCACAACGGCCTGAGCTCGAGGGCGGCGGCCGAAGCCATGGCCATGTCCGTGCTGGCCGGTTTGGGTCAGCAGCAAAGCGTCGAGAGCGGAGCCTCTCACATCATCATGGCCGCACATTCGCAGTCCGCCGCCAGATGATGAGCAATGCCGCCACGCGGACTCGCCTCGCCACGTTTGCCACTCACTCAAGAGTGTTGAAGAAGAGCGGCGTCTTTCTCTCCCGTCGAGCCATCACGCTGTGGCCTGGAGCTCGGTAGCAGCCTTCTGGAAATGGACTGAGACTTTTGAGAGCGCTTCCTGTTCACTTTGCCATAGATGACAGGGGCTGGACTCCCCCTTTTTGCTCCTTGTTGTGTCTTCACTTCCTCACTCAATGGTTGACATGTACCACGCATACGCAACACTGGGCTGCATTTACACAGCACGTCTAAGTGTCCCAATAGATCAGGCCGCGGCCGGATTGGACTCTCCCTCGGGCAGAGCTGGTATGACCCAACTTTTTGTGAACAAAGGACTTTGATTTGGACCTTCTGTGCCCCGCGCGGTGTATTTGAGTCCGTCTGTTTAGGATGTTTGATGGGTTTGATGGGAAGGAGCACTAAGCGTAGATCTAGATGGCTGCATTAGCATCTCCCTGTCTATATCAGATTTTTTTTTTTAGATGTATTTTTAGGTTTATCCGTATCTGATATCGCTGCGGTTTCATTTACCGAACACCGGAAACATGCCCGCGTTCCAAAATGCACGTGAATAGCCGCACAAGTAACAACATGGAAGTAAACAACGGTAGAAAGATTAAGACGTGAGGTAGTGTTTTGTAGGCCTGGACCGACCTTCCCCACATTGGTTCGAATGCAGCTAACCTCTTAAGAAAATACTACATCGATTCCTTATGCTCTTTAGTACAACTCTGTTTACATCAGGAGTGTCCAAACTGTTTTTTCCTCCAAAGGCCGCATACAGAAATAGAAGGATGGGGCCAGGTTTGATCATAATTCGTTTTTTTCATTTTGACTTATTAAACACGCCAAAACTAATCCATCAAGCAATTACACGTTGTTTAAAACATCTTATTTTGAAAAACTGCCAAGTCAAGTGTTTCAAGGCAAAAATAGTTGAGGATTTTTTTGGATGCCACGCGCATGTCACGAGAATAGGTGCACACCTCCGCCGAACAGCCGCTAAATCACATCTCCTCATTCAGAACCAAACGAAAAGAGATCTGTAGTTAAGTTGACCACACTCGAGGATCATTTTAATTGATATGGTCACGAATTGGACATTCACACTAAGCGGAAAAGGAGCAAACCCATTTCTTTGCAAAACCATTGTCTTATTCTCCACAGAAACTGTAATAATAACTATTTTAGCTGTAAATTAATTTGTGTCTTTACATATGTCAAAAAGCTTTATTAATTGTAGTAGTGGTAGTCCTTATCACTCACATCCCCACTCACACTGCCCATACCCCTTAATAGCTTTGTCAAATGTTATTTTTAATATGTGCCGTGGGCCGCTAAAAAGCGGCGGGCAGGCCGCAATTGGCCCCGAGGGTGTAGTTTGGACACCTCTGATTTACATAATCGTAAACTTTACCTGCAGTTTGGATCAATGTATGCACTGCTTTATTTGTGTGCAGTGTCAATCAACGTTGCGGGCTTGTCACATTAGCAGAGACATAATCCGATTTTTATCCATATCTGTAGAAGGTCATATTCTGACCTGCGCATGTCCGATTTCATGCCATTTTTCATCCTAATTGTGCCAAAAATCCTAATTGTGACTTGACGCATGCAGTGTATCTAGCACACAATCTAGCCTTCTAAACATTTTCACACATAAAGAGTGCCTCTACTTTTAAGCCATGCCCCATGGCTCATGTAAAATACTTCCAAATATTCTAGAAAGTGCCTCCCACACACTGATGATGTCAACTACAAATCTTACCTCATGTTACACCCCTTTATGAGAAATCCTATAAACAATGGTTACGTGTGTATCCCAACACAGCGCTTTGCTTAGGCCTAATTATGTATGATAGCTAGATTTATTTTCTTCCTTTGGCTCCGGCCTCCCTGTGTGGAGTTTGCATGTTCTCCCCGTGCCTGCGTGGGTTTCCTCCGGGTACTCCGGTTTCCTCCCACATTCCAAAAACATGCATGGTAAGTTGATTGGACTCTCTAAATTGCCCCTAGTGGTGATTGTGAGTGCGGATGTTTGTCTGTGTGTGCCCTGCGATTGGCTGGCAACCAATTCAGGGTGTCCCCCGCCTACTGCCCAAAGACAGCTGGGATAGGCTTCAGCACGCCCGTGACCCTTGTGAGGATAAGCGGTATGGATAATGAATTAATAAATTAAAAGAATTAAAAGTTTCCGATTTTTCGAATTCAATCGATTAATCGGGACAAAGCGATTTTAGATCGATTTTTGATATATCTCATATATATATATATATATATATATATATATATATATATATACATGCGCGGCCAGTTCGGGGTATAGTCTGCCTTTCTACCATAGTCAGCTGGGATACGGTAAGTGGATGTTAATAGGAAATTAGCCAGCTAATGATCTTTAAAGTTTATGAATTATTAAACCTCTGCCGTTGGGATCTCTTCCACTGCATTTTTTTGGGGGGGCGGCACTGACGAAATGCAAGTACGGAAGCGCTTTAAAAGGGCAAGGACGGACGGGGTCAGGGACGATTATTTTTTTCAACAAGGATGGTGGGACAATGACGGTAGGGTACTACCCAGGTCGCGCACTGAGGACGGACAGGCAGAATAGGGCAAATTGCCCATCTCTATACTGTATATATTCTCCAAGATGATTACCAAGCAGCGGTTCAAGTACTCAAATGAGTTGTTGTGACAATGACAAAATCCCTCCTGAGGGGAATTTGCTTCCATCTTGGTTATGCTTCCATTTCAACACGCGGGACTTGGAACTTCAGTTGCACTGTAACTCAGATGGTTGAGCATTCTTGCTGCTGAGCCGAATGGGACGCATCCCACATGCTCCTTACCCCCCAAAAAAAAATAAAACAATACAAAGCCATAAATGTAATACTGTATGACCACAAATAGAAAAACACATTGACCTCTCCAAATGTCTTGCATTTCTTGACACAATATCACAGCTTTGAATTTGCACTTGTAGTGTGTCTGGTCAGTTGGCCTTAAAGCCATGTGTGCCTCCTCATATTCCCATATAAACATTCTTTTATGGAGAAAAATACTGAACAACGAGCCAAAGATTAAAACTGTAATGGTAATAAAAACCACCCACTTTTCTCTTACGGAAACAATACTGTCATCTGGTGAAGAACTGGGGCTACAACACATGCAGATATTTTTCTTTTCTTGTGTAATTTTCTAAAATCCCTTTTCTGCCTAGTATGGTCATATATTTGCAAAAAAGAAAGATATTTGTTTTGAAATGTACGAGCATGTCCTTATGCACTAAAACTTGCAGGAATGTGGTTGCTTTATTTCACTGTGCCTTCCAATGCTGTTCTTATTTTGTTTTAAAGATATTTAAAATATCAAATCTATCATTTATTTTCCTTTTACCTGTACTGTAAAACACCAATGGAGGAATAACTCCTTTCAAATTTGACTACTTTTCAATTTATTTGTTTGAATTTTAGTTGTTCACATGTTCCATTTCTGCATTTCCCCCCAGCACTGTATAACTTTGCTACGGAACACTTCATGAATTTGGTCTTTTCCCTAACTTATTACCAGTAATCGTGACAGTCTTGAGCATTACTAATTTGAGCTGTAGTTAAAAGTAGTGAAAGGAGCAGTGTGTTGAATATGTTGCAATAATGTTACAGTGGTGTACACGTTATTTTTGTAACACTCCCATGGTAGACTGATGATTGGATGACGTGTCCTTGTACTGTAAATATCTGTATCATACAAATATATTTACTTTTTCATGCATGTCCAAATGGAATACTATGAACACATACAGTTCTGCTGCAGTTTTCATAAATGAAACGTGGTGTTTTGAACATTGCAGTACACTTGCTTTCAGTTAGCGCTTGTCCGCAAAACAATACTGTTCGCGCTCCTTGTTAACTAGTTCTCAAATTCATATGCGGATCATATACTAAGAATTTCAAGTGAGAAATAAAACATGTTTTATACATTTTTGTATGTTGACCTCACCATACTTTTATTTGACATTTATTCACTAGTCTCGGAGTTCAAATTGTCTCCTGTGGCTGAAGAAGGGAATAATTAAGGTACTGTGATTGCGAGGCCGCTACAATGAAATCCCAAACTAACTTCATTAGTCAGGTAGTTGTATTGAAATGTCTTTAAAAAATGTGTCAGCTGTATTGAAATTAGAGACACGATATGAACCTCACCATACGATAATATTCACAACATTGTGGGGAGGTTGGCGATACACAAAAAGCTCACAATATTGTAAAAGACAATGAAAAAGCTCATATAAAAAAAAAATCACAATATTCTGATTTTGTATATAATAACAACATTCACATAGAAATACTGTGTAATTCAAATTGAAATTTAATTCCTACTAAATATGTAATTGAATTTTGAAGTTTGTCAATACTGTACTTACATTTTAAAACTACAATCATTTAACAGTGAAAGTGAATTTGATCGATTGTAAATACCCCACACCCCAAAAAACTTCTTCACACTAATTTTATCCATACTGTAGATGTTGTCACTGTTTTTTTTTTTATCAAATAACTGACACTTCTCCAGATTTAAGCATAAACCTGATGCTATGGAGAAAATTGGAATTGAGCCAATTGCAGGTTTTACTTAAGCCATTTATTTATGTATTATTTTAGAAGTAGTATCATCTGCCATCTGATTTAGACGATGATTTCACCAGCAATAGAGATGCCCTCAAGACCACATGATTTTATGAAATGAAAGAGGTATATGTGACACCACAAAAAAAAAGAAAAAAAAAAAAGGTAAACCGAGACAGAACAATCGAACCCTCGACCTCTGCACTGCGAGGCTGATGTGCTAACCAGTCGGCCTTTTTTCCCCCAGACTTAGCGCTTTTCAGCCGTCACCCAAAGCGCTTCACATTGTACCTCATTTGCCCACTGGTCACACAGCATTAGGAGCAAGTGGGGGTTTGGTATCTTGCTCCAGCATACTTCGACCTGGTCACCTTAGCCGGGGATCGAACTACCAACACAAGTCGTATATTGTTGGATATATGCCTGTTAGTCATGAATTCTGATTCGTCTTCATCAATAATTGTGTCTAAGACTTTTTCAAAATCGCTTCGCAAAAATCAAAGCAAACAGTTTGTAATTGCTGTAGGCCTCCAATGATCAGTATTACCAAAGTGGATCTTTTGGGGAGTTTTGGAATTAGGTTGATTAGGCCCTGATACATGGTAGCTGGAAATTCTACCTTTGCAATGCTTTCATTATGTATGGAATAAGGTGACAAAGCTATAGCAAATTCCTTATAGAATTCAGCACGAATACCGCCGATCACTGATTTATTATTTTTTGTGATGGCCTCTTCCACCTCCTGCTGGATGATTGGGGAACCGCATAACAAGTTTTCTTCTTGAGCGGCAGTTCTGACAGTTGATATGAGGGGAGATTCAGAAACAATACAATACATCATTATTTACATAGCGCTTTTCACATCAGCTGTCGCTGTAACGAGATGTGGAGCCATAGCTCATTGACTGGATGCCTGAGTTTTTACTTTACAACTACTTTACTGCAGTTTTAAAAACTAAGCAGTGAAATTGCAAAAACAACAACCGGTGCCGCCATGTTTGATGACGCATCCAACACGGTGGCGTAAGTCTATGACGTAAGACGCATCGTCCCAAATTACCTAATTTTGCAATCGGAAAATTGTGTATGCATTTCAATGTTTTCAATATGTCTTGGTTTTTATTTAGGACCCGTGGTATTTTTATATTAATATTATTATTTTTGAAAATGTATTGTTTACATTCTATGTTTTATTCTGTTAAATTTGCTGTTTTGTATTATATCTCTTTTGTGGGAAGTTATGGTAATTATTCACATACAATTTGTTATTTAAAAATATGTTAACTCATTCAGTACCAGACTTTTTCAGACCCTCTGTGAAATGACATATACATATGTCATTGGGATAGGATGAGACCCCTGGTATTTTTTTATTATTATAATTTTTTTAAATGTATTTTTTACATTCTATGTTTTATTCTGTTCAAATTGCTGTCTGTTTTGTATTATATCTCTTATGTGTGAAGTTATGGTAATTGACATACAATTTGTTAATTTAAAAATATGTTAACTCATTCAGTACCTGACTTTTTCAGACCCTCTGTGAAATTACATATACATATGTCATTGGGATAGAGTGAGACCCCTGGTATTTTTATATTATTATTATTATTATTGAAAATTTATTTTTTACATTCTATGTTTTATTCTGTTAGATTTGCTGTCTGTTTTGTATTATATCTCTTCTGTGTGAAGTTCTGGTATACAATTTGTTAATTAAAAAATATGTTAACTCATTCAGTAACAGACTTTTTCAGACCCTCTGTGAAATGACATATAAATATGTCATTGGGATAGAATGAGTTAATAAAAAAAAATCTGCGATCGTCACACGCTTGTGACCTGTGCTCTTAAACACTTGTGCACTTATACTACGTGTTCACTTCCTATGGGGGATTGGGCCAAAGAAGAAGACTGAGAAGACGTAGCAGGAAAAGAAGTAGGAGGAGGACCTGTCGAGAGCGCAGGTTACAAGAGAACGGAAATACATTTTAAAATTATGAATAATATTTACCCATCCAAAAAATTACTAAAGTCACGTTTTAATATTGAGGGCCGTATGTGCTCTCTCTGTAAAAATGACATTGAAACCACTGACAGTGTTTTTCGCTTGTCCAATAATACAATTATTCTGGAAGGATGTACACCTTTGGATCACTAAGACTGCTCTTTGGAATAATGGTTACAAATTACACAGAAATACCGGTAAATAGTTATTTTTTGAGGATTGGTTTGAGAGGAACATATGGTCATTGTCACAACCTATGGATTACAATGGTGTCTTATTGACTTATGATCAATTTAGGTGCCAATATAATTTCAGTCCATCAAGATGTAGCTTTCATAAATTCGTAAATGCACTTCCACAACAATTTGTCAGGGATAGAAAATGTAATAATAATTTCATAAGACAGAGTCTTACAAAAATTATATTTCCTGAAAAACAAAACAAAAACAATATTCATAGGGAATTTGTTGAGGCTACAGTAAACAAGTTAAGAACTATCTATTTGAATCTTCCAATACCACCGAAAATTAAGGAAATACATTTTAAAATTATGAATAATATTGACACTTCCAAAGAATTACTAAGATCACGTTTTAATATTGAAGACAATACAGTACAGTATGTGCTCTTTCTGTAACAATGACTTTGAAGGCACTGACCATTATGCTTTTCGCTTGTCCAATAATACTATTATTCTGGAAGAATGTACACCTTTGGATCACTCCTAGAATCCCATTGTTTCCAGTCTCATTATCAAGAAATCATATTATATTTGAGCTCACTCTTCCAAACAAGAATGAGGAAATTTCTTCAAATCTAGTTTTATTGTGTAGGGCAAAATTCTTCATTCGCAAGAAAAAATATAAAAAAATCAAACCCTGTTTTTCAAAATTTCATAAACGAATTTAGTATTAAGTTAATTAAAAGATCAAAGATACAAATAATACATAACATCTTTAAGGAATTCCCCCTTGTGTTGAGTTGACCCTCTTTATTACTTAATGTCCTTTTTATTTTTGTTTTGTTTATTTAATACTTATGTAAATATAATTCATACTTATGCATATGCACTTGTTTTTTTGTCTTTTGAATTGTTTTGTTTACATATACTGTATATAATTATATTATCTAACAACTGCTCCCTTGGAAATTATGCAGATTTATGTTGAAAACAAGTTTAATTGTTACCATTTTTGTATGTTGTAATGTGTTGTTCAATAATAAAAATGTTTGAAAACGTAAAAAAAACAAAACAACAACCTTTGGATTTGATCACTTCTATGATTGCATTGTTTCCAGCCTCATTATCAAGAAATCATATAACATTTGGTCTCACTCTTCCAAACAAGAATGAGGAGATCTCTACAAATCTCATTTTATGTATGGCAAAATTCATCCACAAGAAAAAATATCAAAAATCAAAACCTGTTTTTCAAAATTTCATGAACGAATTTGATGTTTACATTATGTCATTAAAGTTCATTAAAAGACCAAAGGCACAGATAATATATAACATCTTGAAGGAATTCCCCCTTGTGTTGAGTTGAATGTTTTTATTGCTTTCTGTCCTTTTATTTTGTTTTGTTTATTTAATACTTATGTACGTATACGTCTTACTTATATTATATGCACTGACATATTTTTTTGTTGTTTTTATATCATCTAACTACTGAAATTGCAGAATCGGGACAGTGCGTGGTACGTCAGGGGCTTTGCGTCACTGCTTTGGAACTGCGTCATCAAACATGGCAGCACTGTTTTTTTATTTCTATTACAATGTTTCAACAAATCTCAAATACAAACAAATAAGGCACCATATAGTGTCACAACCAAATGTCAGCTACAAATAAAAATGAAAAAAAAAAAAAAAAAAACATAGAACAAGGGACATTGTTAGAAGTCATCAAAAAAAGGGAAAACAAAAGTTTATGTTAAAGTCAACCCAAACATATTTTTTTCAAGAATACAGCACCTCTACCTGTCACCTGCAGAAGTTCTCTGTCGACTCTGCGATTGTCGGCCTCATCACAGGCGGAGATGATCAGGAGTACAGAGAACTTACTCAGGACTTTTTTGTGGACTGGTGCCAGCAGAACCGCCTCCTGATCAATGCGGGGAAATCCAAAGAAATGGTGGTGGATTTCGGTAGGCGCCAGCACTCTTCACCTGCACCAGTGAATATCCGGGGAACAGATGTTGAGAGAGTCTCATCCTACAAGTACCTGGGTGTTCATCTGAACAATAAACTGGACTGGAGCGACAACACAGACGCCCTCTATAGGAAGAGTCAGAGCAGACTCTTCCTACTCAGGAGACTGAGGTCTTTTGGGGTTCAGGGGACACTCCTCAGGAACTTTTATGACTCGGAGGTTGCATCGGTCATTTTCCAGGGAGTGGTCACCTGGGCAGGCGGCGTCTCGGCCCGGGACAAGAAGCGGCTGGACAAACTGGTCAGGAGGGCCGGCTCTGTCCTGGGCTGCTCCCTGGACCATGTGGACTCGGTGGGGGTCAGGAGGATGTTGGCCAAGCTGTCATCAATGCTGGACAACCCGGCCCACCCCCTCCAGGGCACCCTAACAGCACTCCACAGCTCCTTCAGTGACAGACTGCTACACCCTCGCTGTGCAAAGGAGAGATTCCGCCGCTCCTTCTTGCCTGCTGCTGTCAGACTCTTTAACAAGAACATTGTGTAGTCTCTACAAACTGGCAGACATTAGTGCAATTGTGCAGTCCTGCGCCTGAGCTTATATCGTGCAATACTCAACATTCCCCACCACTGTTAGTCTAGTTTTATTTTTATCCAATGCTGTTCCTTACATTTCACTGCAGCACTGCAGCACTGTCACTTACTTAGAGTATTTTTCCTCTGTACTATGTACAGGCTAAAATGAGGGTTCCTCATACTTCTTATGTAGATGTATGTTGGTGTGTACATACATGTGTATATACACATAGTTACTGCGTATATTTACATAGGTTTGATCCTGAATGTTTGCCGTTAATGTATAACATTAATGGCTACATTATCCGCCGTCCCTGTGTGACCTATATCTTTGCTGCTGTAACACTGAAAATTTCCCCACTGTGGGATCAATAAAGGCGTTCTTATTCTTAGTATGTTCTATACAGGTCCACTAGTTGAAACACGGCATTCTGATTAATATTGCGTTTGTGAAATATGAGTTTAGCAGCATAATCCACCAGTTTTTAGCCATCTCCAAGGTGGCCATTTTGTCACTTCTGTCAATTGAAAATGACATCACAGATGCTGAGGGCTCAGATAACGACCAATTATGGCACAGCTTCAGAAAACAGGTGAGGCGTGATTGGTCCTCATCTGAGCCCTGAGCAACTGTTATGTCATTTTCAATCAACAGAAGTGACAAAATGGCCGCCCCAGGAGATAAAAACTGGTGGATTTACTCTTATTCCACAAATGCAATATTTATTAGAATGCCTTGTTTCAATTAGTGGGCACGCATAGAATAAGCAGTGACAACAAAATATTACCTGATATCAAAATCGCGGCACGGGTTGTTGTTTTGCCAGTTATGCTGCTTAAAATGATTAAAACTGCAGTAAAGGACTGTATTGGTAAAGTAAAAGCGTTTTCTTTTAATTCTTCATTGGAAAGTAAAGTAAAAGCTCAGGCTTCCAGTTGTTGGCAGTTATGGCTCCACTATTTGCACTAATAGTGGCGCCTTACGATCTGTGGGGCATGCGCAGACAGTCGCTAAGTACAGCAAGTGCACTAGGACAATATACGTAGGTGACAATAAAACATCGAGTGAATTTTTAATCTACATATGATTAAATATTCATAAAATAATAATAACTACACATCAAAAGACTTTTTTTCAGCACAGGAAGGCCACCAAACTTCGCCAGTTTCCGCAATAAATTTTGGGTAATATGCTTCAGCTGAGGGGCCATGGATGCGGGCTCAGCCGAATGTGATACAAGGGCACAAAAGGGGCGTGGCCACAGAGAACTTTGGAAACGCTACAATCGCACCCTAGACGGGAACGCGCAGTTGAGAGACTCAAGGGGCTGCGGCCTGCGGCGACGAGGCAAGGCGAGGCAAGGCAAGGCAAGGCAAACGCAGTCACGTGACCGCGAGCCCGTTGCGGCTGCTCCTGCCTGAGTTTCTCCCATTATGGCGGAGTGGCCATCCGCGCGGATGTACGGTCTCTCCCATTCCCCCATTCGGATGCTTGTTTTGTGTCCTGAGGGAGGGCTTTCATTCCCCTTCTAGTGGCTTTCCCCACATCGACCCTGCGTCTCCTCCGCTTTGGTGTTTTTCGGCTAAGTCATGGCAGACCGCGGCGTGGATTTCTCCGCCCTGACGAAGGAGGTTCGCGACCAATTGGCGGAGTTGGACCTGGAGCTGTCTGAAGGTAAATCGACGCTGCGAATGGTAGACATTAGTTGTTATCCACGCGGAGACATGTCTCGACTGGAGCCGGCCAATGTGTTTTATTGTCGGCAGCGGGCGCACGCGGCGTCACCTAGCTTATTGTCAGATGACATGTTGCTAGCCGCTCTTTGAGTCGCGCAAGCTGCTTTCAGATCCGGAACCTTGTAGTTTGAAACCAAACCTTTTCTCTTTTTTTTGTCACTTGCGTATTCGTTTAGGCGTAGTGTGTCTTGGCTATACATCACTTCAGAGTTTGTGTGTGTGTGTGACAGCCATGGCCAGAGGCAAGAAGGCCTTACTTGTCTGGACTTGACTCTGCTGTCATTTCTCCTTGTTCGTATGCTTCTAATAACACGCTGGGCATACTGGCGGAAATCGAACATGATGCCTAATGAAACGTGTTCATTGCAACTATGAGTCACGGTGTTTGTGAATGGTGCATCACCGCCAGTCTCATATACTGTACTGTATCCATATACGGTACCTGTGTGTTAACTTGCTATGACTGTGAAGAGCACCTGTACCTGTTTGGATCACGTTCACTTTCATTCCTGTACTGACGGATGTGAGTGACACACATCCACACACCGTACAATGAATCCAAAGCATAATACATAATACCCTCCCCCAAGCAGCTGTTAGCCCCCTCATGCATCCCACACATACAATGTGCCCCCCACCACCGGCCCTCCACTGCTTCAGTCACATTGGGCACATTTCTCGAATCCAATAAGACTCTGTTGTCCACCTCACTTCCAGCGTGTTTTTACTTCCGCTATCAGAATGACATGGAATGAAAGGTCATATGAGAGGTTTATTTGTTCATTTTATGAAAAGAGACATGCGTCCATTCATCCATTTTCTGCACTGCTTCTCCTCAATAGTGTCGCGGGTGAAGCCAATCCCGTCTGACTTTGGGCGCAAGGCAGGGTAGACCATGAACTGGTTGCCAGCCATTCGCAGGGAACGTATTCACAAAACAATTTACACTCACATTCACACCTCCAGACAATCTAGGGTCCTCAGTTGAACCAAGAAATATGTTTATGGAATGTGAGAGAGAGCCGGAGTACCCAGAGAAAACCACCTGAAGAGGATATTTTGTGCAATTTCAAAGATGTTCAATGATGGCACCCTTGTGTTGCAGGCTGCTATCAGAGCGCCGCTCATTTTTCACTTCAATTAGTATTTTCCCACCTTTTTTGACATGTGTTTCTTGTAGATAGTGTGGACCTGTTGTTCATTGTTTTCATAATTTTTGGCCATGACACTAATTGAAGGTGAATAGTGGTGCTTGATGGCTCCGCCATTTTGTCAGCACGTTTACAATATCACCGTTTCTATTAGAGATGTCCAGATTAGGGTTGGGCGTCGTTTGAATTTGGGCTATTCAGGTTATTATTTTTTTCTTTTTTTGGGAGTGGGTTAAATATTTGTTTCATGAACTTTTCTACTGTTTATGAATTTTCCTATGATTTTCTCAATTGGTATTTTTGACAAATATATTGTCAATCCTATGAGCTTGAATTATCCACAAAAGAGCTTTGCTTTGGAGAAGCACAAGCACACTAAGCATTGGTAGGACGTCTTGACAGGTAGGAAGGAATTTCAAAACACCGGTAGGTTGACGCAAAGAGTCAAAGACCGAACTCTAACAATTCTACTCCATCTAAACGGAGATGTTTAATCATATCAGACGTGCAACCTCCTTTGCCCGAGATACATTTTTTTACGTGTTGCACTGACCAGCTTGGTCTTTTTTATGAAGTGCAGCCACACTTTTGACCTTTGTCGAACATCCATAATTCTGACACCACATGAGCATTATCCTGTAGTCTTCGTTGATGTCTGTGTGTTGTCTGCATTTGCTGCTCGCCGGCGCGGCGCACACATGTTTCCTATTGGTTGTACTTCGCTCGTGTCTGTCGTTTGCCATGCGCCGCGCGCGCACTATTGGAACTTTGTTTGTTTTGGGCAGCTTCCTCCGGATTAGTAATCGAAATGTGGCACAGACATTTTAAAACCTGAACGATTATGGGAGAAGCGAAGTGCTAGTCCCGGTTCCACTCGATTGCGCGTTCCCGTGCCCACCCCTAGTCCCGATCCCATTATGTGATTGGAAATCTGGGCCGATCACATCATTTTCAGTTGATCTTATCGGCTGAAAAAGTTCTAAACTTGTAAAGTCAATAATAACGTATTTGATTTGTTTTAACGGATTTGACTGCTGATTTATGGACATATAAGAAGTTATAATGTTAGGATACCATTATTCAAATTTAAAAGAAAAATTAAGATAAGACAAACTGGATGCGCTTTTTTTTTTTTTTTTTTTTCGTAATGCGTTGCCATGGTCTGATCGAGACTCGGTATTGGCAGGTACTTAAAAAAACAAATGACTCTGACTTGGGTATAAAAACATGTGACCGGGACACCTCTAGTTTCTATTGAGGGGAATGTCGGCGCGATTCGACCGTTGCCGCTTTAAGGCCTAGATAGACCAAAACGAGGTTGGCCAACAGTGACAGACGCTGACCCCCTGTGACTTCCGGCCGGCTGTCGGCACGTCACGCTAGAAAAATACACCGCAACAACAGACAGCGACACTGACCATGAAAGTACCTTCTGCGCATGCATAAAATGTAATACCCTTCCATACCATCGGCGGCGGTAGTCACTATTTTTCATTGTTAGAAAAATCCAACCGGAAAGATGTTGGCGCATTATAAAAACATAAACAATGCATTCAGCTGTATTCTTCGCTCACAATGAACTCCCAGCGAAGTAAACCGTCACGTTCTTGACACGGTATTGTGAAATACTTACATTGTCAACCCTCGCTCTTGTACTTGTAAGAAGATTAAGGCAGCGAAGGCGTGCTCACTGTTTTTCTGCATTTGTCACTTCCCGTTGGTGCTCCGAGCACTGATTTGCTAGCTAACAGCCAATCAGAGTGACCAAATGTCACGACTGGCGACGCCCATTCAACATGCGTGAACAACCCCAAGACACGTACAGACGAGTTACGACACTACGTGGTCACTACACCAATCAGACGGCGCATTCAGATGCCACAACGCTTCATGACCTCCGGCGTCGATTTGGTCTATCTAGGCTTTTACGGCCACAGGGCATTTACTTTTTGCGCCAGCCCCATGTTGCTCAGCGGAAATGGACAGTCTGTGTTTGGAAGGATGGATGGATTGAGGAGCTGAGGATGAGAAGCGTCATCAACATGGAGGAGTTGTGGAGAGCATTAAGCATTTGAAAAGTAAATTGAAGAAATATTGAACCATTCTTTAATTGTGTGTTATTCATCAGGCAACTGTACTTTCCAACTTAGACTCATGCATGATGCGATTGTGACATCTCTGCTCAATTGGAGGAAGGAAACTTTGACTCACTCCTCTTTAATCTAAAACTGCTTCAAACAACAAAGCGTATGTACGAATGGAGAAAAAGATTTTATTGTTTTTATTTTTTTATGTGTGTAGTCAAGTGCCTTGTTACATGCAGCTATTGTGAATGCACTATGTAAATGAAGTTAACGGGGAAATCAACCCAAACATTTTTTTTTTTCAAGAATACGGCATTCTGATTAATATTGCGTTTGTGGAATATGAATTAAGCAGTAAAATCCACCCCTTTTTAGCCATCTCTGGGGACGGCCATTTTGTCACTTCTGTCAGATGAAAATGACATTACAGGTGCTAATACAGATGCTAAGGGCTCAAAAAAAGACCAGTCATGGCTCAGCTTCAGAAAATAGGTGAGGCGTGATTGGTCGTTCCCTGAGCAACTTCAATATCATATTAAGTTGACTGAAGTTAAAAAATGGCCGCCCTCAGAAATGGCGAAAGAAAACCTCTCACAAATACAATATTTCTCAGAATGCCTTGTTTCAACTAGTGGGCCTGCATAGAACATATTCTTGAAAAAAATATGTTAGGGTTGACTTCCTCTTTAAGTAAACATCTGGCAATGACGTCAAAGGCACACGTGTCAACATATTTCTGATATGGTGACACATGAGCATGCAAAGCTATTGGCTTTAAGTGGAGTTCAGAATTTCATTCACAATGTAAGATTTCCCAGGTCTTAAAAACAGAACTGTGACAAAATACCCCAAGGGCCAGAATTGTAGTACGCTTCACCCTATATTGTTTTGACAGGGTTGTCTTGCCTCCTGCAAATGAGCCAGTGTTCGTCCCACCCCAAATAGTGGCCAGAGTGTGAGGAGCAAAATGAAGGGACCATAATGCTACGTTCAGACCGAATGTGAAATATCGCGATGCGCCGCGAGTCTCGCACGTGTTAGTTTGCAGGGGTTGCTTTGGGCGGACAAAAAGGGCTCTCCTCCTCTGACAGAAAAAAAAAGTTTGAATTTCGCTAGTCAATCTGGTGGTTGTGTTGGCTGCTAAATGCTATCTTGGTTGACAGTTCAACAACTGTAAAGGATTTCAGTCCACTCAAAAGATTCGCCAACTTCTTCCTCTCAATTCACCAAGCCTGCACCTTTTTTGTCTCGGCCGGGCCCGGCTGGTAAAGGAAGCTGACCGTTTTGTATACCTCTTGGTCCTGCTGACCGCAATTATATTGTCCCACATTATTTTTATTTCACCACGCTGTGTGTTTTTTAAACTTTATTTGGCTGGCTGTCTGCTTGTTATGCGCATGCATGTGACGTAGTAAGTACGTTCCCGACGCCGGTTGGCTGTCGCAGACTTGACCCCGGCAAACTTTTGGCCTATGGCGGGCGGAAGGGCCGAAGGAGCAACATTTTTGCTTCAAGTGCTACAAACGCGCCTCCTGGCACATAACCGTGCCTTATCACGTGAACTGCAGTGACTATACATGGAAACACACTGCCAGAAACGCTCAGCACACATTCGGTCTGATCGTAGCATAACGATTAAATTGTATTTATCACCCGTGGAAGGCAGCCCTTCATCACCAAGCCACAGAAGTACAGTTGTCAATTAGGGTAGCGCAGGGGGATTTCCTAGGAATGTTGCAGAAGTAATCATTTGAAAATGTAAACACTTGCAGATCGTTTCTGAAGTGTTGCATATTGTTTACAAGTATGTTATAAATTACCATAGTCCAAGTTTCCTACCTTGTTAAATCCATCCATCCATTATCCAAACCGCCTCATTGTTGACATGATCGGTAATAACCTGGTATGGTTATGTGAACTTTTTTTTTTTTTTTCAGACGTGTGTATCAAACTGGTACCCCTTGGCAAGTACCAACCAAGAAGTGTCCTGGTCTTGCAGATCAGTGCATGTGGCTCATACAGCAGAGCAAACACATCGCCAAACTAGTCAACAATAGAACATTCGAGTTTGTGTTTGCTATCGAAAGGTAATGCAGATAGCACTGTTAGCTAATATTAACATGTGCAAACATTCAGGATGCACTGAAAAATGTTTCAGCTGAAAAGTGCATTTTCAGTTTGGGTTCAAAAGACTTTTTGTCAGTGAAACAACATGGCCGAAACAGGATGTTGCGATGGAACAAGCATAAACCTTTAAAGCAAGCTCACTGCTGGTTAACCAAAAGTTGGAAGTTGTTTGAAGGGTAACAAAGCTACGGAAGCCTGGAGCTGCCAATGTGGAGTACAAATATTTTTGACTCGCAAACACGTTGGAACGTACTTGCGATCTTTATGTTGCGCGTTTAGTTTTGCCGTAAAGTCCAACTGGGGTGTAATTAAAGAGCTTACAGCACGTTCGGGGAGGGCAGAATCACATACACGTCACACACTTGCTGCACAGGCAACATGGTGCATTTCAGGGTACTTTCACAATTTCGGGAACTTGCAAACACACTGCGGTGTTCAGTCCATTAATTAATTCGATTATAATGTGTTTAAAATCGTGCGCAGCCTATAATCGCCTTATTCCAACAAGCGTGTTTCACTTACTGCACTGTATGTTTCATACCGAATCACTACTTTTCCACTATTCTTGTCATTGACTTAACTATTTCATGGGGCAGTTTTGACTCCCATCATCAGAGGAGGGTTACTTCATAACAAGACCTGGTGACGCGAGGGGAAATGCTTGTTCCCATGTTGCTTGGATGAGAACACTGGCCTGCCAAACGGCCTCTTGCAAGCAAGCTACTTCTGTAGTGAGGACCCCTGTGACCATGACAACACAATGACCACCATTCAGCGGCTTTGAGTCGACGTGGTCAGGAGCTCTGGCGTTTATTCCATTCAGCTCAACTCGGCCTTTGTGTAACTCTCTCTGACTTGTTTCCTTTGGAGGAGGAAGGAGGGCCATACTTGAGAATAGGGCTGGGCAATATGACTGAAAAGTATATCACGATATAAGTGTTTTTTATATTGGTCGATATCGATACGTATTGATTTTTTAAAATTATTTTTTTAAACTATTGAAAATAATGACCCGAAGAGAAATACATTTAGGTTATTTTATTTTAACATAATACTTGACCTTCAATAAGAGGTCAATGTAACTATGAAAGAGTGAAATAAACTGGTCGATATAAAGATTAATAAATAAACTCCATTTTAAAGATAATGCGCTTAGAAGGGATGAGAAATGTTTGAAAAACTGTCACAATCTTAAGTATTTCATATCAGTCAATATTGATAATTATTGATTTTGTTTTAAACTTTTTCTTTAAATAACAGTTAACTGTTTTTTGTACATCGTTATGTAGTGTAATGTGCAGTTTGTCCTCCATCAGTGCATTGTAAATGCGTATTTGCATTAGGTCTACCCCAAAGCAGTTGTTGACACATATATTAGCCTTCATTCAATGTTCATCCAATGTAAGTGAAAAAAGACTGTCTTGCAGTGCATGCATCATCGTGGAGCAATAGGGTTGCGTCAGGAAGGGCATCTGGCGTAAAATGCTTTGCCAAATCAATGATGCGAATCGTCCGTGCACTTGATTCGCTGTGGCGACCCCTGAGGGGAAAAGCCGAAAGGGTAACAACATTATTGCCATAGTCCAGTCATTTTTTACTTGCTTGATTTGACATCGATTTGACATCACGCACCATGCTGCGATCGGGTTTGTTTTTCTTTTTTCTATTGAACGTTTTATCGAAGGCATTTTCTATTGATATCGATCACGTGTCAATCGCGACACGTCGCCCAGCCCAAATGTAAACATAAAAGCGCAGCTCGTAGCGCAGGTCTAGTACTTTGAAAAGTCTTTTAAACCCCTACTTTTCCACTGTTTTAATGGGAATCATGTCTTCAGCAAGGTAATAAGTCACTGCCTGAGTTACTTCTTTACACTGCTTGCTTGTTTTTTCATATGGAGTGCTCTTGTTAAATGACTGTGTTACCGTGGGTTGCGTTAGCTTGGAGCTAGCGGCTGCCTATGGCTAACATGTGTCTGATCTCCATTTGCTTTGTCTGTCGGCGCTTGATGTCCCAACCGAGTCTCTGCAAACTTAATAACAAATAACTGGTTTGCGCTTTCTCCTCCGAGGAAAAGCCAAACCAAATCGACACTGTGGATGTGGAGTTTCTTTTCGGGACCAACTCTGCTTTGTGGTGACTTTCCGCTATAGCTAACAGGGAGGCGGGGAGTGTCACGTACGGTGCACTGTGCGTGCTGTGATTGGTTGGTCGGTCGGGTATACGCATCAGCGGCTTTGCGCAGCCGTAGAGCTAAACTGTTTAGAATGTGCCATGTAGACGATCAAGCGATCTTTCGACTTTATGAGATCATGAACACGTTAAAGCGCTTAACGATCTACATATCGCCCAGCCCTACTGTACAGCAATATACTGTAAATGGGAAGTAGGGATGCTGTTTTAAATCTCAATTATCGTTACTACTAGGAACACGTGTCAAAAGTATTCATGTTCATTACTCAAGTAGACGTATAGATATTAGATTTTAAAAAGACTTTCAAAGAAGTTGAAGTGTCACCTCAAGCATTTTAGTAAAGGTATAGATATAATGCTATAAAAGTAATGCCAGGGGAAAAAATTGCCTTGAGGCGGAAGTCAAGTCAAAAATATTCAGTTCAATATATACCCTGATAGTCCAAACATGTTTTTCTGATTAATCTAGTATTATGAAATAATTAATCAGATTAAGCGACCTCTCCCCCAAATTTTGGGCTTGGCTTTAAGGACAAAAGCTTGGGTCCTGTTGCAGGGGCATTATTGTGAACTACTGCACCTCCTCACCCCAGAAAGAAAAGAAAAAATATGTATGTGTATAAAATACTGATGTTGGCTAATGGATACTGTACTGAGAAAGATAGCAGTATAATGGTTCTCCACCGGTATGGTTTTCTGTTTCATGTAGCAGTACGTAATGTGCTGCATGGCTGTGGTTTTACATGAACAAGAGGAAGGTGATGCTCGAATCTTGGCAGGATGACATCCTTATTGCAAAACTGAAACTATTTCACAACTTTAGTCATGAGTCAGGAGCTTTTCTATCTGTTGGTGCACAGGCAAGATTGTGAACATGTGGTGCCCGTGTATTGTATTTCCTGTGCTTCTGACACTAAAACCATTCGCAATATATTTTGGTTTACATTTTTGTGTGGTGCTTTATTTTTCATAAACTAAAGCCACTTTACATACAAAACATATTAAAAGGGGAGGTGTCGTTTTCAAAAAAATAAACGTTAAAATTATTATTTTAACTATCTATCGATTAAAAAAAAAAAAAAGAAATCATCCTTCTCTTTCCCAACCCTTTGACTCTAATTTCATTTTAATTATTATTTTAAAACTTGGCCCCCCGTGATACGAATGGCCTATGAGAGGCATTAGAGACAAAAGGTGTGACCAAGGAGTGTTGCCGTAGTGTTGACATACACTCGCGTCGCGGGTGCATGCCCCGTGTTGCCGGCGACACCCAGCAGCCTCGGTGTCCTTGGCCAGATTATACACCCGAGGTTAGCAACAAAAGTTAAAAAGAAGGAATCAAACAACTCTCAATATATAACAGGGGTAACAACTAGGGCTTGACTGATTAATCGGCTTGCTGATTAAATTGGCCGATAATAGGCCCTCCTGACATTGGCGCAAATCATCTGCAAATTGGTCAATGTTTGCAGATAGTTTTCCCCTTTATATACTCAAAAAAATAAATGCACTGGTGTAAATTGAGGCAGACAGATAACCACAATCTCACATTATGCGACATAGAAAACTATATCATAACTTTGATTCCTGTCTGTCAATTGATAAGTCATGAACATAGATTTTTCAACGCAACGCTGAAATTGACTGCGATCTCACTATTTTACACATAACCTAAAGTCCGTTTGTTTAAAGGAAACAAAAAAAAAACGTGTGGAGCATACAGTGACAATTAAATCAGAAAATTTAATATACTATTGGTAACACAAACACACATCACAACGTCTAACGTCATTAAAACTTGAATTGTGCCATGCAATGCATTCTGGGAAATAGTGGCTTTACTGTCAGATATG
This sequence comes from Filicampus tigris, assembly GCF_054856515.1. Classification (NCBI taxonomy): domain Eukaryota; kingdom Metazoa; phylum Chordata; class Actinopteri; order Syngnathiformes; family Syngnathidae; genus Filicampus; species Filicampus tigris. The sequence goes on from NC_141217.1 coordinate 3,587,590, forward strand.
AACAATACGTACGTAGGGATCATACGCCTGGCCAATGACGATGTAAAAGCCAGTATGGGCAAAGTGTTGCCGTGTTCCATGTTCGTGGACATTACAAAAACCAAATGCATCAAGGATGCATTTTGTGTATTGATAGCACACGCTTTGGTGTTGCCCAAAAAAAAAAAAACGTAAGCTTCATCAAAATCGGTAGTTGTGACTTAATTTCAGTGCACATGCATTGCCTTTGACGGGAATGTTGCCACCACCAACGTTGCTGAGCTGAGCTGGGCTTCTATTTATCACAGCAGTTGCCGCGCTCGTGCTTTTTGAACAAGATAATAGCTTGCTTGCTTTCTGTACACTAATTGATAGAAAGCAAAAAAACTCCCAAGAGGAAGTCTGAAGCTGGAGTAAAGTTGAATGATATTAAATGTTGTCCATTGTCTTTTTTCTCTTTATCTCTCTTGACAATAGTAATTTGTTAAAAAGCTATGCTTTCTAAGGCACACATAGAGAGAGGCAATTAAGAGAAACTGGCTTTACACAATCACTGGGAGGAGTGTACTTCTGGACGTGTCACATGATTAAATCTACCTATCAGAGCAGAGGTTGGAGTTTCACATTGATTCCACTACATCGCTAGTAGAGGGAGGTAAAGCAACCCAAATACAAGCCAGCTCTCACAGGACATGACAGTGATTTATTAACGAGTAGAATTAAGAACAGCCCTCAGTGGCCCGGTCGGAATCGATTAAAATGTAGTGGCTCGACAAAGTTTCGCAGTGGTCTCGAGAGAGAGAGGACAACTGAACGTTTTGCGTGTATGTGCAAAGTTCATGAACCAAAACGGTGTATGAAAATTTGGTTCGTGAACAGTGACGCTTGTGAATTGAGGTTCCTGCGCAATTTCCTTTTTCTTGCATGTATCTGTAAGCATACTGAATGATAGATGATAAACTCTCATTTGGATAGCTTTGGAAGAAAACATGTCAACTTTTTGTCTAGGTGTTTATACAGTATGTCTACCACCACATCTTAATGAAGTTCCACTGGAGACCAGATTTGTTTCTATATTTTTGGGATGCTGGCTTTCCTCTGTCACGATCCAAAGAACTGTCATCTTGCGTAGTTTGTGGACTAAGGCCTGAGGAGCAAGGCAGATGGTTGGACACTTTAGGCAAGTCTCTTATTATGTGCATACAGTATGACAACATATGCATGTTGTTGTGGTGAATAGTTAATGGTGATGCCCTCTCACAATCCTGCACATATGCTGCGGGCACAATAATTCACATGCCCTAATTAAACACCAGTGTGCTGCAGTCTAAGCGAAGACTCGTCTTAAAGGGAAGTCAACCCAAACGTGTTTTTTTTTTTCAAGAGTGTGTTCTATGCAGGAACAGTAGTTGAAACACAGCATTCTGATTAATATTGTGTTTGTGGAATAATGACGACCAATCACGGCTCAGCTTCAGAAAACAGGTGAGCTGTGATTGGTTGCTACCTGAGCACTGAGCATTTGTGATGTCATTTTCAGTCGACAGAAGTGACGAAATGGCCGCCCCCAGAGATGGCTAATTAGGGCTGCATTAACTCTTATTCCAAAAACACAATATTTATCAGAATGCCTTGTTTCAACCAGTGGGCCTGCATATAATATTCAACTGACCTATATTTTAACTTGTTGTTCCTGGTTCCTGGACATGGAACATATGTTTCCGGGGGTTTACGCTCAAATGATGTCATTTTGATACATAACTAAGGAATACCTTTAATACCTTTACCTTTCTGGTTCAGAAAAAGCTGCAAAAGTTGGTTTAGGTGTATTTGACCAAATTATCTGGATCTTACAGCAAATAATTCATGAGTCTTTAATAGGGATAGACTGATATGCTTTTTTCAGGGCCGACAGCGATACCAATTATTAGTAGTCAAGAAGGCCGATAACCGATATGTGAAGCCGATATTCATTTGTAGAAAAAAGGGCTAAAATGGTGTCAACATTTTTTAAAATAAAAACTCCAGCACTTGACTTAGTTTAAAGGCCTTTAAGCACCTGCACATTAAAAAACTTTAGTAATTTACAACAAAGCTTTTTTAGATCTGGGTTTGAGGAAGCCGAGGTAGCTGGACACAAACCCATGCAAGCACTCTGATTTGAACACAGCATCTCTTGACTGTGAGGCAGATACACGCATCATACTGTATTTACAGTCCCTTCAATTGGTGCATACTGTATTGCATTGTTGCAGCCTTCAAGTCACCGCTGTTAGGTGTGTCTTCCACTCCTGGGCCCATCCATGCAGTGACAGAACTTGTTTTGGACTCCTCTGTCACTTGGCTGTTTGTTAGGGTGACAGGTTTGATGACGATGATGATGATGCAAGATATGAGTCAACACCAGAGAATAATGACTGGCGGATTTTATAGCAGAAGGCCATTTCTACACCCACGTGGTGACACACATTCTCCTCTACGCCGGAGGTTACAGTCAAGCTTCCCGCTGACGTTTCATTAAACAACCTCCGAACTTGGCTCTTGCAGTGGCCGGCAGACATTTATTAGTCAGGGAGCCAGACAGTGACATATACAGTAGTACTACTTCACACAACTTTCCTTTGGATTTTATGCCCTACTGCACATATGACAAAGTCAAGGCCCACGAGAAGTTTTTCTACAGCCCCTGGGATGATATTGCTTTATTATTAGATCCGGCCCGCGGACCGCAGCAAGCCGGTGTGGGTAGCAGATGTGATCGGGTCATTCGCGCCTTCCGATGACGTCACGCTTTAAAATATATTGTAGCGTCTTCCAAGAACACAGACGTAGTTTGATTATCACGTTTTTATTAGAGATAGACCGATATGCTTTTTTCAGGGCCGATACCGATGCCGATTATTAGTGATCAAGGAGGCCGATAACCGATATTTGAAGCCGATATTCATTTGTAGAAAAAAGGGTTAAAATGGTGTCAACATTTTTGAAAATAAAAACTCCAGCACTTGACTTAGTTTAAAGGCCTTTAAGCACCTGCATATTAAAAAACGTTAGTGATTTACAACAAAGCTATTTTAGACCTTAGAAAATAGACAACTTTGTTGTACAAGTCTAACAAAAAGTGCAGGGAGCTCCCAGGCTCCCGCACTTAGCTTCAAGGCAATTAGACATCTTACCGTGGCAAGCAGAACTGCTCCTTGTTTATATAAGACATAGAAGGGCTCATAGTAATGTTACAATTGGTTGGTTGTCAGTTGTAGTAGACTGACATTTATTAACATTTCCTCAAAGTCTGTTTAATAGCTTGAATTTCTCCTGTGCCGTGCTGCTCAAGTAGCAAGTGCTGTGCTCAGTGTGCTGTGCGCTCTAGCGAGAGAGACACATGCAGCTTTACGCTGATTGCCTGTTAACCACACTGCACAAGCAACCAATCAGATGGGGCTGTGGGCGGGCCAATCTGCTTTGGAGGAAGGGCCAGTTGAGAGAGAACCATGCCGCAGCTAGCTGCAATAAAATGGATTTCAATTTATCGGCCTTAAAATGAAAAAAACAGGTTGATGCCGATAATCGCCAAAATGCCAAATATCGGCCCCAATGATCGGCCCGGCCGATAATTGGTCTATCTCTAATTTTTATTAGTCCAACCGGCTACTGTGGGCCGCAGCCGACGCCAATACAGTACAACAACCGTTCGGTCAAAAAAGAGCTACAGCTCTCCTCTTCGTCCTCCGCTACTCTCGCTTCCATCCCCTCCCATCCAGCGAGCCGCGCAACCTCTAACCTCGGAAACAACACAACTTGGCATGACACAAATTCGACCACAACACAGATAACCCAATTCGTTACACTATTTCTGTAATATATTTCTTTGCATCAATGTTTGCCACCCCCTGGCTGTTGTGTTTGATAAATATAAAATAAAATAACGAACATTACCGCTACTTTTGCGAGGATCGTCCTTCGGTCGTCTACGTGCCGACTGGAGACTTCACGTTACTGTTTTGTGGCTTTCAGAATCGGATTGTGGTGAAAAGTGATTCGGAGTAAAACACGCTTTATTAAGAAATACTTCATGTTGGAAATCTCACGTTGTTTTATTATTAGTAATTGATGGCATTTGATATTTTCATTGTGTTTCGATGTAGTGCTGAGATGTCCCACATTGTGAGCAGGCATTGAACGCTGTGTCAATAGCGAGAGACGTGGTTTCTTTTCTTTTTCCTCCTTCGACACAGCTAGCTAGTAGTTTGTTCGTACCAGCAAACTCAGTAGTTGCAGATTCCCCGTGTTTCACCACGTTTGTTGTTGTGTGTAAATGTTAAAAGGTGAGTTTAATCATTTAGGTTCGAGTCACGTACACTAGTTGGTTATTTCGGCTAGTATGCTAACTATTCTAGTGATGAAACGTGTGAATGTGTATTGTATGTCTTGTTTGGCTGTTTAATTGCGTAATACAGTGAATTGTAATGTTTAGGCATATTGTTTACTAATGGATGTGCATTGGATGATGGTGCTAGGTTATTCTTTGTCTGTGTTGTTGCAGACCACAATAAATAGACGTGTCAAGTGGAATACGGGCCTGTGTTTTCTGGCAGGATCACCCACATTCATACCTTGTCACTCTAAAATAGGGTCTGCTGGAGACATCATACCAATCATATAATCCTCTCCATTTTACTTCACATTATGTACAGTTCATACACTCTTGCAGCCCGACTCAACCAGAAAATTGTTTCCAGTTTGGCAGGAGAAACGCAAACGGAAGTGACGTACGAGCTGCCTCGCAAAGTAGCAGTAACGTACTTTATTTTATTTTTTATTTAGTAACTCAGAATATAAATACACAACAGCCGGGGGGGGTGGGGGGGTTGTGGTGACAAACATAGAGGCAAAGAAATAGATTACAGAAATATAAAGCGTGACATCATCAGCAGGCGCGAAGGACCCGATCCAATCTGGACATTTTAAAAAATTTCAATGAACAGTCTATCAGTCCGGCCCTCGGCTTGAAGCAAAAATTTTTTATTTGGCCCTCCGTCCATTTGACGTTGACACCCCTGCCCTGCTGGTTGCTTGTCTTAAAGTGAAAGTCAAACAAAGCATAATTTTTTTCCAGAATATGTTCGATGCAGGCCCACCAGTCCAAACACGGCATTCTGATTAATATTGCGATTGATATGCGTTGAATATGAGAAATCCACCCTTTTTTAGCCAACTCAGTGGGGGCGGCCATTTTATCACTGCTGTCGACTAAAGATGACATCGAAGTTTGCTCAGGGCTCAGATAACGACTAATCGTGGCTCAGCTTCAGAAAACAGGTGAGCCGTGATTGGTCGTTATCTGAGCCGTTATCTGAGCAACTTCGATGTCATCTTCAGTCAACAGAAGTGACAATGGTGACACAAGAAAATGGCTGCTGCCCCCTGACATGGCTAAAAACTGCTTAACTCATATTCCGCAAACGCAGTTTTAATCAGAATGCCATATTTCAACTAGTGGGCCTGCATAGAATATATTCTGGAAAAAATATGTTTGGGTTGACTTCCCCTTTAACTATGGCTTGGCAATATCAAGCATGCAAGTATTGTAATGCTGAGGAATGCTCTTGTGAATATAAATAGACCCAGCTGCGGGCAAGGAAAATCGTCTGTTACGGCCAAGTAGGAGAAAACAAGTATTTCTTTGACAGACAAGTGCTGCCATTATTGCGGGGGCGGCGGCCACCCTTTCAACATCCTGAAGAGTCAGTGCTCTTCGTGTGTAGGTAGTTGTGTGGGAATGTTCCTGGATATTAGGCAGCAGCACATTTGGGTCAGCGTTATGCCAGTGGCTTGTGTGTGAAATATCACATCCTTTTGGAAAGTGGCCTCCTCAAGCCCGGCAGCCCGCTTACTGACCTGTTAAGAGCGTGCCAATAGCTTTGCGTGTCACCGTATCAGAAATATGTTGACACGCCTTTGACATCATTGCCGGATGTTTACTTAAAGCGGAAGTCAACCCAATCTAGGGGTGGGCGATATGGGCAAAAAAAAAAAAAAATCTCGATATTTTTTCAAAAACTCGAACGATAATTTAACGATATTCTTGAAAAAAATATTTTAAATCCGCTCTTGCTTCACAGAACAATTGTGGTTTTTGAACAACATCTCTTTTAAATTGCTAAATACAGCTTCTGCAAAACATAATGATATTCTACGACAATATTTACAATTTTTGAAAAAATTATGTATTGACTTACATTGATTTTTGGGAATATTATTTTGGGCCAACTACTAGAGGAATCAGAATGAGAAAAAAATGTATTTGATATGTGACGTGTGACGAAGTGTCACCCAATGAGAGAAAAAAACGCCGTCGTCATGACAACACCCATTCTCATACATTGGCCAACGTATTCAGAATAAAGTTGAACAACAAAACTGCAATTTACAGAAAAGTGCATTTTCCCACTCATTCATTGCTGTGGTATGTAGACTTTTGACTTTACTCATGTTTGGGTGTATGCTGGCGTCACACTAATAAACCGTCGTAGTTTGTGCAACATGCCTCAGGAATACAGGCTGGTTATGAATGATGCGGACTAAAAGCGTGTAAACTGAATGTTAACCGATCATCCAGGATGTGCTCATGGTTGGCTGCCGCGAGACGAAATGGCAAAAAAGCTTATTTGTTTAATCCGCGACGACGTCCCTCCGTCCAAAGCATCACTCGCGCCATCCTGCACGCAAGCGCACGCGCCCGCCCGCGCAAGCTACATTGACTGCAATTGAAACGCTGCGCCAGAAAGGCTCCCTAACGCAGCCGCGCCTCCGCTGCGAGCAGAGGGGAGGGACGCGACACAAGGCTGCTAAGCATGAGCTGCGGGTGATCGGATGTTTTGATCGGCAATAAAAGGCTTTGATCGAATATTCCGACCACCGCAGTTGGTGTGAACATAGCATTGTCTGCTGTGTGTGTGGAGTTTGCATCTTGTAATACTGTATATGCCGTGAAAAGGTACCTCGCGCGGAGAGCATGGACAAAAGTTTCAACACAACCAACTTAATCCGACATTTGAAGAACAAGCAATTGGGAGACTATGGTGAGTTTACGAGGCTCACTGCATTGAATAAAGTCAAGGCGGACACAGCGCAGTACAAGGGGCATTATTGGCATTAAATTAATTATTTAAAAAAAAAAAATTAAAGTGCAAATGTATCAATTAAAGTATGATTTCCTTGTATAAACAAACGAGTAAAATGCCAATTTTGGCAGAATAACAGACATGCTATTCATCTATACATTTAGACCTTTGTCTGGAGCCTTTTTTGTTTTGTTTTTAAAGTAATATTTACACATAGTAAACAAAGTTAAAGTAATTTGCTTCTGATCAATTATAGATTGAATATGCTGATTGGGTCAAACTAATTTAAATGTTGACTGTTACATACTAGTACGTAATCTATACAATACTTCTAAATTACAGTAGGCCATATATAAACCGTATTACAATATAATGACCAATAATATGTTTGCAAATTGCATTTGAAGCAATTTGAAACAAAAATGAACACAAAAAAATCGGACTTCATATTATAGACTACACAAGAAATTTATCTTAAGTCACAGTAATAATGTTTAGCATGGTTGCTATTTTTGTGCTAGTAAAAGTAGTGTATATTTGCATAAGATATGTTATTTAAAATAAATCTCTCGTGCCGATTGCAAAGTGGAGTCTGTGCCCTAAACATTTGGAAGCCTTGTCCGGGCATTAGATTCTGTTATCTTTTTGTGTCTTCTCCGATGTTGATGGGTGGGGGGTTGCTGCGTTCAGTGTTTCAACGACTGAGATTTGCGTTGCGGACGACGCCAAATCTAACTCGGTGTTTTCTTGTTTTGGTGCATCATAACATCATCGTAAACCAAACGATGGTTGAATAGATTCGTTGTGTTGTCGGTGGATGCAGCGACAACTTGCACCTTATACGTCTTTGCTCGCAAGTGTGAGTTTTTGCAGATACTCAGATATAACCTCCCGAAGCTTCTGTTAATTACTGCCACCTACAGGACCAGAATGAGTCGGTATCGCCAGATGCGTCATCGTGTTTCAACAAAGAAACCACACGGACATTTGAGTAATTCTTTGGCCGCACACTGTTTTCTTTGTAAAGGCAAAATTCATTTTATACATTCAAGTCTTTTTAGGCCATAAGTGCAGGGACTGTTTCCAAAAGGCCAAGCTGCAATAGTTTCCTATTTTTGCCCCCTCCCTTCATGGAATTGTGGCTGACTTTTGAATAGTCATCTTCCTAATCCGCTTGGTGGAATTCTGCCAAGGGGTTGTCAGAATTTCCCTCTTTGTGAAAGTCTTCAGGAAAGCCCCTCAACAAGCTGATGTGTATCTCCTCTCTTGGCCCAATGCGATGCATTGTGTCAAATCTTGGCTGGGATTCCTGGAGCCCTGAAATTCAACTGGCCCAGGAAAGCGCTAAATCAAAGATCGTGACTCCCCTCCCATATGTTGGGTGCGGTGCACATTTCTAATCGGCTTCCTTGGCTGATACAGTCCCACCGATTGTATTCCAAGGAATGGAAACATTATTAATGTTACCACCGCGCTGGTACCTTCAAGTTTCAACGGCCCCAAAAGTTGTACGTTCCCACTCATGCCAGCACGCACGCACACACATACACACACACACACACACACACACACATTTTGGTGGAAGATAGCCCCTAATGTTCATGGAGTTTGGGGGGAGATCATACTGTTATGTGACGTCATCATTTCACCCCCATGCAGGCTTCCTCCGTTATTCCCAAAACATGCACGATTGGTTCATTGAAGACTCTCCATTGTCGTTAAGTGTGGTTGTGTGTCTATACTGTATGTGCCATGCAATTGCCTGGCGACCAGTCCAGGGTCTACCCCGCACTTCTTAACCAATGGAATATTAGGTTAAACTGTGACCCTAATGAGGAAATCTGGTCTAGGAAATGGAGGAAAAATGATACCAAAGTGTCATGTGTACAGTTAATAAAGGCGTTTCATGCTGATGGGGGATGGAGCTACCATTGTATCAGCGATGCGTTTTCTTGAAAATGCGACATGAATAGAAGTAATGGTGCGTTTTGTGGGGCTGTACATGTGCCACTTAGCTCACACATTGTTTCACTGTAATGCATAGGCAGAGAAATACCTCATTCATGTTCACACGTCATGATGCTTGCCTAAAAGAGATGTTAGTGTTCATTCAATTTCAAATGTTTTTTTTTTTTTTACTTTACTAAAGAAAGAATTTTAGAAAGTGTTCAGAAGTGGTGCTTAATCGGCTTAAACTATTTTTCAGGGGATCCGATGGCATTGATATCTGCACTTTTATTCCTTACACACTGATTAATGGACAATGAAATTGATTTTTATTCATTGTTTCTTACTTACACTAAGGAAAATAAGGGATAATGAACTTAGATGGCAAAGATAAGCATTGCCATTTGTTGTCCAACCATGCTGGCGACTAGGCCTGCACAATATATTGAAAAAAATATCGCTATCGTCATAATGGCTTATGCAATGTAATAATTAATTAATTATAATAAACAATAATTGATTATTTGTGATGTAATCAATTATTTGTTGCGCACCATTGAGTGTGAATGTAAGCATTAATGGTTGTTTGTCTGTATCCTGCAATTAACTGACGACCAATATCCGACCTCTTGCCCAGTCAGCTGGGGTGGACGCCGAGCTTACCCGTGACGCTAATGGGGATAAGCGCTATAGAAAATGGATGGATGGATAAATAATGAGACATGTTGGAATGTGAAAACAGACTTAAAAAGTTTTCATTGTGAAATGCACCATTAAGCTTCTAAAATCGGCTTGAACTGACACAGGTGGTGTGGAATGGCTCTCATTAATGACAATTTACTGCCAAGTGCAGTTTAGGCCTATTGTTTTGACCTTTCTGCTCTTAAGTCTTTATAAATACAGTAAAATTGTGTCGGGGTGAGGTTCTTTCCCCTTTCAGCCTGTGTGTGTATGTGCGTCTTTAACTGAAAATGTGCTTGCCGTCATTTGCACACCACCCCCCTTGAAGGCACAGTACCTCTTATTGTATGTTTGGTTCTCTTAGATTGACTTGGGTCTGCTTTGGCAGGGTTTGAGATGAGGAGTTTGGAGTTAGTGTTATGAGTAGATCTGCCAAGATTAGTCAACAAGTCACGATGGCGTCGGCCAAATCCGTCAACGTCATTATTAATGTTTTTGCAGTTTTGTTTTTCCCTCTCAAAACGTCCCCGTCTCCCGCTGCTCTTGCCGGGCCCTGTGCCTGTCTGTGACGCACATGCGCAGTAGTGGTAATCTGGGTCATCCGTGATGTAAACAGAAGCACTGTGGCAGTGTGATGGTAACTGTTAGCAACAATCTGAAAGTTAGGGCACATTTAAACAAAAATATTGAATGTGATGCAAACCTGCCTTTCATGACAGCACGGTAGTGAAAGAAAAGGAAAGCACGCTGTGGCTGATGCCTGATTCCATTTCTGAATCAGTTTTCGTGTCGGGACAGCTTGCCACAATTAGCACACACGTAACGCTCACGTTTGGTTGCGCTAATATATCGTCGCGTCTACTATGAATACAAAGGCATTTGTCAGTAAGCTTCTGTTTAACCAAAACACACCGACCTTAATGACGAGCACACATGCGCTCTCTCTCTTTCTTTCTCGCTCTCTCTCTCTCGTTGAGGGAATCTAATACAAAAGCACTCAAAGTAACAGAACTTCAAATGTTTGCCACAACCAGTCAACTGCAAGAGATAACAATACCATGCACTTAACCCAGTTAATTCCAATATAATTACAGTCAATGTGTTCCTCATAATCTTTAAGGATTTCTTTTATTGGGGGGGGACGTACGTACTTCATTCTTATTTTGTAGATCAATTTGATACTTTAATAAAAATTATACATACTAGCAGAGGTGGGCATTTTACTAAAGTTTGACGGTCCGTCATCCGTCAGCAGCCTGGGCACCCCTAAATCAGCCGTCTATTTTTCAAGCCGAACCAAACTGTAATCGTCTGTCGGTCAGTCCGTCATGTTATTTTAACAACGCCGCATCTATTCATCAAAGTTCCACCAGTCCGTCTATCAGCAAGCCGGAAAAAAAATGTCAGACAGATGAAAAATCCATCTATCCATTATGTGAACCACTTTGATTTAAATGGTAAATGCAGTACACTGTATTGTACATCATACTGTGTCAGCTTGCTGCTCAAACAGGACAAGTGTAAAGACATTCACATACATTTGACATTTCAAATAGCCTGCGCTTATTTACCAACATTTCAAATAGCCTGCGCTTATTTACCAATCTAGTGGAATGTAAGTGGGAGCCTGCTGCCACTTTAACTCTTAAAAGTTTTACTTTAAAACTTAAAATTCTGCTTACCTTAACCAGAATCCCGTGCTAGATTATTGCAAAGGGTATAGGTCCTGGTGGATTAAAATGCTTCCTAGTCCTTGTGAAAACTGAAATAAAGTACGCAGTAAGAATGATTTTTTTTTTCTTCGAATTCATCTTCTTTTTCTTCTTTCTTTTTCTAATTGTACTTCTTCTACTTCTTTTTCTGTCTTTTAGCGGTTGGCAAACAAATTGCATTACTGCCACCTTCTGAAATAGAGTGGAGGGGGGGCGGCAAATTGCTGTTTCACAACCTCTTAACCACACTCTCTCCAAAAATAATAAAAGTAAAAATGAACTCACAAGAACTTCTCTGTAAAACTGTTTTTGTAGTCAAAGCAACTGTTTTTGTGTATTTGTTTAAACTGGAGGTTTTGTTTATTTATTAATTGATTCTTGTGGTAAAGCATCTTTGAGTTTTATGAAAAATAAAATGCATTGTTTTTATTATTATTATTATTACTTCTGACTGTTCTTAGCCTGAGGAACTAATGATTCTGTCTTTGGTGCATACCACCACCTGCTGTACATATACAGTCATTGCAGTCTGTCGCTGTCTCTCTTAAGCAAAACGGGCATCTGTCAGTATTGGACTGTGAGGTCTGTTCGGACTTGACCAGGTTAGTTATGATTACAAAGTTGGACGGAAATCCACTTCCGTTTATGCTTAGTCTGCCTTTTTATTATTTTATTTTTTTTTAAAGTTTCCCATCTATCGTCTAATGTCAGCAAAACGGGCGTACGTCATTGACGGACAGACGGACCAGTCTGTCGGTCAGACGGAATGTCCACCTCTGCATACTAGTGAAACAAAGCAAAACCTTTGGGATGAATTGAGGTATCAGGATTAATCGACAACTAATTGATTATCAAATTAATCGACAACTATTTTAGTAATCGTTTAGACTAGAGCCATTGTTTGAGTCAAAATTGTCCAAATCCTCAGATTTCATCCTTTCAACAGCTATTTTTATTCTCTGATTGGTAGTAGTCCTTCATGAAAGCACACTGATAATCGTTTGTGTTTAATCAAAATAAGACATTTGCAAACATCTACTTTTACTTTGGAAAACACTGACCGAATCAGTAACTGAATCAGTGTCAGAAATGGTTGGTGAAAACAACATGAAGCCCTCTAGTGTCATATTGCTTAAAGCTACACTGAAAGACTTTCAGTTTTCGTTTATTGTGGCGGCAGAATATGGACAAAATCAGTCGGTTTTGCCTGAAAGAAAACCACATTTCCCATGAGGACCAGTGCATAAGTGTTGTGAAATCCTCATCTCCCGGTCGCCTACAGTTGGACTGAATTACCTTTCCGTTTCCAGTGGCTGCGTGAAGGATGAATAGCGATGAGGCAATGAAAGTAATTGTGACCGAACAATATCATATAACCATGTTGAAAATGAGTGTTTAACTTTTGGTTTGTACCGTATTGCCCCGCCGCTCCCCTCCCATATACATCATAACAGGAATAAAATATTATGATGGATAAATTCAGAGTAGACACGTTACAGACCCTGGCTGGAAGGTGCTGCATATCTTGAATGCCATTTGGGCCATGTTTTAGTTTTAAAATGCTATCCATCCTTAGAGGCTGAGTCTGAAACGTGAATCTGTGCGCGTTATAAAATTACAGTTACAGGTGCAATAGAGGTCCATATATAGCATACAGAGATGACTCATAAAATTTCTGATGATTAACCTGAAAAATAAATTTGTGTCATCTTTTTACGGAATGCATCTTAATATTTAAACATTGAGAGAATGGTACATTCTTACAGTCCAATATTTAGTTCATGTCTGTGTTCAATGTGTGTTTTTTTTCCCCCTTTTTCACTGATAGCGATATCATGATTCATGATGCATATTCACACACATGCGGATAGTCACAGATCTGATAACGAAGCCCTCAGTCAGCATTTGTTGGCTTGCATTTATTAAGAGCCCTTAACCTGTACCACCTGTGTCCACACACATTCTCGGCCAGTTGTTTCTTTCTCTCGTTTAGAATGGTTTTATTCAATCAGCACATTCCTCCTTTGCCGAGACAATTTTGGTAGCGGGCACTCACAGGGTGGAGTAACGCTCATATCCTGTCGTCTAACCTCAGATTACACGCACGCACACAATTACAGTACTGTTGTGCTAGCGCCACATTCTTGCACTCCAAACGTCCAGCTTTCCCTCTAGCTGTCACCATCACAGAGTCAGTGTGGTCATGCCAGTCTGGCTCTGTTGTTTTGCCCCACATCCACGACAGGCCCTCTCCTGTTTGCTAATGGCCTGCGACAACCCTCCCCTCTCCTGGCACTAACTGAGTATCAGGAGTGGGCGTGACAGGACTCGGACTTAGGCAACAATGATGCCCCAGTCCTCTCCAATCGCAGTGCTTGAATGGGTGTTTTTGCCTGAGTATGCGCCTTAGCATAAACAATTGCATGTCTACATTACGTTTACTAAACAAACTAAAACAACTGGCATGCAAATGTCCAACATGCACACATACCAGTTGTGTGAGAAGTTTTCCAGGACTGCTGTTAAAAAATATATTTCCAACTAAACTATGAATTAAAGTTTATCCTTGAGATACAAGCAGGGGCGGAGCCAGAATGTGGCTAATGGGTGGCCCTGGAAAAATCAGGGTGGGCCTGAATATTTTTCTCACTGAGCACAATCTTCCTGTGCCAACATATCGTATATTCAAGTAAAATGAAAAATAGAAAGTTCAGATCTTCCTTAGACAACCACAATTTTTCCATTCTTAATATTCAATGAAATGAAAAACAAAATTAAAAAATAATGTAATAATAATTTATTAAAAATTTTAAAGTATATATTTTTTCATGAATATCACTGGGTGGGCAGTCTGTCAATCTGGGTGGGCCTGTGCCCACCCAGGCCCACCCATGGTTCCGCCCCTGGACTAGGCCTGGGCGATAAACCGAAAACTTACCGTTACCAAAATTTACTACAATAACTGACGTCATTTTGCCCATGTCGGTAAATCCAGTGTTTTAATAAAAAATAAAAAGTTGTTTTTGCCTGTTTTGACTGTGTGCATTGGTAGGCTATGTTCATTCCCCTTTAAGACGGAGTATAGCGTGTGTAGTCACGTGACTCCACCCATCCAGCCTGGACAAGGAAGAGAAATAGATGATGAGGAAATGGCTGATGGTTGAAATGAAGAAGCGGCTGACACAGCTGAAGACGAAGTAACGTTAGTAGAGTTGATCCTGTTGTGCTCGTCGCGAAAAGAAATTCGACATCTTTCGTTTGGAAGTATTTTGGGTTCCACAAAGATTATGTTGAGCAAACACATCCAAGCTTTTTCACCACCTACAGCACATGCTGTTGAGTTTCAAGACGTGCGGGTGACACTAAACGAGAGAACGTCTACCAAAGCGAAGGATATGGCTCCGATGGAGCGCACGGGGTTTAAGCGCCTCATGAAAGTAGCCGACAAGTACACAATACCATCGCAAAAATATTTTTCGCCAATCATGCTTCCCAATATATACAACACTGAGAGGGAGAAGGTTACTGCCGAGCTTAGACATGTCAAGCATTTTGCAGCCACATCCGACCTGTGGACAAGTCGCACCACAGAGCCCGATATGAGCCTGACTGTGCATTAGACGACAAGTGGCAACTGCGCACCAGGGTGATCAAGACAGCATATTTCCCCGATGATGCTCTCTGCATGGGACCTCAACTAAGAGAACCTTGTCACAATCACAACGGACAATCGTGAATTTATTGTTATCGAGGTAAAACTTCCCAATTTATCGTGATATTGATTTGGGGTCATATCGCCCAGCCCTACAAGTGACCCCCATTCATGGATTTTTCGAGAGGAACCGTCATTCAGCTGAATTATTATTATTTTATACTTTTGAGCGGAAATTGGATAGGAGTGCGGCATCAATGATGGTAGTAAAGTATGGCCAGATAATTTAAAGTTTTCTGATTGAAATTGCGATTTCAGACCACATGATCAAATGTGATCGCCAATGCTGCGGGCTTTTTTTTTTTCTCAGTGCTCCTGACTGACCATAGTCTGTTCTGTCAAATGTCTTACTACACATGCATGCCGTTTAAGATCACTGTCATTGGTGATCTCCAGAAGCTGATTCATTTGGTTTGTTCACAAACGGGTCACAGATTCTATTCTTATTTTATTGTTTATATACACTTATTATAGTTATTATGCTTATTATAAAATACTTATTTTGTTGTTTAATCTTACATTTGATGCGTGGGTAGGCACTTCAGACACACAACTACTTGTATTTAAGGAATTAAAAAGCTAATTTTCTATTTCCCCTTTAAGCCAGTTCAACACTATGATTTTGGCAGTCTCTAATGAAAGATACAAAATCGTGGGAAAAAACGGTTTCCCTCTCTTTGCACCCACCTTTTTATTTCCTCTCCATTCCATTGTTGTCATGTGCACACCAGGAAATGTTCTTTTATTTTTTGACAAATCTTCTTCCCTCCCGAAATGTGACTTTTTCATTGCTGGTATATGCATTTTTAGGTCTCTGTAGTTGCCCCCTCATCAAGTGTCAAATTAAACAACCAAGTTATTTTTTCTGAGCTGCTTATATCAGAAAATCTAACTTGACCTGGTACACACAAGAGTTTTCATGTTTCATGTTTATCTGTTACAGATCCCACATATGAAGATTAAAAAGTCAGGCATTCAACTAGTGGTGCTCCGATCATGATTGGCCACATACTGTAGAGCAGGGGTCTCAAACTCATTTTTGTCACAGGCCACATCATAGTTGTGGTGTGCCTCGGAGGGCCGCTACGACTGTGAACTCATACAAATGTATGATCGCCTTATATTATCACATATACCCAACAAATTGATGGATACCTAGTTTTGAAATCAGAAGCCAGTAAATTGTTTGTTTGTTCAACTCTTTTTCAATTTATGTTAAATTAGGGATTTGTAACAAATGCTTGCAATATCTCATGTGTTGTGTTAACAGTGAAGACAATTTCAAAGAAACACATCAAGTCAATACACCTGATTTGCCTTCGCCGGCCACATAAGATCTCACGGGGCAGATCTGGCCCCCGGGCCTTGAGATTGACACCTGTGCTGTAGAGGCTGAAATCTGATTGGGGGAAAAAAATTACATCCATGGACTCGAACTGTAAGCAGTGCAGTCAAGTAAACGGAATAAATTGGTACAATTACATGGATACACACCTGTCTCTATGGGCGGGCTTTAGAGGGATGTTTCTGCCCATCAAGATGCTTGTGGCCCCGCTAGATCTCTTTTCTTTGTTTTTAAAACTTCTGCTGCAGACACCATCTTGAGCAGGGTGAGTTTTCTGTTACATACAGTAGCGTGTCCGCCACATTGGATGTGGCCATTTCATTATCCATAAAATCTACAAATTCTAATCGTAAAATGGTGTTAGAATGATATCATACAAGCAAAAGTAATTGAACCATTACTTTTGGTCGGTAAAAATAATAATTGCCCCGCCCTATCATTTCATGTGCCCCGACTTAAGAAAAAGATCTGTCCGAATTTCCCATATTGCCCACAACTAGTCTTAAACATAGGTGGCATTAAATTAAACTGCACTAATAAACTAACCACCAGAGGGTGTTGGAACTGCACAAATGAAAACAACTTGGGATTTTGAACAGATTTTCTGCTATTAATATCGTGACATGACGACGAAGATATATCGTGGCATCACGATATCACAATATCGGTGATATTGTGACATCCCTGGTAGCAACCTGTGTGTTCCTTGACTGACACTATCTTTTTGTGGATTAAAAAAAACTTGGCTGGCACAGTCGACTTTGCAGGGAGTCCATACATCAAATCCTATTAACCCATTAAAGCCTGAAGCCCCTCGTGAGACATCTCTCTAAAACCTACGGTCGTCTTTGGAGTCACCCTTGAAAACCTGACATTTTCGCCACCTACAAAATAATATCTCTGCCCCTGTAGCAGATATAAACATAATTTCCCCAAAAATTGACATTTAGACATGTGGCTTTCACACAGGCCGGGTTTATTCATCTTTACTGTTTCAATCGAAGATGCAAGTGAGGCACTCTTTTTAATTGAAAAAAATCGAGTGGTAATTCCCATGCTGTGTTCTCAAAGACGTCTACGAACATAGATCTTAACCTTACATCACGTTTGGATGGTTTCACGGCTTTAAAGTCCGCAAGCGTGTCGTCTATATCACTGACATGACTTATATCAGAGCTCCCGCGATCGACTCTGCCACCACTACTCTATTGTAAATGTGGGGGTGAGTGGCTAACTATTATTCTAACTATTATTCTTTGCAATGGTCAAATTCTTTGCATGGACAAATTTGTACGAAACAACACACACATTGATGCAGTTAACACATGCACACTCGCACACGCATGTAAACAAGCACTTCTGTTGTAGCATAAAATTATTTATTGTTAAAGCACAGTGGCAGTTCAATGTGAATTGAATTCTTTTTCAATGTATTGTTAACTTTGTTGATGTTGATGACTGTCAGTAACTGACTGCCTTATTAAAAAAAATGCACTTTCCGTATCCTTTTTGGTTGATATTTTGATTTTTCATATTAAAAAAAAAAAAAAAGCTTTCCTAGTAATATTGCTACAGTATCGTTATTGAGGAATGTGGCATGAATATCGAGATATGAAATTTTGTCTATATTGCCCAGCCCTAGCCTCCATCCTGGAAAACTCCTGGAGCTCCAGGGGTGTGTTCATTTCAGAGTAGCGCTCTTGATCTGCTTGATGAATGTGAGTGTGCATGCATGAGTGTGTGTGCGCCTCTACAGTGAATTGTGTGCAGCAATAGAAATACAAATATAACAGTTTGGCGTCACTGTCCTCTCTCCTAGGTGACATCACACAGAAAGGCTTTGAAAAGAAGAGAGCCAAGCTCCTGGCCTCCTGTTTGCCCAGTAAGACCACCCACCAAATGTTATGTTTGCTTCATGTTCTTTGTTTGTGACAATTGTTGACCCATAAAAACTTCTAAGTATACATGTACACTTAAGTATATACAGGGTTTTTCCTACATTCAAAATTGAGAGGCAGCTGCCTTCAGCTATTTGTGTGCCTGCCTCCAGCCAGAACGATTGCCGTTGCTCAACACAGCGCTGTTGATTTCCCTCTGCGGCAGCAACCTAGTTTAACCGCAGTTGCAGGGTTCGCCACTATGGAGGCGGTATATCAGGCCTGGTCAACCCGCGTCTCACGAGCCGCATGCGGCTCTTTGCCGGGTTTCAAGCGGCTCTTTTCCCTCTGAACTTTGCCGTTGTCAACCCCATTTATGTGTATGTGGTGAGGGGCGGCACAACAGAATGGAACGTTGCTGGGTGGTCGGCGACGGCAAACCCCCTCGGATTGAAACATACAGTGGGTACGAAAAGTTTTCAGATCCCTTGGAATTTTTCACTTTTTTGTCATTGCAGCCCTTTGCCAAAATCGAAAAAGTTCATTTTATTTCTCAATGTACACTCAGCACTCAGTCTTGACAGAAAAAAACTGAAATGTAGAAATGTTAGCATATTTAGTAATAAAGAAAAACTGAAATATCATTTGGTCATAAGTATTCAGACCCTTTGCAGCGACCTTCATATTTAACTCACATGCTGCTCCTTTATGGGAGTCCAGCTGTGTTTAATTAAACTGATTGGACTTGAGTAAACTGATTGGACTTGATTAAGAAGACTCATGGCTGTACTAGCTCAAAAGGGCGCATTCACTCAATAAAATGCGTCAGGGTCTGAATACTTCTGACCATATCATATTTCATCTTCCACACCACACCGCTAATCCTGTACAGGGTTGTAGGGAGGTGCTGGAGCCTATCCCAGCTGACTATGGGCGAAGGCGAACTACACTCGGAACTGGTCGCCAGACACTCGCAGGGCACACACACAGACACATTCACTGAGTGGGTGCACACAACTCAGGCGAATGTACCACTACACCATCCGTGACTATGAGATTTCAGTTTTTCCTTTTTATTAAATTTGCAAAAATGTCTACATTTCAGTAATGAGAAATATAATTAACTTTTTGATTTTGGCAAATGGCTGTAATGACACGGAAAGTGAAAAATTTCAAGGGGGTTGAATACTTTCTGTACCCTCTGTATTCTACCTGACGGCGGTGCCGTCATGACTTCAGAAAGCGTTTTCGATGGGGGAGGGGTTTGCAAGCAATTTACTGCTATTTTGGCGGACTTTATTAATTTAAAAGTGACGGCATGATTAGAATGGGCAAAGCTTTGATCAATCAAGTGTGTTTACTGTATTAACACAGAAAGCTCTATCGTGTCTCCTCTTGATTTTAAATGATATTAGGTGCACTGCAGACGTGAGAAAACTCACAGTCTTGGTGCTACTGGATCTAAGCGCTGCTTTTGATACAGTAGATCACCAAATTTTATTAAATAGACTTAAAAATCTAGTGGGCATCTCTGGTACTGTTTTTGACTGGTTTTATTCCTATCTCACAGACCGATATTTCTTTGTAAGTATGGATACTTGTTCCTCTAAAACTCATGAAATTAAATGTGGGGTTCCTCAAGGTTCGATTTTAGGCCCCCTACTTTTTAATCTTTATATGCTTCCCCTCGGGGATGTCATCAGGGGACACGGCATCAGCTTTCACAGCTATGCTGATGACACGCAGCTGTATATTGCCGTGTCTCCTGATGACACAGGACCCATTGATACCCTTTTAAATTGCATTTTAGATATCAAGTCATGGATGGCAGATAATTTCCTACAGCTCAATCAGGACAAGACTGAGGTTTTAGTTATCGGTCCCGAAGGTCAGAGAGAGAAGCTTTTGCCAAAACTACACATTTTTAATCCCTCACACTGTGTGAAGAACCTTGGTGTCATTTTTGACTCTGAGCTCAGTTTTATTCCTCATATTAAAAATGTAACCAAGATTGGTTTTTATCACCTTAAGAATATCGCCAGAGTCCGCCCGTTTCTCTCTCAGGCTAACACGGAAGTGCTGATGCATGCCTTTATTTCCTGTCGTTTAGATTACTGTAATGCCCTGCTCTCTGGCCTCCCGAAAAAGAGCATTTCACCACTGCAACTACTGCAGAATTCAGCCGCTCGGGTGCTGACGAGAACCAGAGGGCGGGAGCACATTACGCCAGTTTTGAAATTGCTGCATTGGCTCCCTGTGTGTTTCAGGATCGATTTTAAAGTACTTTTATTAGTTTATAAATGTGTTAATGGTCTTGGGCCATCTTATTTATCTGATTTGCTTTTATCATAACAGCCCTCGCGGATCCTGAGGTCCTCTGGCGCCGGCCTTTTATTTATTCCAAGGGTGAGGACCAAAATGCATGGCGAGGCTGCATTCAGCCGTTTTGGTCCTCACCTTTGGAATAGCCTGCCAGAGGATGTCAGGTCTGCAGAGACTGTTGATATTTTTAAGAGGAAGCTCAAGACACACCTTTTTAGTTTGGCTTTCAACAACTTTTAAATAATTTATCTTTTCTTTTGATTGAAGATAATTCTATGTTTTGCTTTGAATGTTTTAAAGCACTTTGAGTTGCATTTTTATGTATGAAAAGTGCTATATAAATAAAATGTGATTGATTGATTGATTGATTGATTTTTCTTTTTTAAAATGAGCAAAGGCTGGGCTTTCTTTTGTAACAACGAAAGATACATTTTGTAAATCAGAAGGAAAATCCTCACTTTTTACTTCCTGGTTGGCTGCCACGTCAGCACCTCCAAATATGGGCACGCTGTTGCGCGTATGATAAAGGGATTGTCCCAACGCGACAATTGAACAGATGACATTCGGCAAGCGAGGTACCAGCTACGTGCATCTCACGCATGCACTTTGAGGCAAACAAAATCGAGGGGAAAAAAAACATTGAGTAGTGTTGCCTACCAAGTTCACTTTTAAAATGAGAGGGGGAAAAAATCAGATCATAACAAAAATATGAAGTTCAACAGAGGACATTTTTACACAGTTTTTGTTGAATTTAATGGCAACCCCACTAAAAAAAAAGAAACAAAAGAGCAACACCGGCACAAATACACAGCAAAGCTAGCATAGCTTGTGAGCTCAAATGCTGTTCTATATGTATAATGTGGCTCTTTTCGGTAACACTTTAAAAATTGTGGCTCTAGTGTTAATAAATTAATGCTTTAATATGATAATAGTCATTTTTATTGGAAGTCTTAACTTTAAAGTATGTTCCCTGTAAAAGAAAGCGAGTAAGTTGAAATTGCAGAATGCATGCACATCATGGTGCATGGTCAGGATGGTATCATCTCTGTATATGTGTGTATATATACAGTACTGTATGTGTATGTATGTATGTATGTATGTATGTATGTATGTATGCATATGTATGTTTTAGGGCTGTACAATGTTGGAAAGAAATGACATTGCGATTTTTGGGGGGGTTGCGATATGTTGCGATGTTAAAAATAGAATTTTCATCAGATGACTTGAATAGATTTGTTTGGGAATAACTTGGTTAACTCACCATGACATCAATTTATTCATATAATATCGTTTAATCCAGACTAAGGGGGTTCATCTGTGAATGATGATTGCTGTATATAAAAGGGATCACAGAGGTCATGTCTCTGTAACATAATTATTTAACATTGTATTTCACACATCAATGTAAACAGCAGCAAAATATTAAACATATTTTAAACAAAAAAAATAAAAAGAGCAGGTGCACTAGACCCTTGAGTCATTTAAAAAAAATTGAAGGAAATAAAAAACCTCTAAAGCAGCAGCAAAGTTATAAACGCCTTTAAACTAAACTATAAAATATTTAAAAATTAAAAAGCAGGTGTACTACCGCCTGAGTTGTTTACAAAAATATAACATTAAGATAAAAAAAACCTTTGTAAACAAATTAGAACAAAAATATTCAAACTTAAAGATCAAGTGCATTAGTCCCCTGAGTTGTTCACAAAAATATAACAATAACTAAAACGGTCTGTAAAACATATTGCATCCGTGATTTGTCGGCGCTGTTTGGACTTCTTATCATAAGGAGTTATGATGGAGAAGTCGTCTGTCATTGTTTTTTGAGTCGATGAAGTTTCACCTCGGGTCCCACTTCTTAGTTTGAACTGCTCATACAGGGGCTTGTGACGGCGATTGCAGCAATAACGGCGAGGCACTGTTGGCAAAGGATGTTTTGTTGTTCTGAATCTTCCTTTTTATAGCCGAAATACTTTCATATTTTGGATGTTGACTTTCTTTTGGGGACTAAATCCACTGCCGCTTTTGCCGCTGTCGTCTCCTCCATGAGTGTTTTCATGGCAGACAGCAGTCGCTGTGAGAGTGGAGTGGAAGGGGCCGGTGACTGCTTGGCAGGAAGGAGGGGGTGAGTGAGACAGGCTGTGTAGCACGGAGTAGCTTGCTGCTTTTTTGAAGCAAAACAAAAGTTTGCGTGATATAAGAAAAAAAAAAAGTTAAAACATTCCACGTCCTGCGATGTGACTATCGCGCATGTGCATACCGCAATCGCGATGTTCAAAAGACACATCGTGCAGGCCTAATATGTATATATGTGTATATACAATATGTATGTGTGTGTGTGTATATATATATATAGATATATATAGATAGATAGATAGATAGATGTAGATGGATATAGATGTAGGTGGATATAGATGTAGATGTAGATAGATAGATATAGATGTAGATAGATAGATATAGATGTAGATAGATAGATATAGATGTGTAGATAGATAGATATAGATGTGTAGATAGATATCTATAGATATGTAGATGTAGATATAGATCTATAGATCTGTAGATATATAGATGTAGATATAGATCTATAGATATATAGATGTAGATATCTATAGATATAGATATATAGATATCTTTCTTTAAAGTGTGTTCCAGGCATTGACTGCACAGAGGGTTGTCGAATTTAAATACTGACGTTGTACTATTTCTTTGCACTACCTCTTAAAAAAAACTATTGTATTAATGATCATTTAAGTTTTGGGCGATTAAACAAAAGTTTTACAGTAAAAAAAAAAAAAAAAAGCCTGTGCTTGAAATTGTTCCGTGTGGTATCGAAATGGTTTCGAGTATCGATACTGAACTGGGTATCGGTATCGAAGTTGAAATTCTAGTATCGTGACAAGCCTACTACCAACACCAACAAAACAAAATCATATTCAGTCGCTAATTTAGGACACGAACAAACCGCTGGTTAATTACGCTGTCATTGTATGATACGGCACAAGTCTCCGGCGTTAGTGGGTAGCAGCTGTTATCATTAGCTGGTAGCTCAACAGCCGCTGATTTTTTTTTTTTTTTTTTTTTTTTTTAAACTTCTTTTTCTATATTGTGGACCTAGATTACTTTGTCATGTGCTGTCCATGTTTTAAGAAAGGTGCCTTAAATTGCACTTCAAGTCTTTTTCATTATGGAAAAACAAAAAAAATTCAATAAAACTTTGTCTTCATTTAATTTAACACTTTTGCCTAATAATTGTTAAAACATTCAGCTCACAATGTCTGGCAGGATACCTTGTATACACTGTACCAATTAAAAAGAAGTCCTAAATGGCCATATTAGACATTAGGAGTTGATTTTTTGTGTGCGTGTGGGTGTGTGTGTGTGGGGGTGTGGGTGTGTGTGTGTGGGGGTGTGGGTGTGTGTGTGTATATATGTGTATGTGTATATATGTGTATGTATGTATTTATATATACGTGTACTATGTATGTGCATGATATCATCTCTCTGTCACACTCTAGTGGTCAATATTAGATTTGATAGATTTGATAGATCTGCCTAACCAGGGGTATACCATTCAGTCTAAAGGGGAAGGTTCTGGGAACTATTCAGAAAGAGGATAAAGTAACCCCTTCCCCAGTAAATGTCCCCCAACAATTTCACCCAGTATCTATTAAGCCATCTGAGGTGTCAAATCCTAAAGGATTTGGATTCTCAAGAGAACCATGCTGGTGTCTCGCTTTCTGTCTCTTAACACAGGATGTTATGTTCAGATGTTTTATTGCTAGGGTGAATTTAGAGTTCTTGGTGTATCGTGCAGCATTTATTCATATTTATTAATTCAACCACCATATGCTATCAGCGTTATAATAGTTTTTCATTGTTAGTTTTTATTGTGTTGGGCATTTTTAAAATTCAGTCAATTTTAATTATATTTTAAAGCAGCCTTGTTAGTGTTTATTTTCTGAAAATTTGTCATTTTACTGTAGTTTTTTTTATTTTACTTTCTATATATACCGTATTTGTTGAGTGCAAGATTTAAAAAAAAAAAGGTCACTAAATGTTGTATAATAAAGTAAAGTAAACTACTTTTCTCAAACAACCGTTTGACCTTCCTTCTTCTGTATAGACGTACAGCAATGCCCAAATAAAACATTTTAAATGAACTTCGAAACCTCATGTATGATATTAATTCACACAGACGAATGCGAAGGACATTTTTGCTATAGTTTTAGTTAGTTTAATAAACTTCAGGATATAGTTGTTGTTTTTTCGAAACACTTTTTTAATTCAGCATTTTTAAACATTTAATTCAGGAAAATGTTTTTCCAGTTTTAGTTTTAATTATTACGTTAACTTTCATTAACTTTAATGACTTTGCTTCAGATGCGGACGCCACTCTGCCAGATGTGCAGCTCTCTGGGGGCCACAGCGGTGAGCCCACGCCGAGCCCCGAGGCCCCGGGCCCATCCACATCTTCAGCCTCCAGACACCATCGTGCACACCGGAGTGGAGGGGCCAGAGATGAGCGCTATAGATCAGGTTCAAACCACCCACAAAGCTTAGGAGATGTAATATTTAATGTACAGTATTTCACTTACTACTGTTCTCATTCTCTATATTCATTTGTGTAGACATTCACACAGAAGCTGTGCAGGCAGCGCTAGCCAAACACAAAGAGGAGAAGATGGCCCTGCCCATGCCAACCAAGCGACGCTCAGCTTTTGTCCAGTCTCCTGGTGATGCTTGCACGCCTCCAGGTACAAATAATGCCTAACATGTTTCCGCAGAGATATTTTTAACTTGCCCGTGGTCCGATAATAAGCATTTGCCTTGCCCACGTGCGCAGCTTAGATTGGTGGTGGCCCTCCTAGAACCAGCACTGTCCATGATTTAAAACAATATTGAACAAAACTCATAATCTTACTGTATATGTAGGCTTACCTGTGAGTCCTATGAAGCCCAAAGCAATGGAACAATAACAGGGTTCATCCTTTCATGCTGGCTAAAATGAGGGCTAGTAAATGTGGTCCGTGGACAGTGCGGGCTCCAAAAATTGTTTCAACTTTGGGGTATAGTGTTCCCCGGTGTTTTGGTGAAACTGCAAATTGTAAAATTTTTGGAGCATTGCGTCAACATGGTACACCTGTGTATAAGTTTCGATCAGATTTCAAATGTCATTTTCTTTCCACCAGACACATCTTCTGCATCAGAGGATGAGGGCTCGCTGCGCAGAAAGGCCGCCCTCAGCGCGGCGCTGGCCCAGGGGCTGCAGAGTCCTGATTACTGGATCAACCGTTCCGTCCAAAGCTCCTCCACTTCCTCCTCTGCGTCCTCCACCCTCTCCCACGGAGAGCCGAAAAGCCAGCCCCAGCCCCCGCCTCAGCCTGCTGCTTCTTTGCTGGCCGATGTACTGGCCCACACGCGCATCGGTAAACTCCCTTCATCAACAACGCATGTCAATGCGTTTGCTATGCTCTGTAGACATCCACCTCAGCACGGCTCGCTTTGTGGTTCTCCATTAGAGAACAGTGTTCCTCCAGATGTGACGTCGTCCTCCACCGCCCAGGACAGAGGCTCAAGAATGGACCTGCCTCCCGCCGTCAGGGGCATGAGCCGTGGGCAGAGCCGTTCGAGCATGCTGGATACTGCTGATGGTAAATATAAACACATACAATCGCACAAAAGTCGTGGTGATATCACATGTGTGCGTGCCTGTGTACTATTTTACTGTGTGGGAAATAAAACCCAGCAATCACTTCTTAATCAATCAGTCATACAGGTGCTTCTCAATAATTTGTTATATAAAAGAATAGTTCATTTGTTTCAGTAGTTCAATTCAAATGTAAAACGATGTATTATGCAGATGAATTAAACATGCCATTTTCGACCTTATTTCAATAATAACAGTGTGTTTGATTGTCTCTTATGAAACCTAATTCCTTGAGATGGTGAATTTTGTTTTTTGTTAGCTGTCTGAAATCAATTGTCAAAAGATTAAATCATCAACTACTTCATACTATGTGTAGTGAATCTATAAAATGCTAGTTTCGCTTTTTGAATTGAGCTACTAAATGAATGTTTTTTAGGTTTTTTTTTTTTTTTTTTTTTTTTACTGGTATGCATCTGTGGTGATGACAGTCAATTGAGTGTGTTCATTTAACCCTTGTGTGGTGTTCGTATTTTTGTTACTTAGCCAGTGTTCATCGGTCTGTTGGACCCATTAGAGTTTTGGGTTGTCAAAACAACACAATCAAATGATTTTCTGTTAAAATGCTCAGCAGATGTTTACTACATCCGAATTGCAAGTCATATGAACGGCAGACATTGTTAATATTTGCCCTTTACCTTTGTTAGATCACATTAAATGTGCTACTCCATATTTACAAATAAAATGTAATAAAAGAAAAAGAAAATCCCATAACAGTGTATTATCACCATGAGGAGAAGGTTTCAGTTATGCCTTGTAAAAACTGAAAATGGGTCCCACAGACCCAAACTCCATACAAGGGTTAAGTCAAGGAACATGACGCTAATCACACATTTTGTCTTCTTTCTTTTGGGTCCCTTAATCCATCTTGACTTTCATTTAAAAAGGAAAGCGAAAAGGTAATACAAGTGGGAAGGGGAGGGATGCTGAAGACTCCCGTGTCAGCTTGCTTTCCAGCCTGTCACTCTCCATGTGTGTCTTGTAATTTAGGCTTAGACAACCTCCTACGCTCTTTTTTTTTTTCCTGAATTCTCCGACCTGCGTCTGTCCAACTAGCTTTCAAATCTTTCCTCTCGCTGATTTTGACCCCGACTGTGCGAGTGAGTGTGTGCTACAGTAGCAATATGTGTTAGAGTTGCACGTGTGGACAATGTTTGCTTTTATTGGTTTTTGTTGTTGACGGTGGTGGTTGTTTATGCAGGTGTGCCTGTCAACAGCAGAGTGTCCACTAAGATACAACAGTTGCTAAATACGCTCAAACGGCCTAAAAGACCACCACTCAGTGAATTTTTCCTCGATGACTCAGAGGAAATAGTTGAAGGTGAGAAGACAATTTCATTACATTCATTTCGACAAAGGAAACCCATAGCCTTTGTCGTGAATCTCTTTTTCGTCCAGTTCCCCAGCCAGACCCCAACACTCCAAAGCCAGAGGGTCGTCAAATCATCCCAGTGAAGGGGGAGCCCCTCGGTGTTGTTAGTAACTGGCCTCCTGCCCTGCAAGCAGCACTAGCCCGCTGGGGGGCCACCCAGGCCAAGAGCCCCGCCCTCACAGCGCTGGACATCACAGGAAAACCCCTCTACACTCTCACATATGGTGAGCAGCAATTTGTTGCAAATTGTAAATACAACGGTAACTCAAAGTTAGATCACAATCTGTTCTGTGATGCTGGGCCAGAGTCCAAATTGTACGAAAACCTTCGATAACAGTACAGGCAATGATTTTATTAACATTTTAACCGTCAGTTTATGCTTTATTACTGTACTATACCTGCAGCCTTCCTGTGTGGAGTTTGCATGCTCTTTCCGTGCCTGCATAGGTTATCTCCGGTTACTCCCTCACTTTCCAAAAACATGCATTATAGGTTACAGTATTTTGAAGACTCTAAATTATGGATAGACCGATTATTGGCCGGGCCGATTATCGGCTCTGATATTCAGTGTTTTGACAAATATCGGCATCGACCACTTTTAAAACTCTCATCTCCGATAATAAATCAATTTAAAACTGTTAATTTCAAGATTACATTTATTTACATTTTCGAAGTTAACTTCATAAGAGCTTCTACTGACCCTGGGAACACGCTGCACTTTTTGTTTTTTGTTTTGATTTCAAACAAACTAAGTGAAATTTTAACTTTCTGTCATTTTGGAATTTTTGACAACTTTAGTTCCTGTAGAAAACTATATGGACCTGTTGTTTAAGGTTTCATTTAACTTTTGAAGACATGCTAATGACCCTGGAAGCTCCATTTTTGTTAGAATTTATGTATATTGGTAAACATTTATAATAATTAAAAAAAAAAAATGTGCAAATCTCAAAAATTGTTCAATAAACATATGCTTAAAGCGAAAGTTACCCCAGGTCGTTACCTGAATCCTGAGCAGTTGTGTTGTCATTTTCAGTCACCAGAAGTGACAAAATGGCCACCCCCTGAGATGGCTAAAAACAGGTGGATTTTGGTGCTTAACTCATTTTTCAGATTAATCATATTGCCTTGTTTCAACTAGTGGGCCTGCATTGACTTCCCCTTTAAAGGTGTTTCAACAAAGTTAAGAGTTTTCATTTTTTTTTTAAATATTTTGACGCCAATATTTCCGTTTTTGCTGAAAATTAATATCAGCTCCTATATCGGTTATCGGCCTCCTTGACTACTAATAATCGGTGTCGACCCTGAAAAAACATACCCGTCTATCTCAACTCTAAATTTTCCCTAGGTGCATAGGCGGTTTTAGAGTGGCAAAGGTGTAGCAGCTGCCACCTTTACCAAATGTTTTGCTACTCCAGTGGCCTCCCCTACTATTGGCAATCAGTACTAAATTTAAAATTGTTTTATAAAGGTTACTTATCGTCGCTGTCCTGTGAAAAACACTTATGTCCATTTTTTTCAATGCTCTTATTTTTACGAGAATCGTGTTTCCACATTAGACATCGCAATAACATGAAAAAAAATTTTTCTTCCAAAATTTGACATTCACAGGACAGCGACTTTATATTGTGTCCATAGCGTGTATAAAGTGTGTTTAAAATCTACTCCCAATCTGCCCCCCCTTCTTCCAAGAAGAGATGCTTGCCACCGATTAGGGGGGAAAAAAAGTCAAGTGCATTTTGATTTGATAATTCCGGGGGGAATCAAAATCAAAACTTTACAGGAGGTCCAAAAAACGCCAGCTTGTTTGCATTCCCAGGCACCGCTTTGCTCAAGTTGTGTTATACTTATATTGCTATTACATACTCACGTTCACATATTACTACCTACAAAATACATTCAGTCGGTAATTTGACTCTTGAATTGATTAAAAGAGTACAAAAACCAAGCCGGCGACATCAGAGTACTTCAAAATCTGCGCCTATCGTGCCCCCAACCTTTGAAAATGTCACACCTGCCCAATACAATAAATCTTCATTTTGGCTAAAACACCTTTTTATAAAACAAATCCAACTAACTGCGTCTAAAGTGTGTATTAAAATGAAACGGAGACTTACCTCATGACCCGGCAAGTGCTGTCAAACGTCTCTGAAGAAGGCGAATGCTGATCACTGAAATTGCACAAGGTCGGAAGAGAGAAGTTAAAAACTTTGACTTACACTGGGGGCCAAATACTTTCGCAAGATACTATATATCGGTCTGCACGTGTCACAGCGGTAAAACGGCTGTTCTGATTAATGTAATGTTGCATGCAAATGGCAGATTGGAATAGATCGCCTCACAAGTAAACAGTTGACCAGCAATCTTCAATCAGAATGACTAAACCCGGCTAAAGAATATCCAAATCATAATGTTTACTCACAAAAAGCGGCTAGTTGAGAGTCCTTTGAGTGTAGTAGAAATGAACAAAAACAGGAAGTGGCAAGCTACCAAAATGGAAGTGATATTATTGCTCAACATGTCTTTACCGAAGCAACACTTGTGCTCATATGACATATGACATCATGTATGATAGAGGTTCCAATTACGTAAATTGTGTCAACCTCCTTTTTCACCATCATTTTGATTTCTTCCTTATAGGCAAACTGTGGAGTCGCAGTCTGAAACTGGCTTATACGCTACTGAATAAACTGGGCACAAAGACGGAACCTGTGCTATCACCTGGAGATCGAGTACGATCATGTCAATCATCGCCCGCAGAGTATTCACGTGACGCCTGTGATGTTGAAATTGATTATCTCTTGTCTCCTAGGTGGCACTGGTTTACCCAAATAGTGACCCGGGTATGTTCTGGGTTGCATTCTATGGCTGTCTGTTGGCTGAGGTCATCCCTGTGCCTATTGAAGTGCCACTTTCAAAACAAGTAAGGACAATGCAATCAAACTTTGAAAGAGACAGATTATGCTTTTTGGGTTGGTGACTTGCTATCATCAAAATACCCCAAAGATGAGGAATTATTGGACACGCTATACAGCCTTGTTGAAATTAGCCTGTTGTCAGGGTACATCCCTCTCTTAAGCAAGTGAGTGATTGTATACCCCGCCCCATGTACTGCTGGGCCAATGGCGAATAAGGCTTTTGTTAACATGACCACCGGGAGCTCAGCTAGGGCATTGCAACTAGTTGAGCGACGTCAACATCAAGAAGCGAAGCCCTGAGCGTGCAAATTTTTTTTTTCGCAAGACAAGACATATACAAGTCATATATAATACGATCAAAAGGTATATGAGCATGCACATCAAAGTAAAAGCACTTGATATTTTATGTTTTATTTCGACTTCATAAAGACTGTGAGGGCTGTTCATGGACAGTGGATGGATGGTATGTTGCCCACAGGCCATACTTTCCCATCCGTGTTTAATAGAAAATTTGAGCTTTGGTGCCATCTTTTGGTATTTAAATGCAATTACAAACTTTTTTAGGGGGCATCAGTTACTTTGGGTTATTCATGTTTGGTCAAGTGCTAGCTGGGGATTTTACTCTACATCACTATTCAGTCAACGTTCAAAGAAGGTAAACTGTGTGTCCCATTTTTTATACCGGTACATATTCAGAGTGTGCTGACATTTTGAGCATCAAACACTTTATTTATTAGCTGTTCCTATTTCAGACTCCAAAGGCATTATCAGTCAAATCCCCTCTTCTATCCACCATGCAGGAAATAAGAATGTTGCCATTTTGAAGACGCAAGTCCTTCTCCTGCCCTTTCTGTTGTTCACTTGTAGTGCACACTGCACTGGGGGTGGGAATCTATGGGTACCTCACGATTCGATCTCATTCCGATTCTGATGCTCACAATCCGATTCAATTCCCAGTCAGAGGCTTATGATTGGATTCCGATTCTGATGCATCACTACATTGGCTTACATTTTATAGTCCATGTAAAACACTGGTACCTTTTTTAAAATGAAAAACTCAAGGAAGAGAAAGGATTTATACTTCACACTTTGACTTGGCTCCGCTCGTATGAGGTCATCTTGTCACGTGTTAGCTTAGCCAAGCACAGACGTCTGACATACAAACGCACGTAATCGCTTGCGCATGCTTTTAGTTTTTTTATTCAAACTTTAAATATCGATTATTGATGCCTATGAATCGATTCAGAATCTTTTTAATACGGCGAACGATGCATTAAAAAAAAACGATTATCGTTCCCACCCGTACTACACACATACACGAAGATGCATATGAACATACACAAGCTTTTACATGTGTTGGCACTGGTTAATGGAACCTCTTAGCCAATGTTGATGAACAGAATAAAAATATCCTCGCTACCCGTGTGTAATTAGCCACAACATCTTTTGTATTTATGTGGCGACGCCTTTAGTCACACTTAGCCAGGCCTGGATTAGTAATCCATTATACTAACCCAATTTTGTCTCTCTCCATAGGATGCAGGCAGCCAGCAGATTGGCTTCCTCTTGGGCAGCTGTGGTGTCAGTCTGGCACTGACCAGCGAAGTGTGTCTCAAAGGACTGCCCAAGACACCAAATGGAGAAATCATCCAGTTCAAAGGTCAGGCAGCCGTAGGGCCCGATCACCAATATGTACCACTGGCTCTGCGTTACTCCTGGGGACCTAATGGAGATCATCATTAGAAGGACTTTACATTGTTGTGTTGAGATTTGCTTGGGTGGCCTCTCTGCGTGCGCAATAGGAGCTCAGACTGGAAAATGAAAACTTTGTTTTAATGTTGCTCATCATGAGTGCTCCCTACTGCTTGTGTCATCTAAAACTTGTTCACCTTGTTCACCCAGGATGGCCAAGAATGAAATGGGTGGTGACGGACACCAAGTACCTGACCAAACCTTCCAAAGACTGGCAGCCTCATATTCCCACCGCCAACACAGACACTGCTTACATCGAGGTACTCACTGAAGGCGAATGTATTTGTTGTATCTTGTAGCTACTGAAATCTCACAAATGTGTTGTTAAGTCTGGAAAATATTGGTCGACCTCCACTTCTTCTCTAAAGTTTTTTGTGTGTGTTTTGCGTGCATTGCAGTACAAAGCCAGTAAGGAGGGGACCGTGATGGGTGTCGCTGTGTCCAAAATCTCCATGCTGACTCATTGTCAAGCCCTGACACAGGCTTGTAACTACTGCGAAGGTCAGTATGTAATAGTATCATAATTACTGGATTTTTTCACCGTTTAATAAAGCGATTGGAAGAGCACCAGAAGCTGTTTCCATCCTCCCTCTCACCTAATCCCCTTTATGGATTAAAATTCACTCCAACTAGTGATGATAGGCTGTTTTGAATTGAGTAATTATGTTTAATTTACCATGGACAGCAGCAGCATGGACAACAGCATAGCAGTTGTGTAACTCAAGCCAGTTGTACTTTGCAATAGGCACATTGCACTTAAATGATCGCACATTGCACTTAAATGATCGCAAACTTGTCTTTTTACACTCTTCTTTTCCTGGTTTGCACTTATTATTACATGAGTCTGCGTGAAAAACGAATCACTGCAAAATTTAGGTAAATAGTGAATAATTATCAGCAATATAAGAACAATAAAAAAAAAACTCTACAATGCACCGTACCCACAAAATGTGAACCGCAATATAGGGAGGGACAGGGACGACTGTAAATTTTTTGGACTGCTTACTTTTGGCTAAGGACATAGCTGGTTAATAACAATAATAATTTTGTTCATGGACGCCTAGTTGGGCACCACATGACACTGGACAAAGTATTAACTCTCCTTGTGTGTGTCTTTCCCATTCGCTAATGTACGTTTTGTCTCAGGTGAGACTCTGGTCAACGTGTTGGACTGCAAAAAGGACATGGGCTTGTGGCATGGCGTCTTAACGGTAAGATAAGCGGTGCCATTTGTCCACTATAGCCAATAGACTGGTGGGAAGTCCCAATATTGACAACGTGTATGTGGTCCTCACAGAGCGTCATGAACAGAATTCATACCATTACAGTGCCGTATTCCGTCATGAAAGCCTGTCCCATGTCTTGGGTGCAGAGGGTGCACATTCACAAAGGTTTGCCGTCGTCACTCCTATTATGATGATTGTCTGTCTGTTGTGGGTCAGTGCACATTATGTTTCCTGTCATCTCACAGCCCGTGTGGCCTTGGTTAAGTGCCGTGACCTTCACTGGGCAATGATGGCCCACAAAGATCAGAGGGACACCAACCTGTCGTCCATACGAATGCTTATAGTAGCTGATGGAGCAAACCCATGTGAGTCACATCCCATTTTATACCATTATGGAGACGTTTTGGGGGTTTAGTGATATTTATCCTTTTCCCCGTGTTTTTTTTATGTGCAATTAGGGTCTGTGTCATCATGCGATGCCTTCCTGAATGTGTTCCAGTCTCACGGTCTAAAGCCTGAGGTGATCTGTCCATGTGCCACCTCACCCGAGGCCTTGACAGTGGCCATTCGCAGGTACAATAAGTACAGCTCTCCCACATGTGTAAAAGGGGAAAGGTATGCGGTAGCACGCTTTTCTGGCTGCGCAGATTGTCTCCTGTCAAATCTTGCCATGCTTGTATTCCCTGGTGGACTTCAGCGCTTTTCCTCTTGTGTGCATCAGTCTGTAGTAGGTCAAAAGTGCCCTTGGGATGGTTACACCTTATTTTGCACTTAAAGTTTGGATGTAGTCACATTATATGGCACACTTGCTTATAGTTAGTGTTGTCCCTATTGTCTGCTTTTTAAATTTTCTTAAATTTTAAAGGTCATAAAGTGACAAAATTGAGCAGCACTAGCTTAGTTTGATATTATGCAATGTAATGTTTCAGGTTTGTTTGGTAGCGTAAATGAACTAGAGGCAGAAACTAAAATCCACATCACATGACTGCTGGGATTCCCCCAAAATGCTTGTCCTTTTTTTTCTTATGCAGCAACTTTTTTAAGATGGGCTGTACAGCACATATTTGTGCTAAGATGAACTCCCAAACAAGGAGAGCACTCTTTACATGGTTAGAGCCAATTCATTTCTATTTTGTTTTTTAAAAAGTGAATAAGAACCCTGTGCAATGTAAACATACAAACAACAATGTGAGGCATTCAGAGTTAACTTTTTAAAATCAGATTTATAATCAAAAAGCCAAAACATTCATCTTCACTCAAACTACGTGTACTGAGTGGTACTCAAACTACGGCCCGCCTTCACATTTGGCCCGGCTGCCTGAACGATACCAGAGACGCATTCTGATTTATTTATTTATGTATTTATTTAGTTATCTGTTTTTTAATCAGTCTGTCCATGCGGTCAGGACTAAAGGCCTAGATAGACCAAAAAGACGCTGGCCAACAGTGACAGACGCTTACCTCCTGTGGCGTCCGGCCAGCTGTCGGCACGTCACGCTGGAGGAATACACCGCAACGACAGACAGCGACCCAGACCATGAAAGGGTTATTTATTTCATGAATAGTGTTATTATTAGGGCTATTAAATGATTCAAAATTTTAATCGAGTTAATCACAGCTCAAAAAATAATTGATGGTAATCAATCGCATTTCGAACTCCTCCAAAACATGCCAGATTTTTCTGTAAATTGTTGTTGGAATGGAAAGGTAAAAGACACAAGACGGACATATACATTCAACATACTGTTCATATGTAATGTATCTTTTTTTATTAAAACAACAAATCCTCATGAGATGAACATTTTTAAATTAAAGTTAACATTCTTTCTGTAGTAGACAGTATTTTTATTCACTACAAAAACAGAAAAAAAAGTGCCTCAGAACAGTAACAGAAATATTTCAAATGTGTACAAACAAAGTGTGTGTGTTTGTGTAATGTACACATTTATATGTGGCCCTTGTAATATCCTTAGACTTTGCGTTTTCCGAGTGGTCCCTGAAGTGCACACGAACATGCTGTGCTGTGGGTATTATCAACATGTCGTGTGTTCCTCCTTTAAAGTGACTTTATTAACACAAAACAAGACAGCCCTCTTCTCGACTCATCCTCAGTCGCTGAGACAAACCAATTTATTCACATTTCTGAGATTTAAAGCTGCCTTCTTTCGAAATGCGTCTTTATATTCTTAGTTTATGTTTTCCAAATGGTCGCTGAAGTGCACACAAATGTGATTGGCTCATGAGTGTTATGCTCGGTTCTACTATGAGAGTGAGACGCAGTACAGTTATCAGAACGTCATGTCCTCCAAACTGACTTTATGAACACAAAACAAGACAGCCCTCTTCTCTACTCATCCTCAGTCGCTGAGGTAAACCAATGTATTCACATTTCTGAGATTTAAAGCTGCCCTCTTCTTTTGAAATGCTTCTTTATACTCCCGCGGGCGACACGCGTCCGCTCTGCTGCTCACTGTGCACTTCTGAGAGGGATTACGCGTCGGTGGTCATTCTGCGCATGAGTTAAATACGTCAAATATTTTGACGCGATCAATTACAAAATGTAATTACCGCCCGTTAACGCGGTAAATTTTACAGCACTAGTTATTATTTCCTGGCTTTTTTTGTGTATAGATCTCAGTAAAGATGATTGATTAATATTTGGTTATGTGTGGCTTTCTGGAAAACAAAAAATGTTTACGTATAGGCACCCCTGCGATCCTCACACTTTTTCTGTTACAAAATGACCCCGGCTCCCCTTCAGAGAAGGGAAAAGTTATGTGCA
The DNA here is from genome assembly GCF_054856515.1 of Filicampus tigris. Lineage (NCBI taxonomy): Eukaryota > Metazoa > Chordata > Actinopteri > Syngnathiformes > Syngnathidae > Filicampus > Filicampus tigris. The sequence goes on from NC_141217.1 coordinate 3,624,037, forward strand.
CGGCTCATTTGTCATCACACTCCGGCGTCAAAGCGCTCCAGCGGCTGCTTGAACCACTTCCCCGAGGCATGGCCACTGGCGTCTGGTCGGGTGACCACCAAGAAATCCTTGGCTGCGGCTCTCGTTCAAGTGAATGGAACCTAGCCAGCGGTGCATGTACTTGTGAACATTTTTACCCCAAGCTTCAATGTTTATAAAAAAATAAACTTTTTTTTTTTTTTTTGTTAGAGTGGATGATCCTTTAGCTGGTTTTACATGTACATCGTAACAATTATTTTCAGTCGCTACATTTTAAGATTTGAGCGCCTGCACGCTCAAATTGGGCGCCCCATTTCCCGGCGGGGGTGCAAGAAAAGCCTGGTGGCCCGCCAGACTTATAAAGCACTGGGGGAAGCAGTCCATTTGAGATGCCCTGAAAATGAAATGAGTTGGACCGCTCAAGCGTGTAGCTCACAAGATCACTTCTGTCACTGCCTCCGCTGTAGACCCGGCGCGCGAGGAGCTCCTCTGCCCGCAAGGGCCATCCTATCCATGGGCGGGCTGAGCCACGGCGTGATCAGAGTGAACACTGAGGACAAGAATTCGGCTCTCACTGTTCAAGACGTCGGCCACATCATGCCTGGAGGTTCGTCGTTGGCCACAGCCGCATGTGCTAACTGCCGGCAACATCGTAATACAAAACGTGAACATGTCCAGAGATGATGTTTTGACCATAATGTGTATTTCAGCTCTGATGTGCATCGTGAAACCAGATGGCTCTCCTCAGATGTGCAAAACGGATGAGATAGGAGAGATTGTGATCAGCTCCCGAGCGGGGGGCACCATGTATTACGGTCTTCCTGGGGTCACCAAGAACACTTTTGAGGTCTGTCAAAGCCCAAGTAGAAGCAATCACCTTGAGATAAAGTTGTCTGTTTCTTCTCCAAAACTACTTACCAAAGTTAAACCAAGCACATTTATTTGTAGACGCACACCTTTGTAAACATAAATGCTTGTAACTACACATGGAAAGTGCATTTCAGAACACATGCAAAAGTAAAATTGAGTATAAATAATTGCACAAAATCAATAAGGCTGGCTGCAAATGGTGCCCCTTTAGTCAAGTTTGATGAAGTTGTGACCCTTCTTTGATTTTTATGCCACTCAAAGGACAATTTAATTTCAACTCTTGTTAGCGGTTGTGTGTGTTCACCTGAGGAGCAGTGACACAAAACGCTGCACATATCAGATAGACGAATTGTACCTCTACACTATCATAGACAATTGAGGTGTGCCTTGTTGCATACAGTGTTGGCTAACGGAAATTTCATATTTTGCCACTTTAGGTGATCCCTGTTAACCAATCTGGCGCGCCTTTGGGAGAAGTTCCCTTTACTCGAACTGGTTTGCTTGGATTTGTTGGCCCAGTAAGTCCCATGCACGCCAAAATAAAGTGCTGACATTTAGTCTAACGTTTAGTAGGTGCTGAGGTGTTCCTTCTGTTCTTCCCACAGGGCAGCCTGGTATTTGTTGTGGGCAAGATTGAGGGGTTGCTGATGGTGAGCCGGCGACGCCACAACGCCGACGACTTGGTGGCCACCGCTCTCGCCGTGGAGCCTGTCAAAACAGTTTACAGGGGGAGGTGAGGCACTCCCTGCTTGCTAATATGAAATGTGTAATACTTTATAATGCGTGTGTGTTTTCATCCCTCTGACTCTGTCTAGGATCGCCGTGTTTTCAGTGACTGTTTTTTATGATGAGAGGATCGTGATCGTGGCCGAGCAACGGCCTGATGCCAGTGAGGAGGACAGCTTCCAGTGGATGAGTAGAGTTCTGCAGGTATGTAAAGGTCTCTCTCTTACAATGGGAACGCCTCAGCAGTTTGGTGATCCATCATAATTTAAGGTGAAATATAAGTGCCGAAATTCAACTTATTTTAGGATGGACCTGATATCATGTTAGGACAGATATAATGTCAGCGATATGTAACTACTTCAACATAGAAACTCCGGCTATAGCGAATGTTGCAAGAGGCGGAACCAAAGTGTCCAGGTTCAATACGTTCAACGAACGAAACATGAGAACGAGCACCAAGAGTTTGCAGCGGCAGCGAGCATGAACAAGGGGAATTGACCGCAACAACAAAGCCTGCTCAATTTACATTGAATGCAGCGCCTTGTATCTTGCTCATTCACGACACTGGTGTGTGGTGACTGTTCAGTATTAGCCGTCGCTATTGGCCCTCTATTGATGCTCTTAACCAACGGCGGGGCTGCTTTTTCATGTTGAAAGAAAAAAAAACAGAGGGGTACAGGAGATATAATGTCTGCAATATAGAACTACTTTTACATAGAAACTCCAGCGAGTACAACAGCTAAGTGCAAAATTAGCGGTGCGAAAGTTGCAAGAGGTGGAACTAAAGTGGCCAGGTTCAAACCTGATAAAACATTTGAGGACGAAATATGTGAACAAGCACCAAGAGCTTGCAGTGGCGGCGGCAGTGGCAGCGCGCATGAACAAGGGGAATGGACCGCAACAACGAACCCTGCTCGATTTTGGAGTTGAACTTGTTGGATTTTTCTACTGCTTGTTTTTGGTTTTGAAAGTGGATTTGGGAGCGGAAGTTGTTGCGATGGGTCACTAAGACTCAAAACAAACTTTTATAATAATGTCCTATCGCTTTTGTAATTAATCCGAGACAATCTCTCTCAAAGATACCTCGTGTATATTATTTCTTATTTTTTCCTGTTTCACAAAGGTTTTTAAGTTTGACCAAGCCATGATAGCAATTACATCCAAGTGAGTATGCAGTTCTTTAGAATTACAAGAAAAAAAATGCACATATATATCTTTTTTTTTTGTTGTTGTTTTTTTTCGGCCGATACCGCACTGCTGGGTATTGGAATCGGTATCGGGTCCAAAAAATGGCATCGGAACAACACTACACCTCCGCATTCGGCATGAAAGCTGAGAGGATGTTTAAACAATGTTTATTGTTATTGTTTGTTTGTTTTTTCATGGATTAACACAGTGCAGTGTACAGTATGTCATGATGCACATTCTCCCCACAGGCCATCGACAGTATCCACCAAGTGGGTTTATACTGCCTCGCACTGGTGCCTGCCAACACCCTTCCAAAGACGCCCCTCGGTGGCATCCACATCTGCGAAACCAAGCAGAACTTCCTGGAGGGAAACCTGCACCCTTGCAACATCCTCATGTGCCCTCACACCTGCGTCACCAACATGCCCAAACCACGACAGAAACAGCCTGGTGAGTTGGTTGAATTAAGCCATTTGACTCCTCAATTGAATGATATGCTGTTGCTTAAAATGGCTGTGTATCTGATCTGTGCAGTGGATGTTGGTCCGGCGTCTATGCTGGTGGGCAACCTCGTGGCAGGAAAACGGATTGCCCAGGCCACAGGCAGGGAACTGGGTGTGGTGGAGGACCAGGATCTGATTAGAAGGGTAACATAGAGCATGCGACATTGACCGTGTTCATATCTGTTGCACAATGTTAGATTTACAGTTTACTGACTCATATGAAAGTAACTAAAGTGGATCTTTCTTACAGCATTACACTACACAAAACATCCTAAAGCAGTGCACATAAGTTGTACAGTCATGAGGACAAGAACAAGAGAAATCTTTACATAGCTACAAGTTAGAAAATTAGGCACACATTATTTAGGTTTGTAAGACATAATGAACCTTTAAATTGGAGAGTTGGGTCACAAGGGATCAGTGCTTGAAAAGCCCACGTCTATTAATTCATTTTTCAATGTGTAAAGAAAGAGCAGTCTTTTATTCATTCACTTTTCACTATTTGAGGATCAGTCATATTTATTAATGTATTCCTGTTTTGTCACAGGGAAAAAATTATCGAAAAAGGATGAGGACCAGAAAATAATGCCATTTGTATGCAGCCTGATCAATATATACAGTAATCTAGCAGTTTGTTAGGCACCTTTTTCATGTTGATTTCTTACCCTCCATCTCTTGTCATTCTACCTTTATTCTCACTTGGGTTTGGCATTTAGCTGTGTATGTGGCCCACAGTGATGGTAAGCTTCCAGTCTGGCTGCTGCTACTTATGCTTCAGCTGCTTGTCAGTCAAAACGTGCTTTCTGCAGTTGTAAAGTCCTCCAAGCCCCATGATAAGCGGTACAGATCAGCCAGCAGGGGTCCACACACATCCGCTGATAAAACTGTACACGATACGTCCACTCAGGTTAAACAATGGTGTTTACATAGTGCCCTCTCATTATCAGCTGTCACAAGTGCAGCATTAAAATGACTCACGTCAGCTTCTTCAAGTTCTGAAAAAGGAAACGTGTATTACAACTACATTGTTGCCGACAGTTTTGGTGTGCACCTCTGCTGGCTGTGACGCTGTGTGTGGCATGGCTTTGAAGAGTGGTCAAGCAGCTCTGTCTGCATGAATGACCCCGACCACCACCAAGGGATGCCTTACCCTCCTCGCTCCGTGCCCTCCCCGCCATGTTTAAAAGTCTCTTGCAATTGGTGCTGAGGGACCAGAGTACTGAAAAAATGTGTTGTTCCCTTCTCAGAGTGATATTTACATTATACAGTTGTAATTAGATCAAGTGGTGGCAAATAGAGTACCTGCGCACTTATTTATTTTGGTACACACAAGGGAAGGTACAGTGGCCCTAAAGGGACAAAAGAAAGTGTTTATATTTGAAAAACTGTTGGAAGAATTGTCATGGACAGGATAGCACATTGACATTGTCAGTAGAGTGAATAACAATGTGTCATGTCATTTCTGACTACTTGACATTCTATAATGAAGAGATGATTTCTGGATTGACTGGATTTGAAAATTACTCAGAAAATATAGGCTGTACTCCTGGTATATGTAAACATTAGTTTTAAACTTATAATTATTAATGTAGTGAATGATCTTAATATGTCAAAATCCTGGATGTGTGCTGTGTTATGGATGGTGGCTGTGAATCATGCGCATCTTTTTTCGACATGTTTTTACATAGCCATGACCGTTTTGCAAAGTCTACTGCTGTCTCTATATGGCTTGTTAGCAGGTGCAGATGGCCCCAGCATGACCTGGCAAAATAACCTCTGCACAGCGCTACACTCCCGTTGTGTGCGTGTGTGCGTGTGGACCTCTGAGCGAGCATTCACAAACAACCGCCACAAGTCACTATGATGCTTATAGGGCTGTTTTTATTTTATGTGTCTGTCTGTTTTTCAATGGGCTTTAATGTACCAACAATCCATAAGTATAAAAGTCTATTCCTCTCCTTTTCAGCACCAGTTCTTATCTGACGCTCTGCAATCAAGAGCCCAGACTGACCCGGACCATATTCTTTATGTGCTGCTGAATGCCAAGGTAGAGTAAAAAAATTACACAACCATCCTTGTCACCTCTGAAACAAGATGGTACTAATAATGAATATAAGTAACACAATGGTGGTAACAGCTTCACTTTTTGCTATTACGCAGCAATGTAAGGCATTACTAATACAGTTGTGCTTATCTTAAACGCCTTAAAATCTCAGTGACACGTGAAAGTGAATTTGAACTCTGTCTCTTCTCACCACTTGTGGAATTGCATATGTGTCAATTTTAAAATCATCCACGATCCCATTAATTCAGTCGTCATGTATATTCTGTATACTTCCATTTAAGTCCTACCTACCTGCTGCCCTTTGTGGCTTTAACAGCTGGCTTTATGTTGCGGTCAGACCAAACGCAAGCTGAGCATTTCTGGTGGTGTGTTTCCATACTGTATATCAGGGGTGCTCAAGTCCAGTCCTCAAGAGCCCCTATGCAGCCTGTGTTCCATCTCTCCCTGTCTGCAACACACCTGATTCAAATGATCACGATCGTTATCAGGCTTGTGCAAAGCTTTCTGATGAGCGGACCATTTGAATCAGGTGCGTGGCAGGCAGGGAGAGATGGAAAACAGGACGGCTAGGGGCTCTTGAGGACTTGGACCTCTGCTGTATATCTAGTCGTTGTTGTATGCGTGGTCAGGCTTAGTTTCCTGCAGGGCGCAGCGGATGATGCATTTGAAATGAAAATTTTGCTCCGTTGCTCCGCCCATTTGGCTGTGGTTTGCTGATGTGAACTTTTCATGGCGTCGCATCGCCGACAGCCAATCAGCGTTGAGAATGTACTTGCTTTGTCACACATAGACACACAGCCAAATAAAGTTTAGTAAAAAAAAAGACAGACACTGACAGCACGGTAAAATAACAACAACACGGGACAATATCATTGCGGTCGGTGGGACCGAGAGGTAATACAACACACCAACTTTCAGTAGCGGCCAGGACCGAGCCAAAAAGGAGCAGGCTTGGAGAATGGGGAGTGAGGAAGATGGCGTATCTGGTGAGAGTATTGACTTAGAGCTTTTGAACTTCCACACATGATAGATTGACTAGGGAGTGTTCAAACTTGCTTTTTTTCTGTCGGAGAACCTAGAATGGGAGTGACTGCACTGTAGGTCAAACATCATTGAATGGGAGACACACAAATAAAAAATAAAAAAATCCCCCCCTTTCTCAAACTGAAGGTCAAGATGGCCCTGACGACAGAGCTGTAAAGGATCCCGTCCTTCAAGTAGTGCCAAAAGACATGTCTGGGAAAGTGGGTTAGACTTAAGGGGCAGTACTTTGCAGGGGAAATCCTTTAGCTGGATTGAAATATATGTTTTGTGACCGCAGTCCAGGAACATTTCTGACACACCTTGGAAATGAATATAACAGTAATTTAATAATAGTCGCAACATAATACTGTAGACATAATGCCAGATGACGGTTGATTGTACTTCTTCTATTTTGGCTGCAGGGGGTGGCGGTGTGCACAGCCACCTGTGCTCAGCTGCACAAGCGAGCAGAGAAAATCACAGCCACCCTAATTGAGCGAGGAGGCCTCAACACTGGCGACAATGTGGTGCTGCTTTATCCCCCAGGTGAACATGTACATTAAATGCTAACAAACCATTGATGAACTTCTCTGTCAGAAAAGGAACGTTGAGGCGATTGCTCCTTCAATTCAGTCTGTTTGAGTCTGAGACCTGAGGATACAACACGCCATGTGTACTAAACAAACAAAGAATATAATTGTAGAAAAGAACACTTCTGGGTCATTCCGTGCCAAATTACCCCCAAAAAATCAGAAAAATTTAACCAAGCAGATTTTGATTACAATGGAGCTTGCTGTACTTGTTGATAGTGATGGCACAACACTAAATCTCAAAATTTGAGGTCAATCAGAGCATGGGGTTTGGCAGCTATGGCCCACCAAATTTAACTTAGTTTGGCAAAAAGGTATGTGACCACCTTCCTTTGAACCCTTATATGTCAGGAACTACTGGGTCAATCAATTCATTGAATATTCATTCGAAAGTTAAATAAAAAGTCGCCTAGTTGCACAGCCATAGCTCCTGCCATGGACATCATGGTTGTGAAGGCTGTACTCTGCATTGACAGGTTTAGCAATGGCTCATTTGCATGAGACAGGTCTAAGCCTCAAAACTAAATGCTTTCAACCAGTGTTACAGGTGGATGTTTCATCTTCTGTCATTCTCTGTTGCTTTTGACAAAAGTGTCAGATTAAAACAACTGGGAACTAATGCAATATGTGTCTATATGTTGAAGTGATGAAGTGCTCTTTATTGGTAATATTATTATAAATATAATAGTCAATAGTCTGTGTATTTTAGTAATCAAGGTGTCTGTGCCTCGTCCTTCATGCAGGCATTGACCTGATAGCTGCCTTCTATGGCTGCCTCTATGCTGGCGTCATCCCTGTGACTGTGAGGCCGCCCCACCCACAGAATCTGGCTGCCACTCTCCCCACTGTCCGCATGATCATTGACGTGAGTGTGTGCCACGTTGATCCCAAAACATATTTGATCAGTGGTTATTATTCGTTTGACAATGTGTAATTGCTTGCTGTGTGTTTCAGGTGAGCAAAGCAGCCTGCATCCTTACCACTCAGCCTCTCATGAGGATCCTCAGGTCCCGGGAAGCTGCAGCCAGCGTCAATGTCAAAACATGGCCCACCATCATCGACACAGGTGGGCCATTTGCATGTGTTCGCAGGACAACTGGTTAAAAAAAAAGTTCATTTTCAGTGGAACGTTAATTAAACGGACTGATTGGAGGGGGCAGGTGTTGTCCGTTTGAGCTGATCAGTTTACATTGAAGTATTTTTTTTTTTCGTGGACTGAAAACCATAACAAAATAGTATGTTCAAGAGACACGTACGCAACTAGCGCCTGAGTAAAAACAGCTATAGATAGAAGTAGGTAGATACGACATGCTCCTTTTGCGCTGCGGTCTTATGGCAATGCGAAGCTAATGTCCATGCTTTCCATTACCTTTGATGGGAAATAGCCACTACCAATGTGGCCACCACCCATGTACATGCATTGCTTGTGATGGGGAAGGTTGCCCCTGCCAACATAGTGCTAGATTGACACACTTTTTAGCCTGCTGTAGTCTACTGTAAGTTTGTTTATTTATGACAAGAGAGCAGGGCAAGCAGGAAACATGTGACCGGTCCCTGTTGATGGCGTATTGTGTCCGATTCCGGAATTAAGAGACTTTGAAAGGTTTTGTACAAAGAGGCGTTTTGAGAGGACTAGACACTATTCTCTGTCCGTAGGGTCCCGGGTCCATTAGATCGAGGTTGCACTATATTTGAAAGTAAATGGACACATTTTGTTTATTTGTTCTCCTCTTAGATGATCTACCCAGAAAGCGGCCACCGCAGATCTATAAGCCCCCAACAGCCGAGATGTTGGCTTACCTGGACTTCAGTGTGTCTACCACAGGCATGTTAACTGGAGTAAAGGTAACAATTTGTACACCTTGAATTAAAATACATTCCTTATACTGTAGATACCAATACTGTACCTGCATGTAAAGTTCTACCTTGAACTTGAAAAGGTCTATGTTATGCAATTAGGAAATATTGTATAAACAAAGTATTGCTGAAAAGCACCTGTGAACACCAGAACACCTCAGCTGTTGCACCTCACTAGCAGAGCTGGGCATCGCCTAACCGCCACCGAGTTCCCGTCTGCATATTTAAACGACCCGCGTGGTCCCATCTGGACTTAACCTGTTCCACGTAATGCGCAGGCGCCGCACTCCTGACACGCGGCCGAGTAAGGAAAAAATAAAAGAGTGTTGTGTACCTTGCGGTCCACAGACGCAATGACATGTGCCCCATATTGGTTTTAATCCACAGATCACCACACTGTGCGTGTGTGTGTGTGTGTGTGTGTGTCTGTTGTTTTTGTTTGATATTTTTTCTTTGTTTGGCGGCATGTCTGCTCGTGCGGTGCTTGCGTGTGATTTGAAGATTACATTCTTGATGCCGATTGGCTGTCGCCGATGAGGGACGGACTGGGACAACGTGGGTCGTTTAAAAATGCAGACAGGAACTCGGTGGCGCTTAGGCGTTGCCCAGCTCTGCTCACTAGACCTCATTTCAACCTGCATCAAGCAAGCAGTAACTCTGTGTGTGTCTAGCTCAGGGGTCGGCAACCCGCGGCTACGGAGCCGCATGCGGCTCTTTCATCCTTATGTTGCGGCTCTGTGTGACTTGGGAAAATAAATTATAAGTGTCTGTTTAAAGAGTATCTTAATGCCTTCCAAATCCACGACCTCAATCGTAGCTTAGTTATCTCCCTTTTTATTATTCCAACACGCCGACTACGCCGCAACAACAGTTCAGTCGTAATTACACACTGATCTCTTCGTCCCTCTTGCCGTCTGCTCATTCCTCACTTACTCGCACACAATCCCATCCTATCCTGAATTGCGTGATGCATTCAGGAACCTCGGAAACAACACAGCTTAGCAAAACACAAACGTCACGACAACACAGATAACCCAATAGTCTCAATGTGGGAGACTAGATTGGTTCAGAATTGTGTTCATGACGATATTAAAGTAAGTGATTGCCTTGCTATTGATTCACAAACACCCCCATGTAATTTATTTTGCTGGGTTTTCTGTGTTGTTGCGTATCGCTGATTTTTCCCATTGCCATTGAAGGTATCAATGATTGACGTTTTTCTGAGGCAGGCTTTGAACGCCTCTCGAGCCGACTCCAGCAGTGAAGGCACAGTGTGCAAGAGAGAGTGCTTGTACTCTTGCTAGTTTGAAAAATAAAAGACCTGTTTAAAAAACAACACTGCAGCTCTCTGTTTCTCTGAGTTGCAACATCAAAAACGAGTATCATGTCTACTTATAAAGTCAAAGTTTTTAACTTATTTCTTCAGATTTCGTGCAAATTCGATGATCAGCATTCACATTCTTCAGAGACGTTTAACAGCACTTGATGTGTCAGGAGGCAGCCGGCATGCACTGTACCATTGTCAAAGCAAGTAAACGTTGGCGAAACATAACTAACGAGGCCACCAGCATAACATTACTTTATGTGAGCACGTTAAACTTGACAGGATGTTCGATATTTTCTTAAGTCACCTTACACGCTCGTAGTCCGCATCATAATTACATTTGCGTCTGTATCACATGGAGTATGTGTAGGAAAACTTCAGTAACTATCTGTCAAAACATTGTGGCTGAATTTGTTGTCACTACAAACGTAATAACAGCGCTAGACATTGTATCTCGCTTACTGTCTCTGTTAAGGACCCTCCACAAATGACATACCTGTATTCTAGGGTGACGCATATGGCATAAATCACCATATATCAAATAAAACTTTCTGTTTTCATTCTGACTGCTGTAATTAACACCTTTTCTCATTCTCAGTTGACAGTGGTAGACCCGTACTTACTGCAGCTCAAAATGTGCTGATATCTGTCATTGGGGAATAATAGGAGACATTCAGTTCACATAAATGTTCACAAAAATCAATAAAAACACCATACAGTCTAGGCATAATTTGAAGTTCGTCATTGTTAAATTTAGCCACAGAATGTTGTTATCCTTTCGGCTTTTCCCCTCAGGATATTGTTGTATAATGTTTTGCAGATGTATGCCGCATTTTAAAATGATAAATAAGAGCTGTTGTTTACAAACTCTGTACATCCATAATTGTTCTCTGAAGTAAGTGCAGATTTACAATGTTTTTTTTTTTGTAGAATATCATCAAATTATCGTTGAGTTTTTTGAAAAAATATCAAGATTTTTTTTTTTATAGCTCACATGCCGACCCCTAAGCTACACAGTAATAAAGTGGGTCGCGTTTTGTTAAGAGTTTGGACAGAGTCTTTTTTAGCTTCAAGCGGACATAGGAGCCAGCCAAACTCACTACTTCCCACTGCATGGTAGCCACTTGGCCACGACAACATTTCCCATTTAGAGCAATTAAATTTCAAGATCTGAAATTATCCCAACAATCATGAAACGACATTAAGCTGTAGCTGTGGAGAGGAAGACGTTAACGCTCATAAAATCCCAAATATTGGGACAATCGCTCTAATACTTGCAGTGGTTGAAGTTGCCATAAGTAGGGTTGTTCACAAAAATTTTGGTGATGATTGATCGCGGTTTTCTGACATCTCACGTGATGTTAAGCTTTTTTACATTGTTAATTGTTAAGACTGTTTCGAAAGTCAAGCAAATGGAAGTTGGGTGAGTGTTGCAATGCGGAACACATGGTTCAGACTTCAAGGTGGCACTGTATGTCGCCCGACTGTTTTCCTTGTGTGTAGTATCTCACACTCAATGTGGTGTTTGTTGTTGACGCCGAGCGATATTTAAAGAAGTGCTGTCCCATTTTGTTATCAGATGTCTCATGCTGCAGTCAGCACTCTGTGTCGTTCCATCAAGCTTCAGTGTGAGCTCTACTCCTCACGCCAAATAGCCATCTGCCTGGACCCATACTGCGGCCTAGGCTTTGTCCTGTGGTGCCTCTCTAGGTATGTAAGAAGGTGCATCGATGACAACAAGCAGTGCAATTGTTGCGAAAGTGACGGTTTGTGGCGTGCAGTGTTTACTCAGGTCACCAGTCGATCCTCATCCCTCCCCTGGAGCTAGAGAGCTCGCTTCCTCTGTGGCTGAGCACACTCAGTCAGTACAAAATCCGAGACACCTTCTGCTCCTACTCGGTCATGGAGCTCTGCACCAAAGGCCTCGGGACACAGACGGAGCTGCTGAAGGTTGGAGTGCAAAACACTTAAAAGTTCTCCATTGTCTTTTCTGTCTTTGTGAAACATATTTATTTCACACAAAAGAGTCCTGTCTGGAAAAATCACTTATTTAATGTCATGACGTGTTGGTCTCGTTTGGTTTTACGCAACTAATCGAGCTCTTGTTGTTGTGTTTAGGTAATGGTTGGGAATGAATGTGTTCATTGTTCTTGTTCTTACAATTGGAGCACCTTTTGCGGGGCCTCAATGTGCCTGAAAGCGCACCAGTTCTTGCAAGCACGTATCTTCCAGTGAAAATGGAGGTGGTGCCTACCACGACCCTTCAATAGCACTCACAAAATTTGACTCTGACAGCAGTCTCGCTGATCAACACGATAGTGGGTGAACATTGTCATCATCCGTTTATCCGAGGTCGAGTCGCGGGGGCAGCAGCTTAAGCAGGGAAGCCCAGACTTCCCCCTCCCCAGCCACAGCGTCCAGCTCCTCCTGGGAGATCCCGAAGCGTTCCCAAGCCAGCCAGGAGACATAGTCTCTCCAGCGTGTCCTGGGTTGTCCTCGGGACTGCTGCCAAAGGGACATGCTCAGAACACCTCACCAGGGAGGCGTCCAGGTGGCATCCTGACAAGAGCCCGAGCCACCTCATCTGGCTTCTCTCAATGTGGAGGTGCACTGAGCCCCTCACGGATGACCGAGCTTCTCTCTTTACCGCTAAGGGAGAACCCGCTGACCCTGCGGAGAAAACTCATTTCAACCGCTTGTATCTGGGATCTTTCGGTCACGACCCACAGCTCGAACTTAAATAAAGTGCAAATTCGGTGATCAGCATTCACATTCTTCAGAGACGTTTAACAGCACTTGATGTGCATATATGCTAGTAAGTCATTACTAGGTGAGGGTTGGAACCGACCGGTAAATCGAGAGCTTCGCCTTTCGGCTCATCACAAAGGACCGATACAGAGTCACTGCACCTATCCGGCTCTCGATCTGCCACTCCATCTTCCCCTCCCTTGTGAACAAGACCCCAAGATACTTGAACATCTCCACTTGGGGCAGGATCTCATCCCCGACCCAGAAAGAGCACTCCATCCTTTTCCGACTGAGGACCATGGTCTCAGATGTGTAGGTGCTGATTTTCATCGCAACTGCTTCATACTCTGCTGCGAACCGCTCAGTAGCAGTTGACGATTGCCTCTTGAAGAAGCCAACAGTACCACATCATCTGCAAAAAGCAGAGATGTAACACTGAGACCACCAAACCGAGACGCCCTCGGCGCCTCAGCTGCGCCTAGAAATTTTGTCCATAAACGTGATGAACAGAATTGTTGACAAAAGGCAGGCTTGGCAGAGTCCAACCCTCACTGGAAACAACATCGACTTACTGCCAGTAGATGTGGGTGAACATCTCTCTCATAACTGGGTGTAGGCAAAGGTCCCAAGGACCCATGCCCCAAATTGAAAAGCAAGTGTGCCGTTTTGGCTGGAAGCCATTGGCCATTTTAGACAAATTACAGGGCTCGAGTTTTGACAAACTCCTTCTTGTGAATTTGCCCAAATGAGCTCTAGTAGGAAGCAGGCATCCTACAAAGATGGACAACATGGAAGGCATTTATTTTCCTTCATCATCCCAGTTGGTAAGCCAGGATGGCGCAGGTTGTCAGAAAGTTGTAGCCCATCCGTGTATTTGCAAGAAGAAAGCAAAACAGTTTTGTTGAACAACTTCTTGTGGTCAAAATATTTGACACACACAGTATCACAGATGATTGGATGGTGCCTGTGCGATAAATGTGGTTGTCCACAACTGTGCATACATTATTCTGTCCATGTTTCACTGGTAGTTCAGAAATATCATGTTTCTGTCAAAGACAAGATTGCAATTTTGTGCCTGTGTGTGTGTGTGTGTTTGCAGGCGCGTGGTGTCAATTTGTCATGCGTGCGCAGCTGCGTGGTGATAGCTGAGGAGCGGCCCCGACTTGCCCTCACGCAGTCCTTCTCCAAGCTCTTCAAAGATGTCGGCCTGTCGTCACGAGCCGTCAGTACCGCATTTGGCTCCAGGGTCAACCTGGCCATCTGTATGCAGGTGGGTATTTTGACATTCATTCATTCATTTATTCATTCATTCCTTGAAGGTTTGTGTACTTAATAGCTGTCCACATGTGTCCTTCCTATTGGGTTCTGTGGCTGTGTTGCAGGGCACGGCTGGACCAGACCCCTCCACCGTCTACGTTGACATGAAGTCATTGCGTCATGACAGGTAGGCCTCAACACTACTATTGTGACATTTTTCGGGTGACAGCGTTGTGAAAACGTGTCTGTGTCACTAAGGGTGAGGCTGGTGGAACGGGGAGCGCCACAGAGTCTTCCGCTCATGGAGTCGGGCACTGTGAGTGTTGATTATTGATTGATTTGCACCATGACGCAGACGCAGCAGCTAAACGCCAATTGTGTTGTGCTTGAAGATTCTACCGGGGGTCCGAGTCATCATCGTCAACCCAGAAACCCGAGGACCTCTGGGAGACTCTCACCTTGGCGAAGTAAGATATTGATTTGCTGTTGTCTATTTGATTCCGTCAAGTTGTAATGTTTGACAAGAAGGCGCATGGAGTGAAGCTGTAGACATGGTACCTGCCGTATGTTTGTTACATGGGATAGAAAGTTAGTGTGTCATGGGTGGTGACATCAGTGATTTCATTTAACATAAAAAAAAAGAGGGATGTTTATAGAGGTTTATTGCCCCTGCTCATTCATCATTACACCGGGTCTTTGGACTACTATCTTCACAACATTGTGTGTTTCAAGGGTTCAGATGGCACGCAGTGAACTAGTTTTGTTTTTCTTTGGATTGTTTTATATTTATGGTCTAGAACAGGGGTCGGCAACCCGTGGCTCCGGAGCCACTAGCGGCTTTTTCATCCTAATGTTGCAGCTCTGCGTGGCTTGGAAAAAATAACTTCTAAGGGTCCGATTGAAGTGCATGTTATTTGTCTCAAAAACATGCATCATTTCTTGTTAGTAAGTCAAAGTTTTTGGCCACTTTCATATGGTATCCTATATTGGATAACCGACTAGTCGCCATAGTCGACATCACCGATAACGCGAATACGTCGGCCCACACATACCGTCGAGTATTAATGACGTAAATGCGTCAACACGTGCATACTTTCAGTTGTAAACAAGTGTGCACAGCAGAAAAGAAAGAGCAGCGAAATGGCGGAGTCTCCGGATCCCGGAGGACTGCGTTTCAGGCGGGGAAGAGCAGAGCGGTAATACGAATCAGCTAAAAAAGCGGACAAGAAAGTCCAAAGTATGGACATATTTCAACTAAAAGTCAAACGAGTTGGTCGTCTCTATCAGTTGTAAAGCCGAGTTGGCGGAGCACATTAGCGATGACCAAACACCTGAAGCGACGTCACCCAGGTGCTGCTGGAAGACGACAGAAAGCAAAAAGCTAGAGAATCCCAAGTTAATATAAGTAACTACTAACTAATATGACACGGTTTTACTGAAGTTGCTGTTATGTGCGACATCTTAACGTGCATCATTAAGTTTCATTTCTCAAAACAACGGGTTGCAGTCAAAATTACACAATGTTGTGTTTCAGCTTTGCGCATCATGGGGCTAACGTTAGCTATTTCACTCCAGTCACACTGTGTTGGTGCTTGTAGGTAACGTTACTGCTTCCGTTTCTTTATGTATCCAGAAACAATAACATGCGACATCTGTGTATACATCTACTCCGCTGCTGCTCCGGAAAGCTCTCGGTCTCACTGTCTCAGTGCAGACTCTGGGCGCAGCAGAGCATGCACCTCGTAATTAGGAGATGTCCTGCTCCCGCTGCTTAGAAAACAAAAGCAAAAAACGAGATGAAACCCTGGCCTGCTTACCATAGTCCGTGACTGCACTAATATATAATGTGCGCCTTTTCAAAATCATTGTGATATTTCAATATCTGCTCTTATCTGTTCCCCCACAAAAAAGAGGAATGCACACCAGAAAGAACATTTGAACTCACACAAAGTATCCTTAAAATGATTGTCCGGGACATGAGGCACTTTGCAATTGTGGAGGGTGCTCCTCATTGGACTTTGTGTTTATTTAAGAGTTATTTCATTTTTAATTATTTATTCTTATTAATTGTTTTATTTGGGGTGTTTAACATGCGCTCACACATTGTTTCATTGACAAATACCTCTTTCATGTTCACACGTCATGGTGCTTGCCTAAAAGAGATGTTAGTGTTCATTCAATTTCAAATGTTTTTTTTTTTTTTACTTTAATAAACAAAGGATTTTCAAAAGTTCAGAAGTGTTTTTGTAAATTAATAATCGTTGACTCCAAAATAATCGCTAGATTAGTCAAAAAATTAATTGTTAGACTAATCAACTAATCGTAAAAATAGTTGATAGATTGATCGGGAGGAAAATAATCGTTTGGGACAGCCCTATTGGATACCTATCTGATTTTTTTTTTGCAAGGCGCCCGCAGTCAACCTCCAGGTAGCATACATCCAACGAGACGTCAGGAGCCCAAAATGCGCTCCGCACCCGCGGAGGGATCAGTGCTGACAGTGGGAGATCGGCTGCAGTTGTTTTCAGTAACAGTATTGACTTTAATTTAATTCCACTTGAAACATGAAGCATAAAGTGGACATTTATAGTGAAATTCAGCCACGGCTCGATCCCCTCATTCTTTACGCGCGGTATGATGTGATGTCATCTTTAGTGACTCCATGAAATGAGATCGAAAAAGCCTCGCCTCATCATTTCCCCAAAATACTGTATTTCTGCCTCTGACCGAATCGCTCCACTGTCAAAATGCCCCGACACGCTGTATCACATTTACTTCCGTCAACACGTCGTGAGTGACCTGGGCCCTCTCTTATTCTGCGTGTGCGGGTCACTTTAGGGGCGCAATTATGTTCACACAAGAAAAGAGACCGAGGTCTCATTTATAGTGTAATATGAACGCTTACACACACAAAAAAAAATAATTTTTCTTAAAAAGACGGCAGTTTACAGCCCTGCGTAAAGGTGAAAATGACTTCCCAGCCCTGATTTGCAGACGCTGCATGTGTGCAAAGGAAGTTCCACTAACCAGATCAAATAAATAAATATTCAGGCAATTATTTTGCACATATTTATTTTCATTGTTCAGTGAAATGGTGCTCTTTTTTTCTCACCGTATTTTTAAATTCAGGCATTTTTGTTTGCTAGATGGATAATTTAAGTTCAGCTTTTTAAATCATTTGAAAGAGACCTTCAACTCTGCGCTTTTTTTGTAAGAGTTCAAAATGTGTTCATTTAATAGATAAAATAACAATTTCTGAAACATGGATGGACTGCATGGGATTTCTTATATACATCTTCATTTTACATGTCAAAAAGTGTTTGCGGCTCTTAGTGTTTTCTTTTCCGTGGAAACCGGGTCGAAATGGCTCTTTGAGTGTAAAAGGTTGGTGACGCCAGGTCTGGAATTTCATTATTTATTTATTTATTGACGTGTTTGTTTATTTATTACACAAATTTACTGGATTTGTGACTTAACAACTGCGATACCTTTCTTTTTGATGATATTTATGTTATCTGCCTGACTTTGCGAGTCAAAACTAAGTCAGTTTGTGTGCGTATGTTTGTGTACGTGTTTGTGTAGATCTGGGTGAACAGTCCCCACAGTGCGAGTGGCTACTACACCATCTACGGCGAGGAGAGCCTGCAGGCGGACCACTTCAACACCAGACTCAGCTTTGGGGATCCCAACACACTGTGGGCCAGGACAGGCTACTTGGGCTTCATCAAGAGAACCGAGCTCCTGGATGCTAGTGGAGGTCAGCTGCTGTTTTTAAACAAGGGGTGTGAAACTGTTAATGACTTTTTGCTTTCCTGCTGCAGATCGCCATGATGCCTTATTTGTAGTGGGCTCCCTGGATGAGACGCTGGAACTAAGGGGCTTACGTTACCACCCCATCGACATTGAGACGTCCGTTTCTCGGGCTCACCGCAGCATCGCAGAGAGGTGAGCTGATGTACATGCTCGCATGGTCCAGTTGAAGCCGCGTGCTTGACACTATAGAATTCAAATATGACGTTTTGAGTTCAATGTAGTGGTGACCTTAAACAAAACAATAATACAGGTTTATGGCAAACTTTAATGTGTAAAAATATTACGTTAGAAAAATTGAAAATCTGAAACACTACCTTAAAGGAGACATATTGCTCACAATTTAAAACTGTTTCCAGGTGGCTTCGAAATGCATATCTGTTATTCTGCAGTAAAAATACACGAAAGATAAGTAATTACCGCACACTTAATATCCAGTTGTAACATTCTGGTTAAAAGTGCTCACTTTTAGAGGGTGGTGCATTCTGATGCAAAGGAGCCACTGCTCACTCCTGCCCCCTGTAGTACAGACTCCGTAGTGAATACGCCTTCTGCCCTTAACTCCAAATCTCTCTTCCAAGACCTTTCCCTTGCTAAGTCAACGTAGCACACCCTCATATTCGGACTCAGTCTCATCTTAAAAAGAATTTTCCGCAGAGACAGTGTCACACCATTATTTATTTGATTGCATACAAACCATGGGATGCAGCCATGGAGGTGTTACTTACTGGCATTTATTTTGTATATTGGATTCAACACTATGTCCTGGCCAACAGAGATGTTCCATTGACTATACAACCAAATCGGATAGGCTCCAGTCTGGACGGGACGCAGACGGGAGCTGGCTGAGTGGCTCTTCGGAGGTCGTTTCCCTTCGGTGACATGTTTAACAGAACATCGGTGTTGGTCATCAATTTGCACATTCATCATGATGGAAATAAAAGCGCATAATGGCAATCATATCGCCATCAACTTTCAAACAAATGAGCCCGTTTCCACTCATGGGGAAATAAAAGGAAAATTCCGTATGTCGCAGTAGCGTATGCAAAGCACAGTTGATGCCCGGGGCGAGCGCATGAGTGCCAGAAACATTGGCTTCATCCATCTCCACTTCAAACATGCTCCTTTAAAACCAAGATGTTGTAATTCTATGACGGATGTGCGCGGTTACGCTAGTGTCCATCCGTAAACCCTCACTCATCCAGCCTTCAAAGGATGGTGCTTGAGGATGCGGGCTGAGTTTTTAGCTCTCAGTCAGCCTACTCGCTGGTGACGCGGGTGTCAAGTCCAAGTTAGTGTAGCTGGACAGCACAGAATCGCACTAAAAACACATATACACTAAAAGCAATTTTCCACACACAACGTGGTAAACTGCCATTCATGTAGGGGCAGGCTGCATCAACATTTAATTTTCATATCGTCTTGCGGGCCACAAAATATGTGGGGCCACGAGTTTCAGACCCATGATCCGGAGTGACTACTGAAAACGATCCTTGCAGCCACTGGTGAAATGATTATCACAAGCATTGCATGCATTTCATTTTAAAACAAGGATTTCCAGCCTAATTTTAGCTCATAATGACAAAAAAATGATTACAATGAAAAGTAACAAAAGGAAATAGTCAGCTTTCTACTGATTCTCGCATATTACGGATTCGCCCCGTGGATCTATGAAGAGGGCAAGGTAATGGGTGATAGCTTTGCCTTATTTTTGACATATCTTTGGCTAATATCTTTGGTGCGTCGATAGAAGTGACAAAATGACAATATTCTTCTGCTACGCACACAAATTATTTCTCCTTTGGAGGCTTATTCTTCCAGAAACTGCAGGTGGAATTTCAAGTGTGCTTAGATGCCAAGTCCTCCCTAACGTCAGAGTTGCATGTGTGTTCTCCCCAGCGCCGTGTTCACCTGGACCAACCTACTGGTGGTGGTGGCCGAGCTGAGCGGCTCCGAGCAGGAGGCTTTGGACCTGGTTCCTCTCGTCACCAACGTGGTTCTTGAGGAGCACCACCTCATCGTGGGCGTTGTGGTCATCGTGGACCCGGGCGTGATCCCCATCAACTCCCGAGGGGAGAAGCAGCGGATGCACCTGCGCGACTCCTTCCTGGCCGACCAGCTTGACCCCATCTATGTGGCCTACAACATGTGATGATCTGAGGGAGAAGAACGTTACGAGCAATCAAACGCGGGCTTCCTTCGTCTCCTTCATTAATCATCTTTTTGAATTGCTTGCATTCTCCCATCCATTCATCGCTTTACATGTAAACAGTCCATCCAGACTTTTTTTTTTTTTTAATTTGTTTATTCCCCCTACACACTCATAAAGAACCCTTACTTACTTCTCAGTAGCAGGGAGGCACACTGACTGGAACTACCGAGAAGAGGTGGAACTTTCCTCCTCCCCTTTGCACTTTAAGTCCTCGCACCTCGGAGTCCACTTCCTGTCTGGCCTGCCGCAAAGGGAACGCGCTTTTCCTTCCACATTTGGTGATGTCCCAGGGACAAACCTCCGCTTCAGTATTAACACATGCCGCCAGCAGGGGGTATCCTGGTATGTGCACAATGGCAGCGTATGTTACAAAACGTCCTGAAAATGCACTTGAAGACTGTCAGGAGAAGAGGAAAGATGAGGGCTAATTGGCTTTGTGACCATTTAGCTGCTCTTTTTCATGTCCTATCAAGACAACCAAAAAAAAAAAGAAAATCCTCTCCTGCTGTAGCCCGCTGGCAATAGCCGACACAACAATGAATTAATAATTAAGCAGGGTTTTCATTTGACAGCACAAATTGGGGGAATTTCTGCACAAATCTTGCACAAAAAAGAGCCTTTAGTAGGACAGCACGTTAAGACCACGTACACACCCACACGGATATTTACAAAAATATATGCCGTTAAAGTAGACATGTTTTGCTATTCCCAGGTGTCTGAATAACATTCCAGTGACATGCTTTCATCAAAATACCTTAAGCTTAAAGAATTACATCACACTTTACACACCTATTTTTGCCTCGGTGAAATGAACCTGTTTTCTCCTCCCATGTAAGTGAGCCGTAGTTGCAGCTCCTCCCTTTACCCGCTGGGTCAATCGAGTAGGGCCCTTGTCACCATGATGACCAGGGGCGGGGCTTGTGCACTGTGACAAGATGAGCGGCTATTTGTTTCCAAAGTAAAAGCATCATTTGTGTCTTCACTGGTGGAGGTAGCACTTAATCACCAAATTGCCAAATTACATTTGTCAGTTAGTAGAGTGGACACATCTACAAACATGAATTCACCCCCCCCCCGTCAACAACTAAGCAGGACTTTTGAGTATGCGCTAGTTAGCATAAGTTAACATTAACTAACGCTGATCTGCAGCGTCTGCTTCCCTTTTGGCTTGAAACAGTAATGCTTCTATGTAGTCGAGCGGCTGAACTCCAACCGTGGCTTAAAAATGATGGATCTTCAGACAGCCTAGCTTCCCAGTCCTGGGCAGAGAGACTCAGCGTGGGGACGGAATTATGCAAATTAGCTGTACTGATAGGTCACAAGTCTTCAAAGTTTGAAAGGGCTTGCTCAGAGACACATTTTGGGAAAGAGGCAGCTAACAAAAAAGTTACTTGTTTGTTTAATTTCACACTTGATAGGTGTGCTGTGGATGTAAATTGTCAAAAAATCCTGCAGCTCGGAAAATATACTTTATTTACATTCTTTTAAATATCCATGTTTGTGTGGACCTTAATGGCTCACGCTTAACCTGGTGCACTCGAGAGCAGGTCTTCTCAACTGGTCTCTTGTTAAAGTCTAAACTGAGCACATTTTTATTTCAGTTCAAATAGTCTTGAAATACATGACAATATGACATTTTTAACACAAATACAGAATGTCTAACAGCATGGGAAAAGTATGTTACATACCATTTATTAAGGGCAGTGAAATTGCACTAAGCAAGAAGAAACATCACAAATGACCGATTACAAAAAGACCCACACATGACTGTACTGTACATCAAATGACTTTTAATCCTCAGTGTACTAAAAAAAAAAAAACTTGGACATTACCATGCCAGCATTTCAAAGTAAAAGCAACTTCAAGTCTCAAAATCATTTTTTTTTGTTGTTGTTGTTTTGACACCATATGAGAATGACTGTTCTCAAATAGCACATTCTTGCATTGTCCTCAGAGTCGTTTAGAGTCTGTCCCATCAGCGCTGTCATGCTGGTCAAATAGTTTGCTTGTTAGAAGGCAGGGCCGTGCCTTTTCACAAAAAAAGCTCAATGGTGACACAATGGACGACGGCGTCACATCACGAAGACATGAGCGAGTGAGGACACAACTTTTTGCCTTATTAAAACCCGCGGAACTCTTCATTTGAAGCTCCTCGAACCACGCTGTTTATAGTTCTCGCTCAT
This sequence comes from Filicampus tigris, assembly GCF_054856515.1. Classification (NCBI taxonomy): domain Eukaryota; kingdom Metazoa; phylum Chordata; class Actinopteri; order Syngnathiformes; family Syngnathidae; genus Filicampus; species Filicampus tigris. Next base: position 3,646,411 of record NC_141217.1, read on the forward strand.
GCCGTCATCGCATAGTCCAACGCTAACTGAATGTCTAACACTGAAAACAAGGTAGGAACAGCAAAGTGCTAGTAGTAAGCAAGTTATAGAGATAGATAGATCAATGAACAAAGATGTAGGGAATCAATGAGGGTAAGGATGTCGATGTGTATTCTGTATTTTAGGTCAAATACTGTTATCACTGGTATTATTGTGTACATGCAAATAGTCGATGAGACTCGACTGATCTTTCATACTTGACGGCATTTTTCTGCTTTCATTTACAAAAAAAAACCCCATAAGACGTTTATTACATAATTCTGGCAGGAACACCATGCACTTTTCCCAATGTGAGTGTTTGAGTGTCGCGTGTGTTCGAGTGCGTGAGTGATTGGCTTTTATGCTGATTTTTTTTTTTTTTTTTATCAGAAAATGCAAACTCATTTTTAATGATTTGATTTGTTTTTATTTTTGTCGCCTCCACTGTAATTGAACCCTTTTCACCCAACTATTGAATTTAATACCCAGTATCTTATAGGGTTTTAATTGCTCTTTTTCACACTGCATTGATTGACATGTATGCAACAGACACGTGAGAAGCACTCATGGAAAAGTGAAGCATTTGAGCCACTTTGTGACTATTCTTCTGTTGTAACTCTTAAAAGTTTTTAATAAAGTTTTATAATTTAACGTCGACCTCTTTCGGTGCTATTCTATTAGGGATGTGAAAATGTCCTCCACCGGTGTCTGGATGCTCATACATTGCTGTTCATCACTGTGTTTTACAAGGGATTGTCTTCATTCACATTCATCCAATATCTCCAAAGTAATTCCAAGCACAGGCTGATGTACATGGACATGTATGTGCTTTTGGTGTCATGAGGAAGCCAAGGGCCTACAATGTATACCTCAATAATGACTTGTCTCCACTATGCATTGGCGAGCTGCAAGCAGCAGTTCAATCAATGGTGCGATTTCTTCCATTAAAAAAAAAAAAAAAAAATCACGCTGTCATTGGATGTGGTTCATGTGAAATAAAAGAAATAAGAGGCTTTGTCAGAAGCTCCTGTTATTTTCCCCCCATTTTTCACACACATTTCTTAAATGAGAGACAACGGTATATGTCCTGTGTGCGGTGGCAGTGGCGCTCGGTGAATGTGACTGGAGCTGTGCGATGCTGTCAAGCTAGAAGGAGTTCTTTTGGGCCTTTTTGGCCTGCGGACCAAGGAGAACACAGCTTTGGTGGGGGCTGAGGCAAAAACTCGGGCGATGAGTTTGGCTTAACCATGGAAAAGGACTTCCGACCAGCTTTGAGGAAATTCTGCTCCGGCGCCTCAGGAGGGAGAAGCATTGCACCACAATATGGAGGGTGCCGGCCCCCTTGATACGGGCTTTTTGGTCCCTGAACAACTGGAGTTGGTCTGGTCTGCTTTGCAGACAGCAAGTCCGATTTGTTTCCGGTGAGGCTTGAACTCTGCCAAGACTGCCCTTTTTCACTGATTCTGTTAATAAACTTTATGAACAGAATTTCTAGGCGCAGCAGAGGGGATCTGGTTTGGTGACCTCAGGATCACGTCTGTGCTTTTTGCAGATGATGTGGTTCTGTTGGCTTCATCAAGCCGAGATCTTCCAACTCTCGCTGAGCGGTTCACAGCTGAGTGTGAAGCGGTTGGGATGAGAATCATCACCACCAAATCTGAGACCATGGTCCTCAGTCGGAAAAGTCTGGAGTGCCCAAATCGGGGATGAGATCCTGCCCTAAGTGGAGGAGTTCAAGTATCTTTGGGTGTTGCTCACGAGTGAGGTGAGGATGGTTTGAGGGATGGACAAGCGGATTGGCACAGCGTCTGCCGGGATGCGGACACACACAAGAGGCCAGAATGAGTTTCCTCCGCAGGGTGTCCGTGCTCTCCCTTGGAGGTAGGTTGAAAAGGCTGCTCCTCAGCGTCGAGAGGAGCCAGATCAGGTGGCTCTGGCAACTGATCAGGGTGTCTCTTGGATGCCTCCCTGGTGAGGTGTTCTGGGCATGAGGAGGAGGCCCAATGATGGATGACCCAGGACACGCTGGAGAGACTGTCTTCCGGGTGGCTTGGGAAAGCCTCATGATCTCCCAGGAGGAACTGGACGAAGTGTTGGGGAGAGGGAAGTGTGGGCTTGGCTTCCCTGCTTAACCTATTTAGGCCGGGATCACATAATCAGGTTTCTACCACTAGAGCCGGAAGCGCTGTTGCATCTTTCTGAAATAAGTGCCGGTAGTGATATAGACTACACGCTTGTTGACTTTGAACCAGTGGAGCCAGTCGATCATGGTATATGGTTAAGATATATGTAGCGAACATGGGGGTCGCTCGTAAGAGTGTCGATAGTCAATAGCGACCGGGAGCAATGCCTGCATTACTCCTGCTCACCTCTAGGTGCGACACGTCAAAGTTTTAGGTTATTTAGAGGGGAATTTGACGAGAAACCTAATTAAATCAGTCTTGAAATATGAAGGCGCTGTAATAAAATAAGTTGTGAGCTCTCGGAATAAAATAAAGGTTAATACCTTGACACAAACACACACTATTCACGCTTGACTTCTGTATATGTACAATGTTTATTAACTACTTGATTGACCAAAAGACACAGGAAGTTTAAAGCTGCAGTTCTCATGTCGACCTCTTGGGGTCAGTCTTTGTCCAGCACTGTCAATGTTCTTCGGGGCTTGGTCTCCCGCTGATCGTGAGAGGAAACAACTGGCTTCCCGCTGTGTAGGCTCCGGAATTCAGGGCCGTTCAAATTCACATCCGTTGTCTGTAGAGGTGGTCCAGGCGACGAAAAGTCTCTCTCTGTCTCTCTCTCTCTCTCTCTCTCTCTCTCTCTCTCTCTCTCTTCTCTCTCTCTCTCTCTCTCTCTACCCCCCCCCCCCCCCGCCCCCCAGAAAACAGACGACTATAGTGAGGAGGCGTGTCATCCACACCCACTCTCTGTATATGCAAGACATCCGATCTCCGAACCAACCCATAACAACCTGTTGCTCAATAAGAAGAAAAAAAATCCGCAATGCCAGTTACCCGACAGACATCCAGACGCATGGAAACGGTATGGAAACCAGGAGAAGGTGGGCCGAGGTTTAAAAGGTCGAGACAAACTCCGACCACCTAAAAATCTCTGATACTCATAACCGCCAACCAAGACAACAATGATTGTGCAGAAGTCAACCACAGAATGTTCTTGACAATAATGTTCTATGTGCCTGCATTAGTACAAACACAGCATTCTGATTTACATTTTGTTTGTGGAATATGAGCGAAGCAGCAAATTGCATCCGTTTTTTTTAGCCATCTCTGACGGCGGCCATTTTGTCACTTGTGAAAATGACATCACAGTTGCACAGGGTTCAGACAAACGACTACAAACAACAACTCATATTCTTAAGCAAGATTTATTGGTATTATACTTTTAAAAAAAAGAGGGTTTCATCAAATGTATACTTATACTTTACACAATTATACAATCACTAAGTAGTAATCTACAGCAACATATTACAACTACAACCAAAGATTACATACAGCAACTCATATTTTAAGTAAGATTTATTGATGCTGTGCTTGAAAAAATAATGGTTAATGAACGTATACTTTACACAATTGTACATTTACAAAGTAGTAATACAGTATACACTAGCCACAACATTAGACACAACTAAATATTTCCAGCATTTAAAACATGTAATCCTACACATTAGATTGCATGCGATTCATCATGTTGATTGTTATGATCCCCGTACAATACACATGGTTATGTACAGTTGAATTATCTTTAAAACATAATACACTTGCAATTGATTGTTTGAATTTGCTTTCAAACATTTATTCAGATACAATTTGTTTTACACTTTAAGGTTTCATACAATCTGAACCATGATTTATGATATTATTTTTTTCCTATATTTAGTAGAGTTTCTGTAAAGTTAAAAGGTAAAATAAGTATTTGACGTTTATATAGAAGTATTTAGATTACTTTTGTTGCTTTACAGCTGCTTAGGTAACTGTTAGGACGTAGTAAGGTACCTTTTAAGGTTTATTTCAGTATATTAAGGCAACACTGTGTCATATGTCAGTTTTTATTGATTATGGCGGCGCCATGTGGACAAAGGCGGTAGTGTTTTGACAAAAATCAACCACGTCTCCCATGCGTGCCAGCGTTTAGTGTCGTGAAATCCTGAGCCGTCCTTATAGCGAAAGGAGGACGTGAGTATACCGTAAAGCAATTCAGGACATTTGGATTGTTTTTGTGTGCCAGGGTTGATCCCATCCTCCTCAAAGTTGTAAAAATGTTACAGACCCCCTCAGGGCATGACAAAGTCCCATTCCACCACTTGTAAGTCAATTTTTCATCAAAAGAGTTGTGATTTTTTTTTTATTAAGGTCGATTTCTTGCCCAGTACTGCTTTAAAGAATGTTTAGGTGACGGAGTATTTCAATATTTAAGAATTACTTGAGTCCATCCAGAAGTATTATTCCACATTGTCCAACAAAAATCCACATTGCACCTGAAAACGTGGACCATATTTTTGTTTACAGCTGGCAGTATTGGTGTAACCTTTCGTCGTACTTTATTGATTTAAATTTATTAAGGTAGATTTCATGAAGTATCTCAGTACATTTAAGATTAGTTAGGTAACTTTTCAGAACTATGTGGGAACACAGAGGAATGTTAAATTCACATTGCACATGTACACTTGGACCATGGTTTGTTTACATTGAGGATTATTTGTTTTCACTTTTGTCGTACTTTATTGATGTACAAATATTAACGTTAATGGTAAATGGGCTGTCACTTATATAGCGCTTTTCTACCTTGGGTACTCAAAGCGCTTTACACTGTACCGATAACAGTCACCTTTATTGTTCAATATGAAGTTATGCCATTTCACTTTGAATTCCGTCCTGGTAATCCAGTAACGTGTTTTGGTACCTTAGATCACTGATTTAAAATGGTGGTATTTCATTCAGTCAACTGCTGATGAAGATGAGTTTAGGCAGGAAATGGAGGTTTTACATGAGTCACCTGAAAGCTGTGCTAGTTGATCACAGTCCTCACCCCCATTAAGGACCAGTTTATCAGGGTCCAACAGTCCATACGAGGAATGCTGCACTGCACAAGGTAACTTTCGTGAAGTATGATAGAACATCTAAGAATAGTTATATAACTTTTAAGAAATATTTGGATACATCTACAAATGTTAAGTTCACATTGCACATATTTTTGACCATATTTTTCTAGCATTATTGGGGTAACCTTTAGGTTATACTTTACTGATTTAAAGATATTAAGGTAACTTTCAAGGAGTACCTCAGGACATTTAAGAATAATTCAGTAGCTTTTCAGAACAATGAGGGAACATCTAGGATTTTTATATTTAAGAAATACTTGAGTAAATCCAGAAGTATTCATCTAAATTCACATTGCACATGTACACTTGGACCATAGTTTGTTTATATCGAGGATTATTGGGGTGACCTTTAAGTCGTACTTTATTGATTTAAAGATATTACGGTAACTTTCGTGAAGTATGTCAGTACATTCAAGAATCGTTAGATAACTTTTGTTTCAAATCTATCAACATAATCAATGGTTTCATAAACCCAATACGAATCTTTTATTTGACAGTTGCCCTTTCTCTCCAAGAAATGACCGTATTCTAATGTTTGTAATTGTATCATATAGTCACAAATACGTGAATCGTCAGAGGTTTGACTAAAACCCCTGTTGTTTGGGTTATAAACAGTGCCCCACGTATTTACACGTACAATAATCAACTAAAATCTGTTTATTACCAAGTGACATTCCTCCTTCTTGATTTATAACCTACTTTCTATCTCGAATTCACTCAGTCGATGAGTGAGTGAATTACACTCACTCATCGAATTACAAGAAAGTGATTCTAAGAAGAGTAAAGAATGAACACCAGTCCACAGACCAGCCAGGGAATAAACTCATCCTACGTGGAATAAACTCACCCTACTCAGAAAACAGACAATCCTGACTGATAATGACATTAAAACTAATGATGCTTACAGCAAACCTGGCAACTGTTTACAAGTAGACTGTCGAGAGGTTGAAAGGTTGTTACTTATTTGACATAAGGACAGTGTTGATGAGAACAAGTGAATACCTGACAAGCGTAACAAGGTAAGTGTTTATTCCAAACATCAAAAAACATAGATCGCGACACTTTGTGGATGATCCTTATTACCCTTTGTCACTTCAACATGATCGATAACTTTCTCCCAACAGGTTCATCAGTCATCACTGTTGAAGCCTACGGCTTGTCATTTCTCCTTGTAATAGTACTCCTCCAACAACTTTCTAGCTTTGTCAGAGATGTTGAAGCCGGTAGGGAACCATGTACTCCCTCAGAGTTTATCAAAAATCTTCTTTTCATGCGATAACCGGGCCGTGTCTTTGACTTGTTGATACCTGGTGGGCTCTTGATACAGGCCCAAGGCTAGTGAGAAAGTTCTTGTTACAGAGTAACCTTGTCACAGGATAAAGGTGTGTGTCGTAATCAGTGATGGGGTTACAAAAAGTAATGCATTACTGTATTATATTACATTCAGGCAGTGACTACATAATGTAACTTGTTATGGTTACTGAGTCGGGTCAAGCGCGTAACAAATTTCGGGATCATAACACATATATATACTAACACCTATATTTTACACTTAATAAGTAGGATTTTACTACCGTTAAGCCCTATGTTATTACTTTTAGAGTTTTTATCATTAAGCTGACATTGCACCTGGAGCATCACGGGACATGGTGAATGCGCGGGCCAAGTCTTTGCTTAGTAAACTTGTTTGCCTATTCACCATTGACAATACCTATGAGGGCTGAGAAGTTATTGTTTATGACAATAATCACTGTCACGGTTTCTTAAAATAAAATGCAAATCATAGACACAAAATACAAGCAAGAACAAACCTAAGTAAAACGAAGCGAATAAACTGCAAAAAAATAAGTCACTGTGCTTTTTAGATATCATTTAATGAACTTAGTGCCAGCAATAGCCATATGTAAAACATAGTGATTCTGATTGGCTGTTCACAATCAAAATGCAAATCATCTGCCGGTGACGTATGACGTCACGCTACGGCACCTTAAATCGGACAAACTACAGTAGACGCCATTATTAGAGTCTGATGCGCTCGTTCCTTATTTACCTTTTTTTTATTTAAAATCACCTCGAAACTTTGTCTCCATGTAGTAAAAGATAATTAGAATTAACTGAACTTTCAATTATTATAAATTAAAAGAAATAATAACGAAAAAGGAAAAAATCCTTTAGTCAGGTCAGTTTTGACTTCAATACATATTTTTTCTTTTATTACACATGCCGTGTCTGTGTGTTTCTATCTATCTATCTATCTATCTTGTTAGACCAATTATTGATTATATGTTATGCATCACTATTATTTGTCATGTCATGTCATGTCATCTTCCAAACCGCTATCAGCGGACATACTATTATTTGTGTAAATGGCAAATGGACTGTCACTTGTATAGCGCTTTTCTACCTTTGGTACTCAAAGCGCTTCACACTGAACCTCATCTACCTCCTGATGACGCAGCATCGGCAGCAACTGGGTGCTCAGTATCTTGCTCAAGGATACTTCAACCTGGTCACAATGGCCGGGGATTGAACCAACAACCTGCCGGTTGGGAAAGGACCACTCTACCACTGAGCCCCAGTGTGTAAATTAATTTGAGAATAATGATAATTTCATTTGTGGTTTACAGTCTGTGGTTATTTATTTCCTGGACAAAATATCAGTTCCAATATTTATATTTAAAAAATAAATCTTATTCATACAAATATTGATCAAAGGTAGTGATGTCCCACCATACCATAGAGTCGAAACGTTTAATATTATAGACCACACTATATAGTTAAATATGCTCATAAGTTAACTTTACCAGCTAGAGTATGGCAGCAAATTTTGCATTTTCCTTTCAAGGTCTTGAAATCATTATTAAATAAATTAATCCCCGATTTTTGAAAAAGTAACTTAAAAGTAACTTAAACTTGAGTAACGTATTACTTTCACATGCAAGTAACTAGTAATATGTACTGTATTACATTTTGGAAGTAACTTGCCCAACACTGGTCGTAATAATAATCTTCCTCCTCAACAGACTGACACGAGTGACGACTGACTAGGGTGATCATTTTTACAGGCGTCACATCAACCAACCGCATGGAGGCATCATCCACGCGAGATCCTCCTCCATTTACTCCAACTTCTCCTTCTCAGACTCCTTTTCTGACTCAAGCTCCTCCTCTTCCTCTGCCTCTGTTTCATCCTCATCCTCCTTCAACTCATCATCATCCTTCTCTTCTCCCTTTTCCTCCCCTTCCTCAGCCATCGTTTCTTTTGGTATGGCCTTGACAGCTCAGGTCAAGGACGTTTGAGGGATGTCCATTGGGGGTACGTTGTACTTCTCAGCCTCCTCGAACCCCGACAGCTTCTGTTGAGGGCACTCCGCTGTAAAATCCTGGTCACTGCTGAACGTTGGTTTACGTCAGGCTCCTTCACTTCCGTTTCTTCACAATCATTGCTGTGATTGGCTGGCGGTTATCAGTATTGGAGGTTTGGAGGTGGTCAGCGTTTGTCTCGACCTTTTAAACCTGGGACCACTCTCTCCTGGTGTCCATACCGTTTCTATCCGTCTGGATGTCTGTCGGGTTGCTGGCATTGCGGATCTTTTTTTTTTTTCTCATCGAGCAACAGGTTGTTGTGGGTTGGCTTTGGAGATCTGCTGTTTTACCTCTACAGAGAGTGGGTGTGGATGACACACCTTCTCACCATAGGCGTGTGTTTTCTCGATAGCGAGAGAGAGACGGACGGTCAATTGGACGGGGGCGTGGTTAATTGAAGTTCAGTGATTTTTTTAATAACCACTGTATTCATATAGAGAGGAAAAGTTCTTAAATAATCCAATTTGACAGAACTTGACCCCTTTCACTAAAACATTATATTGTGTAGGTTTTACTTCCTGTTCTGATGAATTGGATGATCTCTCATAATGACTTTTAAAACACCAGGATTCTGTATTCTCAACAAATATTTATGCTAGTAAAAGTATGCGGTTGTCTGCGTCAAATTGTGATAAATAAAAAATACGAGCATGTAAAAACCAGAGGCCCTGAGGCTAATAGTTCTACACTCTTAAAGTAGCGGTAACTCTGTTAAAACCACTTGATGTAATACATCAATGTAAGTTAAAAATGTAAATCATTAAGGTGAGCTTTCAAAGCTTTTAACTTTTCTTTTATGAGTTGAGTCCATATAATGTCAATAATGACATTAACTTCATTTAGACCGTATACTCACATTTTATTGTTGATTATCTTAAAAAACAACATTTAAATTGTCATTACTTTATAAACTTAGCTTGCTACCTTTATTTTTCTCAACATGTGGTTTCTGTTTTAAGGGCACATCTCTTTATACCTTCACCCAAACAATTGAGTGAGACAGGGCATGATTTAAAAACAAACACATTTGAGATACAATTTGAGAGTTACTCACATGTTGAACACATGCTAGGTTCAAATGAAGTACACCTAAAGATACTCTTCCTTACATTTCGGATCATCTTTTACCACCTCATAACAATGTATACCTTACAATTTCATCCCAGTCTTAAATATCTCTACAAATTGACAAAGTCAACCCCTGTTGGACTTGATATTCATCGCTCAAGCAGCTGGTTGGAGGTAGATTGAAAAGAGGATGGATAGCAAAGGGTGTCTTGGATTTTTGCACGTAACTTGTAGTTTGTTTTCTTATCGTTTCTGCTAAGGTAGATGTCAGGAGGTCATAAAAAAAAGATACTCCAGCTTGAGCAGGGAAGCCCAGACTTCCCTCTTCCCAGCCACGTCTTCCAGCTCTTCCGAAGTAAATGGAGATCTTTGCCCTTCGGCTAGGCTCCTTCTTCACCACGACAGACCGATACAGAGTCCGCATCACAGCAGATGCTGCACCGATCCACCTGTCGATCATCATTCAATCATACCCTCACTCGCGAACAAGACCCCAAGATACTTCAACTCCTCTACTTGGGGCAGAATCTCATCCCTGACCTGGAGAGGGCACTCAACCTTTTTCTGACTGAGGACCATGGTTTCAGATTTGGAGGCGCTGATTTCCATCCCAACCGCTTCACACTCGGCTGCGAACCGCTCCGGTGAGAGTTGGAGGTCACGGCTCGAAGAAGCCAACAGCACCACATCATCTGCAAAACCCAGGGATGCAATACTGAACCCCAGAGATAGGAGAGCCCACCTCGGAGTCTCCAGGCTCTGCTTCCTTAGTGGAAGGTGTGTCGGTGGACTTGAGGAGGTCTTCGAAGCATTCTCCCCACCGACCCACAACGACCCTAGTCGAGGTCAGCAGCACCCCATCTCCACTATACACAGTGTAGGCTGAAACAAGAAACATTATACTGTATAGGTTTTACTTCCTGCTTTGATAAATGACTTTGCATTGATCTCTCGTAATGATTTTTTTAAATACCAGGATTCCAAACAAACATTTGTGCTAGTAAAAGTAGCATCCACCGAAGTAACAGGTCTATGTTTAAACGCTGGAGATGTAACAATAGCAGATAGTGATCAAATACAGAGTCTATATAATTAGTCTACACATTAATTGCATTATTAATACAGTCATGGGTTCATCAAGTAAATGTTGATGATAAAGAGCAGATTTTAAACGTTGAGTCTGACCAATTTGCGAAACTGTTATGTATGTGATTAAATATGAGTTAGTCGACACTATAATTGTATTAATAATAAAGACATGAAGGTCAACAATAGTAAATGTTGATGATAAAATTACAGATTTTAAATGTTGGGAATTTGTTAAAAAAAACTAATATTTATGTGATTAAATATTAGTCTACACATTAATTGTGTTATTAATAAAGACAGGGATTCATCAAGTAGATGTTAATGATAAAGTACTGATTATAAATGTTGAGACTGACCAATTTGAACAAATTTTTTTCAATATTTGTGCATTTGGGATTCATCACATAAATGTCAATGGTAAAAAAAAGTTTTTAAACGTTGATGCTGACCAATTTGTAAAAAGCTTATGTAGGTGATTAAATATGAGTTAGTTTTCACAATCATGATTTAAACTCTCCCTCACACGTCTGCATTTATGGCTGCTGACTTTTGGATTGTCAGAAGGCACCTTATCACCATGAGGCCATTTGGGTACGTTCTTTTTACGAGCGAAACAGAGGAGGGGGACTTTTTTTTTAAACTAAAAGAAACCACACCAAGTTACGTTGCACGCTGTTTACACACAAGCTAGTGATTAGAGTCCGTTTGTCACTTACCTAATATGTTGGGAACTTCTTACATCTTAGTACTGTTCTGAAAAAAAAAGAATCAGAATACGTATATATCATTGAGATTTTTAAAAAAGTGGGTTTATTTTTCTAGACTAGTTGCCCCTCACCCATCCTAAATGGAAACGCATTTTGATACACAAAGTCTCTCAAGAAATAGCCGGTAAGCAACCGTGTATCCACATTCCTCTGGTTTATTAAGAGAAATGCATGTTTCCTCAGTCATGATACCGATGGATCTGTTTACTTTCTGTTTACAACCAAGTCTATGGTACTCAACCGCCGATGAGGGAAGGGTCTCGTACTCTTCAGAACAAGCCGGGACTTATAACTGAGGTGATATCATTTGGTTCATGTTACAATCGTTAGTGTGACCTCATCGGGACGTCCATATTCGGGCATGCAGGAAAGGCTGGAAACATGGCGTCCACCTGGACATGTCTGAACAGGCCTGGACTTGACTCCGATCAGGGTGACATCATCATCCAAACTAGTATTGACTTGTTCCTCGTTATCTCAGATTAGGCGGAAGTTTGACGCCATCTATACCCAAATTTGGGTATGCAGGAGGGTCCGGAAACATGGCGTCAGTCCAAACATGCCCGGACTTGTTCCTTGTTACCTCAGATGAGGCGGAAGTGTTGACGTCATCAATGCCCATATTTGGGCATGCAAGAAGGGCCGGAAACATGGCGTCCACCTGGACATGTCTGAACTTGTTCCTCGTTACCTCAAATGAGGCGGAAGTGTTCGTCGTCGATGCCCATATTTGGACATACCGGAAGGGCCTAAAACATGGCGGCAGTCTGGACAGGCCTGGGCTTGTTCCCTGTTACCTGAGACGAGGCAGAAATGAGGCCATCGATGCCCATATTTGGGCAGGGGGCCTCAACTGGAAATGACGGGCTAAAAGGGTGTGGAAAAGGAAATGATGTAATGGCAACATGGCCGACAAGAAGTGACATAACAAGGGGCGAACCGGAAGTGACGCAACGAAAAGATGTGGACCGGAAGTGACGTAACGCAAGGGGTGGGCCGAAGGGACGTAACGGCAAGATGGCGGACCGGATGTGATGTAATGTAAGGGGCGGGGCTAAGGTGGGACTTCCGGTATGCGGGCGGACGTGGCATCATAAACGGGGCGGGGCTAGGGCGGGACATCCAGTATGGCGTGTGATGAAAGCAGGATTTTCTATTCTCTTTCCTGCCTCACTGTTATACCTGCATGCATGTAGCTTAGGCCATCTCCATGTACTTATGTGACTCTATAACCGCTTCCACATTTTGTAAAGAGGTGGCCTTCCATATATTCATTGCAAGCATACACATTTTGCCACTTGCCTCGCATGGTACTGCATTTTTTTTGTTGTTGTTGTTTTTGTCTTTTGCATGACCAATACGAGTTATCGCTTGGTCATCTTTTCACAACATCCATCATTAGGTCAGGGTTAATGAAACCCCAAAGTTTCCAACTCAAAAGCATAAGGCTTAGAGAAATACAAGCAATGCATACACACACAAAATGCCACTCAATTACACTTTTATGACAGGAGTGACAAACTGTTAACGCTCTAAAAGGTTTAATGAGGGCGATAGTTTGACTCTGGAACTGATTAGTTCAAGTTTCAGTCATTCCTATGGATTTGGTCTTTTTTTTTGTTTGTTTATTTTAAAATTTGACCAACTTGGAAGTTGACTAGTATTCTACCATTTTCATGACTTTCTGCATGTCATGTGTCCACGTGTGCAAGTTCTATGCTCTCATCATTCCTGCTTTGACCTCCCTCACGCACATGCAAAAGATACACGCGGGTTTAGTGCGCACCATCCTTGCACACTCCCCTGTGGTGGCGCACTGTCGTCGGGCTTTACGAGGTGCGGGGAGCTGCAGGCCTAAATGACCTTTAGGATTGGAGCAGGAGGCGCTGGGCGACACTCCCTCACATTGTGCTGAGCGACATCAATTATGCAGGAAAGCCGCTCGCTCTGAGGAGGGCTGCTACTGCTGGAGGTGGAGGTGCTGGTGTGCGTGTGGAGGGGGGGAAGACGGCAGCAGCAATATGGCGACAACCGCAGTTTCTCCAAGACCTCTGCAGTCTCGCCACGGCTCCACGGATTCCCTGTGACGCTTCCGAGGTAAGCGCACTTTACCCTTCCATGTGGAACTCGTTGTGTGAGAGGGCCAAGGAGACAGATGCTTTTTTGGTGGGGTTGTCTTGCGTGAATGTCGCAGAACAGCCCCGCACCCCCCCTTTTTTTCCCAAAGAGCTGAATATGTGTCTTCAGCATCGTCCTCTCGGACTAGACGCGCGTAGAAAATGTCAAGTGCTGATCATATGTGCTAAGGGAGGACGCAGCGCGCATACGACGAAGTATAATGGCCCCATCTTAACAAACAAACAAAAAAATCACATTGCGGGACACTTGCCTTTAGCAAAAAAAAAAAAAAAAAAAAAAGGTTTTCACATTTCGGTACACTTGGCTCAACCTTGGATGACAAGATGCGTGTGAGTATTCTTTGATTTTTTTCCCATGCGTCATTGTCTCATCTTTTCTCTTATTATATATATATATATATATATATATATATATATATATATATATATATATATATATATATATATATATATATATATATATATATATATATATATATTTAAATATGTTCGAACGCACGCACACGCACGCACAGTGTGTATTGATTTGCTAGTCGACGAGGCTCCACGGGTGTGGTGCACACCCTTCAAGGCAACTCGCAGGGAAAAACGAAAGGTAGTCAAGTGCTCCGCATAGAAGTCCTTTGCATGTCTCACCAAAATGATGATAATGGTTAGTGGTGTTGCTACATATGACGACTCTTAAAGATTTTTTTTGGTTCCCACCCACTGCAGCAGCAACCTGCTTGCCTGCTTCGGTCATTGTGCCGCTTCTTTGCGCACTGTATCCTTCAGTGTTACACAAACATCCATCCTGTTCGTCGTCACCGCCACCATCCACTCTCCACATTGCAGAAAAAAAACAAATATATGTGTCTATTGTAGTGTGGGGTGTGTGGAACGCTATCACTTTTTTTTTTTCCGCCATCGAAGCACTGACTGTGTTATTTTCTGGTGATCTTAATTTTAGACGCGCACGCGCGCGATCTGTGTTTGCCAGAAGAACACTAGAAGGCTCAACGAATCTCTATTCCGGGGTCCATTTTAAAAACAGACGTTTTTGCATAAGGGGGTGCATGTTTGATTGTTTTAGCTTGCGTGCGCGCGCGCGTCCGCGCGTGTGTGTGTGTGTGTGTGTGTGTGTGTATGTGTGTGTGAGAGAGAGAGAGAGAGAGAGAGAGAGAAAGAGAGAGAGCGAGAGAGAGAGAGAGAGAGAGAGAGAGATGGAGGGGGGGGGGGGCAGAGCTCCTCACGACCAAAATGTTCACATCGACGGTGTCGGGAAAGCGTCAAAACGAGCCGAATCTGCAGTCGCAACTGTCTAGAAAATGGCACATCCGATCTAAACTTGTGGTTCTACTCAATACTCAAATATGCCATTTTCTGCTAACGCTGCCTCACATGAGTTGTCTTGGCCTTGAAATTTCCTGCAGCTTGAGCACTTGTCATGTAACCATCATGCGCTGACTAAAAGGCTTTCCCTGAGTCGAGCAGCCATTAAAGGGCAGGTTAAAAAAATAGCAGTAGGGCAGTGTGGTTTTCTGTTAGAATTTGAAAATGCCTTTAAAGGGAAGTCAACCCAAACATATTTTTTTCCCAAAATATGTTCTATGCAGGCCCTCTAGTTGAAACAAGGCATTTGTGCATTGCATTTGTGGAATATATGAGAAAACCCGTTGTTAGCTATCTCACGGGGCGGCCATTTTGTCACTTTTGTCGACTGAAAATGACATCACAGATGCTCAAGGCTCAGGTAACGACCGATAACAGCTCACCTGTTTTCTGAAGCTGAGCCGTGATTGGTCGTTACCTGAGCCCTGAGCAAATGTGATGTCATTTTCAGTCGACAGAAGTGAAAAAATGGCCACCCCCAGAAATATCTAACAACGGGTGGATTTCTCATATTCCACAAACACAATATTAACCACAATGCCTTGTTTCAACTGGGCCTGCATAGAACATATTTTGGAAAAAAAATATGTTTGGGTTGACTTCCCTTTAAAGGCATTTTCAAATTCTAACAGAAAACCGCACTGCCCTGCCGCTATTTTTATTAACCTGCTCTTTACCAGTCGATCGCAAAGGTAGTATTGGTAGATCGCACGACAAAAAAAAAGAGATGTTCATAGTTAATTATGTTGTGTTGTGCAACATTGGCTCATGCGGTTATGTAGGGTACATCAACATACATTGTATTTGAAAATAAATATTTGTTTTGCATTTTTGTATTTTGCATTCACAAAAATGCAAAACATACTCTACCCGGAAGGTAGATCATTTTGACTTGGTCATTTTATAAATAGCTCGCATGCTGAAAAAGTGTGAACACAAGTAGCGCTGGTGTATCCTGATTTTTGTAAAGGTGCAAGCCTCGCTGTGGCTCTTTTAGGAATTTTCCAGAACCACTCTACGCTTTGCTGAATATTCTGTCGTTGCAAGAGTGACATCCCAACCGGCACGTGACACATATGCGACTGAAAGTCGGTCTAAACTTACGCCTCCGTGAAAACACGTCTTTTGGCGCAACGTAGACCGCATGCCTAACGCGATTTTGATGAATTTGATCGAGGTGCATTCATACAAAAACAGGAGCTCCAGATCATTTGTGGGGGATGTCATTCTATTTTATTCGTAAATATGACAACAGTGAGAATCAAACTATCGGAATCATTATAGAAATCAATTAGTTGAACGCATTGTTATTATCATCATCATTATTAGATTTTCAAATCCTTCCAGGGGATGATTTATGCAGCTGTGGTGGGGCGGCACGCGGGTACATAAGGTCTGTGGACATATTTCAAGTTGCCAGCAGCTATCACCAGCTCCTTCTGCAAGGGGTGTGTCTGTATGTGCCCTTTGATTGGCTGGCAACCAGTTCAGGGTGTTGTCTGCTTTTCGCCCCAAGTCATCCGAGATAGGCCCCAGCTTCCCATGACCCAGAACAGGATTAGCGCAGCGGTATAGAGAGCGGATGCACGAATACTTGATTAATCCCGCAAGAGGAAATTCATTTCACACTCTTTATATTTGTGTTGCACACACAAGTCACACACATGTATACGTACAGGAGGGTTGTCAGAGTGAAAGGGATTCGCAAACAGTGCTGCAGCTCTTGAGACAAAGGGTGGGCTTGGTGACTTGTTCAATCGAACCTTGACAGTCGTCAGGAAGCGGGCTAGCAACTTTCCAACAACTAATTCTATTTTTTGTCCACAATGTGACTTGAACCGTCGCCCTCCAAATCCGTGTATCATTCGTTCATTCAGAAGTAAAAAAAAAAAAAACAACCAAAAAATGACTTGTTTTGTCAATATTTGTTCCAAAAACCAAAATGAAAAAAAACAAAGAAAAAAAAACGGAAAATGACTCATTTTTCGATTTCTGATTTTGTGCACAAATGGAAAATGGGGAAAAAAACAGTTAACGGGCAATGCTTGGATGTTTCATGTACGTACTTCGTATATTGTCACCTGCCGCCAGATGCATGACCCGGAAGTAGCGTTTAACCGGAAGAGAGTCGTGGGAACTTCTAATGTCTTTTGAGACGTGGGCGTTTGCATTTGTTTTCATGAACTTGTCAGTACCGTAAATGTGGCATTTTCTTCAACGATATTCTGTATCTCTCTAAAAAAAGATGATTCGATATATTTTAAAATGGAAAGATTCTATTCACCACATTTGCAAAATCAAAATGAATTTTCAAATCAGAATGAATTTTCTGATCCAAATCGTTTTTTGTTACACCCCGACGGTCCATGCTTACCACTTTTCAGATTTGTTTTCTTAACTGTTGTGGATCATGGCAAACCATCTATTTGTCCAATGTGAATGCCTTCCATTCTCTAATTTAGAGTCTTCAATTAACCGAGCATGCATGTTTTTGAAATTGCTTCTGCAGATCGTCCATTTTATATTGTAGAAAAAGACAACAGTGCATTTTTGTTTAATTTATGTCGAGAAAATACACATGTAACACTTTTATTTATTTTTTTCGGGCAGTTAATAGTTGTATTGCCATTTATCATCATCTTGGCTCATCCCCTCGGGTGCATGCGCCGATGGTGAAGAACAGAATCAATGTGTTGAGTTGACTTGCCCTCCACTCCATCTTCCCGCAGATCTGCCACCTTGGATGCTCACAACCTAAAGACCACGTAGTTGCAGGATGAAAACATGGCTGCACCCCTTCTCGCACCGCCAGGACCTGACAGCTTCAAGAGATTTAATGCGGAATCATTGGCGGGCCTTGAGCAGCGCATCAACGAGGAGAAGAACAAGAAGCCGCCCAAGCAGGACAGCAGTTACCGTGATGACGATGATGAGAACAAGCCCAAGCCCAACAGTGACCTGGAGGCTGGCAAGAGCCTGCCCTACATCTATGGGGACATCCCGAAGGGAATGGTGGCGGTACCACTGGAGGATCTGGACCCGTACTACCTAAATTCTCAGAAAGTGAGTTAAATCATGATCTTCTAGAAATCAATTATTTTGTGGGGGGAAATTCGTCCTGCCTTGCACCTGGGTACTCGTTTTGTTTTTGGTTTTTTTCCCGCCTCAACTCCATTGCGCAACCCTGTCCACAAGCATCCCTGATAAAATCTGTCAGGTATATGCGGACATTGGGAAAAATCGAAATACTAAATTAACCAAGTCCCAAACTGATCAAGATTCAAAGTAACAAAGAAAGAAGCACTAGAATTCAACTCAACCAACAAAACACTGACCACACCTGAAAACATACACAAAAGTAGGGATACATGACTCCAGCAACAACACCGATACACAGACTGGGAACTAAATGCAAGCAAACTTGACGAGACAACTAGGAACACCTGGACAAGACATGTGGCTGAAGGAAGCTGATTGGCTGACACAAGGAACGGGGCTAAGGAGAACAGTCGGTATACTGTATCTGGTTAATCTGGTGTTAATGAAATATTTAAGTAATTATTTAATGAGAAAGCTTTTAGGTAAAAATGGCTACATTAATAATATAACAGGACTCTTGATCATGGAAATGCTTAGTGGTCCAGATTTAATAAAAAAGGGTGGGCCTTACTTTACCCAATATGTTTTAAGGTAGCAATTTGCAAGGCTCTATTTACACTTGGACTGATAAGTAGAGTGTTTCAGTGTTAACAAAGATAGTGGGACACCACTAGTTCAGTTATATCTGAATTACTTATGCTGCATTTAGACGAAGAGGATGGATACAATTGATCGTCCATTGAGTGGAAGTGATTTTAGTTCCGTCTTTAAGTGAAGCAATTGAGGCCAAATGGAGTGCACTACTTGGCTCTTGATTTGCTCTGAACAATTTGCTAAACTAAGCTAAGCTAGGATACAGCCACGCTGCCTCGCACGCCCTCCGGGCAGCCTTATTCTTCTCATTGTGACACTTGAGTTCAAAATATTCACAGACATATTCTACTGTTTCAAAATGTAATAACTGACTTGCCAGACCACTTTTTGGCATCCTTGTATTTGTTTGCACGGCAACAAAAGGGCAGAGCTTGACACGTGAAAACAGGAAGAATACAAAATGTGCTTTTTGCCAAACAATGCCTTTAACAAGGAACACAAATGAGCTGCGTGTCCTCCATTGTTGTCCCTTTTGTTATCTTGTTTGCCGCGCGCATGTTGCTGTGATGTCTCATGGATGCGGCCGTCATTCACGGCGATGACGTCAGGACGCGTCATAGTGATAAGCTGTCATGACGTTTTGTATTTTACACTGGCTGTCATGCAGGTTCACTGCAATGATGCGCTTGCAGCATTTAATGGTGTTTCAAGGAGCTCTTGGGGTTCTCGCAGCTTTAGTCGGGGCAAGGTTAGAGGCGGTGACTCATTGTTCCATATGACGACAAAGAAAAATGACTCTGAAGCTACCCTACAGGAAGCCAAACTACTCCTGACATGTCTGGCTGGTTTGGGTGACCTTGTCAACATCTCCCCGTCGCTGTAATATGACGTTGTCGGCCGAGCTGCCCCTGTCGGGGCGTGCCTCTGCGTTGTGAAAGAGTGCTTTTTGCCCGAGGATACATTTCCTAAGGTCATTTATCTTATGCTTGCAAATGCTTACAAATGTTTCCATCAGGCACCTCTTACAGCCAGCCTGCTTAAAGGAAATGATGAGTAAAAGTGATTTGAAATGAACAAAAAAACTACCATGATTCGGTCAAGTGAAAATAATATCATTGGCCACATAGCATAATTGCCTAAGTCATATTTCAATGTTTTTGGAAAAGAAGAAAAATTACATTTTTTTTTAGAAAACATATTGGTATTTTTTTTAATTGATCTTGTAATAAAACACTCAAACAGATGTTCGAACAGCTAAGCAAAAGGACCTTCCTTAATTGTTTAACAAATAAAAGTGGCTTAGGCATAATGTGCCATTTTCTCTCTTGCATATAAATGCAAACATAACCTAAGCAAAGTTGTTTTACTTACCTAAATTAACCAAGTTGTTTCTTCACGTTTAACCTTAACCTATTTTCCTTTCCCAGCCTTAAAGTGATACTTGATTGGGCTGAACATTGGAACTTACAATTGGTCTCTTTAAAAATGATATCATCACTAACCCCCCGCCACACCCACAGAAAAACTCAGTAGTGATTTCATGCGTTTTCTATTTCCACGCTCAGCACATTTTATTAATGTATGGTCGTGGCCTGCTTTTTAGTCTTCTCACCCTGTGAACATCACTGAGGGAAGGAGGCAAGCGTTGTAATATTTCATTCTGTTCTCACCTTAGTACCTGTGAAAATATAAAAGCTATGGCCACAATATTTAGGATTTTATTTTAGGATTTTATTAACATTAAATCTCAGCTCCGATGAGGAAAATCCATCATCCCCTCCACATTGACACAACCAAGTATGAAATTATCTTAGTCCGGTAAGAAGATAATTTCTTACTGCTACCCTTGGCTGTATCAGTGGCCGAATGCTAAATGAGCCCTGACAGCGGCGGTGGGGTTAGCATGTTAGCTGAGGGGGGCTAATGGCTGCCTGCCTATGGAGTATAACAAAACATCCGCATCAATAAGTGTCTGAAAACGCCAGGTAGTAAAAGCTGCCTGTAACTTCACGAAGATAATCCTATCTTTCCAAAGTTTCACACATTGAATGACAGTCCAGGCGTGATGACATCTACAAACTAATTTTTTATCGTAGTGGTATTGCCACCTACTAAAGGAAAAACACGTATTATTCTTTGATGTTTTTCACCTAGGGGGTTAACCAGAGCTACCTCATATTTACTTATACTTTACCTATTTAAGAGTATTGAGACCTTCATGATGTTAAAACACTAAGTTTGTGAATTTTCGTGAAACATTGTTGCCATGGCAATGTGCTGTTCACCAAGAAAACGCTAATTTTGAGGTCCTTAACACGCACGGAAATTCTCGATACTTTGCACACACATCAAGCCTGACAAAATCATCAATATTTTATACATTTATTGTGCAATTAAAAATAAGATGGCTTAGTAGTGTCCCCTACAAATTGAAAAATACATCTGAATGTGAAATACGGCGGCCGTCATACGAGGACACGTAATCGTCGGCAGGGGTGGATGGGTTGTAAACATAATATTTAATAGACGATTTGGGGGGGCTTACGGCGTCATTGGGGTATGTTGCTAACGGTGGCCATCATGTGCCGAAGCAGGATAGACGACGATGGGGATGGGGGTTTATATGCAGGGGTGCACATAACTGGTACGCAAGTATGCATGCGCAACAGAAATCACTGATGCGTACCGTCATTTGCGTGAGGACGCGCATTCGCGTACCTGTACATGGTGCAGTGGAACGAATCATCTTTGATTGGTAAGAATCAAGCATCGGTTCAGGATGGGCTCGATCCGCAGAATGGTTGGTGAAAAAACTGCGCGTTCACAAAAAGGCAACGTGATTAGTCTGCATCCAGCAGAGGAAGTTGAATACCCTCAAATACCCTCACGCAAGTTGCATGTACCAGAGCGCTTGGAAAACATACTCAACGAACACATCGCCTCCACAAAGGCTAACTTCAAAATAAAGCTTACCAAATAATACATTGAGTCATTAATGCCGACGGGATAGCCTTAGTGAACTTTTACTTTGAAGTTGGCCCGCGTGGTGGCGTAACTGCTAACTTGACTTCCGTTTTCAATGTATCAGCAGTTGAAACGCTTGCCACCAACACCAACACAACGCAGTCTCGAAATCATATTCAGTCGCTAATTTAGGACACGTTGATTACGCTGTCATTGTATGATACGGCACCAGTCTCCAGCGTTAATGGCTAGCAGCTGTTATCATTAGCTGGTAGAACAGCTACCTCTTGGCTTACTTCTTTTTCTATATTGTGGACCTAGAAAGGGCTTCACATATGCACCAGATCATATACACGACGACATCCCCTGATCTTAACGCCCAGGAGGGCAAGGAAAAACTAAAAAAACCCATCTGAGGAAAAGTGAGAAACCTTGAGAAGGGACCACAGATGGGGGAATCCCCCTTCCAGGATGATCAGCCTGCAATGGATGCAGAGTGGGCAACATTGAACACACATTATAGTACTATGCAGTGTTTGTTAAAGTGATGTGAAAGGCAATCAAATGAAGTACTGCAGCAAGATGCCATCGGTACAATGATTTTGAATGAACAAATTGTGTCCGTGCCCTCCGCTGACTCCCACCAGGACATGGGAAGAGGGAGGGGGGCATATAGAAAGGTGCGTTTTGAGAGTAGTTATGTATTTACTGATTTTACCAAAACAAATAGATACAATTAGTTAAAATACAAGTTAAAATACATAAAGAAATCTTTTGAATGTGCCACCCCGGAAAAATGATCCCTTTAACTCAGGGGTGGGCAATTCCAGTCCTCGAGGGCCGGTGTCCTGCCCGTTGTCCATCTCTCCCTGATGAAACACACCTGGTTCAAATGATCATATAATCAGCAAGTTCTGCAGAAGCTGGATAAGGATCCTGATCATTGAATCAGGTGAGTTGCAGCAGGGTGAATAGAAAACATGCGGGATACCGGCCGGCCCTTGAGGACCGGAATTGCCCACCCCTGCTTTAACCCATTAAGGGCGGCAGCACCTAACCGTGTTCCTACCACTAGAGCCGGGACCGCTGTTGCGTCTTTCCACCCTTAAAGCCGGGAGAGTGTATAAGTAATTTTCTATTTATTATTTAATTTTCGGTCTCTTAATCAATGAAATGCATCATAATAGACATGTGACCGTGTCGTGAGTCGTTGGAGGATATCCGGAATTTTTTCGAGCAGTAATGGCGGCACAATCGATTGCAGGAGCTCTTAAATGAGTAATGGCAGTGTTTCAGATGACGTGATGGACTTTGAACCAGTAGAACCAGTCGAATGTGATATATGGTTAAGATATATGTTTGTAGACAGTGACAATATTGACGTCTTTGTAACAGAAAAGAGGATAATAATTACCACTCGATTTTTTTTTAATTAAAGTTGGTGCGGCTCTTGCACTGACACTTTATTTTTACCTCTTCAATTCAAACAGCAAAGATTAATAAACTTGGGTTTGTGTGAAAGCTCTCAAATTCTTTTGGAATTATATTTCTGTCTGCTACAGGGGCTGAGCTATAAATTATTTTGTAGATTTTGAATTTCTGGGGTACTTCAGGTTTTCAAGGGTAATTCCAAATACGAACTTAGGTTTTGGGGAGCTGCTGAGCCAGGCGCTTTAGGCCTTAATGGGTTAAGAAACATCAGCAGTAGGCATCGTTTGAATTTGGACGATTCCGGTTCCAATCCCGGTTCTTTGATTCGATTTCGGTTCCTAACGATTCTCGATTCCGATTCTAAACAAAAAAAAAAGTTATTTATGGACAAATCACATGAACTTTTTACTATTTGTGAACTTTACCATGAATTATTCAAAGGGCTGTTTTTAACCAGTATATTTATTAATACCTTTTTTTTGTATTATTATTTAGTATTATTTTATATTTCTGAGAAGTTCAAGACAATATAATAATGCAGCTGTTACTGAAAGCATATACTGAACCCCAATTGATTGGCTAACCTTGTCTTGCTTTAGAAAGGAAATATATATGACAAACACAATGCTGCATTTTAAGGGCAAGCAAGGAAAGTCTATCTAATCTAAGCAGTCTATGTAACTATACGATGTATCCGTATGTACAGTATTTATGTATATGCTGCAGCTACGTATATGATCTAAGCTAAATATTAGCTGGATATGTGCATTTGTGTGTTGAACTTGTTGGCTCAATGTTGCCATTAGACATACTTAGCCGATTCTGACTTTGGGTCATGAGCCGCATCGCGTCAGTCTGGCTAGGCGACGGCTGAATGGGCCAGCCGGGCCGGCCCGGGCGGGATCACCGTCCCAGTGAAGGGCGACTGCTGCCACCGCGGTTTCCCGGCAGCCGCTGCAGCTGTGGAGATCTAGTATTACAGTACCATTAAAAACATTCTACTGGGCCAATCGTTCCTAAACACATGCAAAAAATGGTGTGCGATGGTTTATTCAACACTCTTTACAGGGTGGTTAACAGAAAGACTAGCCCAGGAGTGTTACATGAGAACCCAAAAATAATTCAAAACCAGGCCACAATGATAATATATGCGTTAAAGCAAACCTTCCTGCAGTGTACTCAGAGTAAATAAAGATAATTCACTCACCCCTTTGTTCGCAAGAGATTGCTGAATGTCACGGTCTACTCCATTGTGTCATATTGGAGCACTAGGTACCGAAGCACTGAGCACTAAAAGGGAAAGTCAACCCAAACATATTTTTTTCAAGAATATATTCTATGCAACCCCACTAGTTGAAACAAGGCATTCTGATAAATATTGCATTTTGGTATAAGAGTTCATCCACACGTTTTAAGCCATCTCTGGGGGTGGCCATTTTGTCACTTCTGTCATCTGAAAATTATATCACAACTGCTCAGGGCTCAGGTAATGACCAATCACGGCTAAGCTTCAGAAAACAGGAAACTGTTTGGTTGTTACCGTTGCCCCGAGCAGTTGTGATGTCATTTTCAGTTGACAGAGGTGACAAAATGGCCGCCCCCGGGGTGGCTAAAAAGGGGTGGATTTTGCTGCTTAACTCATATTCGACAAACGTATTAATCAGAATGCCTTGTCCCAACTAGTTGTCCTACTGCTAAAGTGTTTGGGTTGATTTCCCCTTTAAGTAAAACAAAAAAAAGTATATATATTATAGTGTATTGTTTGTAAAGTGCTTTGTTACAGCTCTAGCTGTTATGAGCCTCCAGCTCCTCCTGGGGGACCCTGAGGTGTTCCCAGACAAACCGGAAGACATACTCTCCAGCATGTCCTGGGTCACCCTCGGGGCCTCCTCCAGTGGGACATGCCCGGAACACACCTCACCGGGGAGGCGTCCAGCTGGCATCCTGACAAGATGCCCGAGCCACCTCATCTGGCTCCTCTCAATGCGGAGGAGCAGTAGCTCGACTCTGAGTAGAATGTCAATATTTTATAATAACAGTAACCTGGCCAAAACTCTCCTGTCAGCATTTAATATTTGAGCAGGTGAGGTTTACAATACAGTAATTACTTTGGCAAATAACTAATACTACAAACTAATAATAATAATATAAAGTGGATATAACACGCCATGTTGACAGCATATTGGAGCGTTAGCGCATGACGTGCAACGGATACCCGGGGCCGAACAGCCGTCTTTCATTGCTTTGTGAATTACACGCTCTCCGTTTGCTGCGTTTTTGACGGTGAGCTCCACGCAATCCTTCCATGAATTCGGCCCTGAATGTTTTGCGCTAACACAAACTGCTATTTGGAACTGTTGACATTTTCTACCCATTGACTAATTCATTGTCCAGTAGCTATGGTGTCCTTTTTGGTGATGAGCAGTGCTGTGTTTGTGCTCAAAATACCTTTAAGAATTACAGCCAAGAAGGTGATTTCACAATGTGTTTTGTAGCCTGGCTTAGATGATGTTTTTTCGAAGATAAGGCTTCGCACCTGACGCCCTGTTCTTGGTGCTGTCACAGCCATAAATTCTCTGTGTTCACTGCGTTCCTGTTCCATTGAATGCTTTGGAATCTTGTTGTAACCAATTCTGACTAATACCTGTGAACAATGAGTACAATCTCTATAATACTGCAGAAAATATCTGCAGCATATCTGCATACTATGGCTTGCTTTGTGAGATTTGACTACAAAAATGTCAGGAAACGCAGACTGGAAATGTGTTCGTGGTTCATGAGATGGACTTTAAATGTTGGCAGGTGTATGCTGAGTGCTGACTGCCATTTAATATGAGTTGACTGATTAACAGTAGATTAATAGTAGAATTTTAAAAAATGTATCTTGTCTCCTTTTTGTAGATCACAAAAACCTTGAACAGGGGTTTGTAGACTTTTTCTAGCGCTGTATCTTCCCTTCACTTCCTTTGTCAATAGTTGTATTAAATGACTGTGTTGATTCTGATCACATGAACACAAGTTCAAATATACTGCTATTTTCTTGAAGAGGAAAGGCAACCCAAACAT